>NC_058519.1:337575447-337901697 GCF_904849725.1 Hordeum vulgare subsp. vulgare
ACATCATTTCATATGAACGTCATTCCATGTCCATAGATATCCTTGTATTTGTTCCTTGTGTGGGACTAACCCATGTAGGTGAGAAGAGTATGAAACAACAAGGATAGCTCCCAACTCAAGATGATCTTCATCAATAAGGAGCATCCACCACTACTACACCTACATGAAGTTTTCTATGACAAAACCCAAGGTTAGTTTATCGCTCTTGGGGGTGTCACATCAACGAGGAGCTTTACTCTAAGACTTGAGACAATCCATCTCTTAAGATGTGGACACATTAAAAGCTTTATGTAAAAGTGGTAACCCCACTTATGCTTAAATGATGAGTATGACCTATGATCAAGAATTCTTGCTTGGCTCCTAAGTCAATATACTTTCTTGCTTGGCTCCTAAGTCAATATACTGATATATAGATGATTTCGTCATCGCCAAAGTGGTTGGTAGATACTAGAGTGGTTGTGCATGTTTGTCATGCTTCATTTGACATCTTATTGTGTGAGCATGTTGGTATACATATTTTTACTCATTCGAGGATATCTGATTGTTGTTATTTGCCTTTTCATTTTATTTGGCCAATTGGATATACAAGAATGCCTAATTACCCCTCTCTATCTATCTATGTTTTCTCGTCTCAAATTATATTCATGCCTCATCACAAAATTTGAGCACGCACTTTTCGGACCCTCTCTATGACGAGCACTCAAAGTTCCATCTTGACAAGAGATGACTTCCAAAACCTCCCATGTGCCAGTCGGTGTGACCAACTCCACAAACTTGGTTCCACCGAAGCACTAGGGTTAATTTGATTTTTGAACCTCAGTACCACCGATTTTATTATCCCACACTCAACGAGTTTCCTTATTCCTAGTAGTTAATAAACTTGGTGGCACCGAAATTCTAGAACCAGTGCCACCGACAACAGGAGGGTATATAAGCTCGCAGACCCGATATTGAAAAATTCTTCAGTCCTTCATCCTTACACAACCCTCTGCTCGCAGCTCGAGTCCCAAAGCATCGCCCTTCATATCACGTGCGCCCTAGCTGGAGGAGTCCTTCACCGTCGACTACAATCGCACCCACCTTCGTCCCTATCGTGGAACCATCACCGAGTTAGGGTATGGTTTCGAACCCTTTTTGCGTTCGAAATTTAATTCTTGCGCGATAGGTCCAATCCATCTTATTGCCACAACTTGCAACGCTTCTATCCACAAATAAATTCCATTAGACTAGTTGAACAAGATTTTTTAGATTAAGGTTTCCTCTCTATATGTCTCGGCATCACCGAGTTCGTATGGGTCGGTGTCATCGATTCGAAAACTAGGGTTTCTGAGAACTATCTTGGAGAGTCTGAGTTTCTCTTTTTGGTGAAACTGGAAGGGGTGACCAAGTCTGTGCTTAGCCGAAAGTATGTCTCAAAGACTCTCAAAACTTAAATTCGGTGGATCCGAAACCCACTTAGCAAAAACATAGGACTAAAATTTTGAGATCAAAATTTGCAAAAGGTTTGTGTTTTGTGATGTTCATCTTTTCCTACTCCTCTATATCTATTCACACGGTTAGCTTGTCACCATGTCAGGTTCTAAGGACAGCCAAAATGCATACACAGAGCAGAGTGTGTGTCAGAGCATATTTCGCCATATGTGGTTTTGGTAATTGATGATAATCCCTACGGACTAATGGTAGCCTTGAGTTATATATGAAGGATTTGTCCATAGGCACTTCTTGAAGTCCATCTGTTTGTTCCAAGGAGTTTATATGATGACCAAGGTGGTATTCAAGGTTTTACCCAATGATTGGTCATAAATACACAAGGTTGATCAAGACTAAGTCAAAGAGTGAATCAAGTTGATCAACACACAAAGCGTACAAGATGTACCGAGAGTAATTAAGTGATTACATGGTATGGTAAGAATTTCCCATTACGCTTTGTGTACTAACCCATGGTTTACGTGAGAGTTCTATGTGGGGTTAGGTATATTTCCATGAGCTTGTGTCAAGAGGAAGATCTAATATGACCCATGGAGGATGGCATCAAATGGTGATCGTCATCAAGATAGAGGTGTGCAAGTTCAAGTGGAGCATCACGAAGAGATCATGCTTGAAGCTTGCCATCCATTGTGGTGGCAATGGACTTGTAAAGATGTGGTGAAGAGTGTCTCACCCATAGTGGAGTATGGGGAGTAATTTACAAGTCTTCATCGAGCCGGCGCAATCAAGAAAGGTGGTCCATCTTGAGGAGGACGACATCGTCATAATCTAGCTCAAATGAATGATGCGCAAGGCAAAGGTTTGTCCTTGATAGGTTTTTTATTTTACCGGTCTCAGTGTCTTAATTGGGAGAACAGGTTATAGGATAGATTGTCATTCTATCAAGGGGGGCTCTCAAGCGAGTAGCTTGATCGTATCATTCATTGAGATCTCAAACCATTGCATTATTGGCATCATCATCTTTCTTGGTTCTTGGTTGGTTTTTCTCTATGTGGGTTCTTGAGCTTATGATCATCTTCATGACAAGCTCGAGTTCATTGAGAACGGAGTTCATGTGCATCTTTTATGATGTTTTTTATGTTAGAATTTTTGTCGATTCTTCTTTCATAGAGGTTTCACATCTCTATATCATTGGCATTTTCATACCTACATGTTCTTAAGATAACCACTCGTTGTTTGATAGTACTTTTCATGTGTTATCCAATAAGCTTGAGTTTGCTCAACTCGGAGCTCATATGCGAAAGTTATGGTAGTTTGTGTCACGACATTTTTTCTGTGTTAAGCGGAAGTACCAGTGTAGTGGAAGCGGTAGTACGCCGCTCTCTAGTGCCGCTGCTACTTCCGCTTATTTTTAGCTCGCTGGTATCTTTAGCTATCGGGCAGATTTTGAGCGGTAGTGCTAAGCGGAACTACCAATGGCGGGAGCGGAACTACCACTGGCGGGAGCGGTAGTACCGCTCCGACGGAACTACAGCCTCCCTGACTTTGTCAATATGTTTGTGAAGTCCGGTACTTCCATGCGAGTGGTAGTACCGCTCAGCCTAGCGGCAGTATCGCTTGTGCACGACTTGTGGACATAACGGTTGGATTTGGGGGAACCTATTTAAGGGGGTCTTCTTCCGCAATGGTTCCCCATCACTTGAGCTCGTGTTCTTCCCCCATTGTTGACCTTCTTCGAGCTTGCTAACTCTCGATCCCTCCAATGGTTCTTGCTAGTTCTTGAGGGAAAAGAGAGAGGAGATCTAGATCCACATTTTTACCAATCACTTTCTCCTCTATGTGGAGGAATTTGAGTGTGAGGGGCTTGACCACTTTGTGTGTTCTTGCCATTGCATTAGTTGCATCGGTTTGAGTTCTCCACGGTGATACGTGGAAGTGAAGTTTGAGAAGCTTATTAATCTTGGGTGCTTGGTACCCTAGAACTTGTTCTTCTTGGGTTCTTTGGCATCCTAGAAGCTTGGTGGTGCCTTAGATCTCAATCATTGTGGTGTAAAGCTCCGGGCATTGTGCAAGGATGTGAGGAGATTATGGTGGCCCTAGTGGCTTCTAAGGGAGCATTGTTCCTCCACACCACTCTACCATTCGCAAGGGTGTGAACTTTGGGATACATCGTCGTGTCTGCATGCCTCGGTTATCACTTACCCGAGCCCTTTACTTATTCACTTTACTTTGTGATAGCCATATTGCTTCTTGTTATATATATTTCTATCACTTAGTTGTTTATCTTGCTTAACATAAGTTATTGGTGCACATAGGTGATCCAAGTTGTTTTAGGTTTTGTGCTTGACTAATTAAACCTTAGTTTTATTCCACATTTTTTCAAGACAAAACTGTAACTATTTTGAAGCGCCTATTCACCCCGCCCCCCTCTAGGCTACATTCCTTATTTTTGCGCGAGGGCCTCGGCAATGATAGAAATGCATCTCGTCGTTTCGCAAGAATGCATATCGTTACAAGTACATGTACTGAAAAGATGAGTATAAGGAGTTGGCTTATACTCGCCACAAGCTACATCAGAGTCACATCAGTACTATGTTTTGTATTGATAAGTGTTATGTGGGTGGATATTAACTATTGCACCATCTAGGCTAAGACAAGTACACTCTTATGATTAATCCCTCTTGCAAGCATCCACAAATACAAGAGAGAAATTAAAGCAAAGCTTAACCATAGCAATAAGCTTTAGGATCCAATACTCCCGCATATAAAAGTATGTGAAGTGGGGTTCAGGTTTATGTCACTCCGGCAACCCACCATAAGCATTCTTTATACACGATGCATTCCCCTAGGTCATTAAAAAGGCGAAGTGTTATGTATTCGACGTTCACATAACACCACTAGAAGAATAACACCATAACTTAAATATCAATCAACACATATTGCTTCAACATCATATGACTACTAGCATCTAGACTTTTCCCATGTCCTCAAGAACTAATGGAACTACTCACAAGACATAAAAGAGATCATGATCATAGGTGATAAAAATATGATTAACAATCTGGTCATAATAATATTCCTCCAACAAAACTCAATAGCATTCACCACAAAAGAGTAATCAACACCGGTAGAGTAGAGGGGATGAGTAGTGCAAGGTACAACTCCGATTGCAATGGTGAAGTAGATGGGATGAAGGTGGAGATGGTGCTGGTGTTGGTGATTATGGTGATGATGATCTCGATGATGCTCGTGACGATGGTGATGACGATGAGGATGATCTCCCCTTCTGGGAGGAGTTCTCCCCGTCGGAATCTGCCTGCCGGAAAGGTCTTTTCTTCTGTGTAGGTTTCCGCCGCGGAGTGGCGGCGGAATCACGAAAACTCTTCTGTTCCCGGAATTTTTAGGTCAAGAGGGACATGTAGGCCAAAGGAGAGCACCGGAGGCTGGGCCCATCACCCAGGCGGCCTCCTGGCGCGGCCTAGGGGGCGCCAGCAGGTCGCCTGGGTGACATGTGGTCCCCCTTCGACCCTTCTTTGGCCTGTCTTCAGGATCTTTTCGGAAACTTCTTCCCTCCAGATTTCAGCGCAATTGGAGATGTTCCGATATTGCAACTCTTCGTGCTATTTTCTTTGATGAATCCTGCGTTTGCTGTTTCAGCACCGGAAAGTTGTTAACTGTGTAAAATAAGCCAAAACACTATAAGCACACCATCATAAAGTGAAATATATCAATGAGTAGAGACAAATTATGATACAAAATAGTGATGCATTTTGGACGTATCAACTCCCCCAAGCTTTGACCTCGCTTGTCCCCAAGCGAATACTGAGCTCGGTAAACCTGTCCACAGGTTTCGAGAGTGAAGCGTCGATAAATAAGAATACGGACATGAAGCATCATAATTTGTCCACTAAACTCAATCATCCTCAACGGCAATCTCAACTCATAAGGCCCTTATGAAAGAGTAATATCAATTACAATCAAAAGTAGAGCTAAGAAAACTCATCAAATCATGGCAAACATGTCCTTGGTCAAAGAACAACTAATAACTTTTAAATTTTCCTCTTCCTCTTATATTTTGATGACATCAATTGAAGCTTTTTGAAAGAACATGTTATTAGTCAAGAAGTGAAAATGCTAACACAAAGGAAGATGTTTCCTTTAGCTAGGCTTAACAAACAACTCACTTATCTTGATGATAATGTCAACAAAGGTGTGATATGGAAATTCTCAATGAAACAATATAAATGCATGGATCTTTGTCAACATAAGGTGTCTGCTCTTTTTAGGATAGAAAGAAGTTGGTTTTACTGACTCAACATAAAAGTAAAAGATTGACCCTTCGCAGAGGGAAGTAGGGAAAACTCATGTGCTAGAGCTTTTAGGATTTTGAAATCAACAAGATTGTAAAACAAGCTTTTGAGAGGTGCATGATTTGTCAACGAATGCTAGTAGACAGCCCAATATTCTCATGCTGGACAAGTTTTGAGGAACGGCTCCCAAAGTGGGGACGATCACATCCCCTTAGTCTCCTTTGTTTATCACTACCAAAGTTTTTTGATCTCTCATCAACAAAGCATGAAGGAGGTTTTGTTTGTTGTTATTATCTTTTACGAGCTGGGCGCGCTCATGCCAGACCCTCCTTGTATTAGGGCTTTGCAGATTAGACATGCAAACCCAAGAGAAAACGTGTCCAGTATGAGAAGATCATGAATTACTTACTGCTTCCTCATGAGCTATAGCAGAGGCACAAAACAGGGAGTAATATTTGAAGGTTCACAGATAACACATGAGTTTTATACTTTAGGAGTGGCGGTGAAATACCACGTATAGGGAAGGTATGCTGGACTCTTGGGAAGGTTGAGGTTTCAGGGTATGGATGCACAAGCAGTATTCCGGCTTAGTGCAAGGGTTGGCTAGCAAAGTCTTTGAGAGCAGAGAAATAATGTTGACTTGGATGCAAAACAATATAAAGTTTGACATAAAGAATTGGCATAAAACATCAAGTTGTCTTCCTTGTCAGCATAACACTTCAAGAATAAGAACATAAAGGTTTTGGCTATGTCACTACTAGAAAAACTCATTCTTGTTGTGATGACCAATGCTATGTTTGCTAAGATTAAATAAAGTTTTCAAAGCCATACCTGATTTTTAAAATCAATACTCCCATAAGAATCCGCATATGAGATCGATTGCATGAAGAGAATACCAAGTGCAGCAAAGAAACCAATAGACTTCTCATTAATATTCCATCACAGACACTGCACGCTCACGGATACAAACTTTCCACAAAGGAGTGATAGACCTCAATGCAAACACCTATTTCATAAGATAACTTCCCTAGACATGATACGACACTAAACTTGACCATGAAAGGTAAAGGATAAAAATAAAGATATCGGGCACTCCCCCAAGCTTGTAACAAGCTAAGGGAATGCCATTACCCTTGAAGATTTCACTTTTCATCCTACTTGTTGTTCTTCAAGTCCGCTATTATGCATCAAAGGGTTTTGTTTTCAGCTTACAATATGGCCACCTGTACCTTAAGCACACGGAAGTTTTCACATAATTGGTTGGTGATTCTGTAAGCTTCGGATATATTAGATGACACAGGTCGAGCTCCCGGTGGAGGGATAGTTTCTAAAAGGTTTAGAGAAAGATCATGTTGAGGGCTAATAAACCCCACGAGGATGGGGTTGTTGGTGCTGGATCCTCGTGACGCAGGTGTTGGGGAACATCGCATGGGAAACAAAAAAAATCCTACGCGCACGAAGACCTATCATGGTGAGGTCCATCCACGAGAGGAGATTTGGATCTACGTACCCTTGTAGATCGCACAGCAGGAAGCGTTAAGAAACACGGTTGATGTAGAGGAACATCCTCACGTCCCTCAATCCGCCCCATGAACCGTCCCACGAACCGCCCCGCGATCCGTCCCACGATCCGCTCCGATCTAGTGCCGAACTGAGGGCACCTCCGCGTTCAGCACACGTACAGCTCGACGATGATCTCGGCCTTCTTGATCCAGCAAGCAAGATGGAGAAGTAGATGAGTTCCCCGGCAGCGTGACGGCGCTCCGGTGGTGTTGAAGGGTCTACTCCTGCAGGGCTCCGCCCGAGCTCCGCAGAAATATGATCTAGAGGAAAAACCATGGTGTTTGTGGTCGGGCTGCCTTGGCAAAAAGTTGTCTCAAATCATCCCTAAAACTCCACTATATATAGGAGGAGGGGAGGGTAGGATTGCCTTGAGGGCCAAGGCCCCCTATGGTGTGTCGGCTAGGAGGTGGATTAGTCCACCTCCAATCCTAGTCCAATTAGGATTGGAAGGTGAAGTCCTTCCTTTCCTTCCCACCTCCCCTTTTTCTCTTTGATTTTCTATCCTTGGCGCATAGGGCCCTTTTGGGCTGTCCCACCAGCCCACCAAGGGCTGGTGCGCCACCCCTAGGGCCTATGGGCTTCCCCAGGTAGGTTGGCCCCTCCCGGTGAACATCCGAACCCATTCGTCACTCCCGGTACATTCCTGGTAATGCCTGAAAACTTTCCGGTAACCAAATGAGGTCATCCTATATATCAATAGTCGTCTCCGGACCATTCCAGAAACCCTCGTGACGTCCGTGATCTCATTCGGGACCCGAACAACATTCGGTAACCACACATATAACTCAACTATACTAAAACATCGCCGAACATTAAGTGTGCACACCGTGCGGGTTTGAGAACTATGTAGACATGCCCCGAGGTACTCCTCAGTCAATATCCAATAGCGGGACCTGGATGCCCGTATTGGATCCTACATATCTGTAACGACTAAGATGCGGTCCTTTCCGATCTGGGGATCGAGGCCCCGAATTGGAAAGCAGCGCATCTAAGCGTCTCGCAAACATGGTATCATAGCCCATACATAATATCAATAGAATGACAATAAGGGACTCAATTGTCATCTCATAAATATATCAGAGTACATCACACATACAATCAAGGTAGTTCCGCTACGGACTACAAAACATGGGAAAATGGTTATGCTACCCTGCCTGCTGGCCCACGATCACGACCATGCCTCAATCTTCTGGATAGTTCACGTACAGGCAGTCGTTCTCCTCATCGTACTGCCACGCCAGCTGCGTGCCGTTGGGATCACCTGTCTCGGGGGTACCTGAACCTGTTGGTGTTGTGAAGGAAACTGTGAGCCACGGGGACTCGGCAATCTATGACCTTGGTGCCAGAACTAATCAAGTTATTAGGTTGGATAGGTGGAGTATTTAGGTTTCAGCATCCTAAGATTGATATGGTGGCTAACATACGTAGAACTGAAATGATGGTGGTCTATACTAGCGGTCGAAGATAGATGATCACTCAGTGATCCTGAACACCTACCTACGTCAATCATAACCCCACCGTGTTCCCGATCGAAGAGAGATATTCGAAGGGGACAGTCACGGTTACGCACAGAGTTGGCAATTTTATTAGCTTATGTTTAAGTTATCTATCACCGGATGTTTACAAAATATTCCAAGTTTCCACATAACCGCGGGCACGGCTTTCTGAAAGATTAAACCCTACAGGGGTGCTCCAACTAGTCCATCACAAACGTACATGGGCCGCAAAGTAATCCTCTATCACGAATCTCGTGATCTCGTTATATTCCTTAGAGGAAAACCTCAACTTTGGGGAAAACCAAAGCTTCACCGGGATTCCTATATGCAAGATATATCGCTAAGGTAAGACAAGACTAGCACGACCTCCCGATGTGTCGACGACCCTGATAAGAGCCGTGTATCTCAGTCTCAGGACACGCCGGATAAGCGAAGCGTACAGTGGCCAGAGAAATCTCCCGAGTTGCCCCGGGATGGCCCCGCACGGTGCTCTAGTTTGGACCAACACTCATGAGGAGCACTGGCCCGGGTTGTAGATTAAATTCCTCGGGTAGGCCATTCCCTATGCAGATTATTATTAAGTGATTAGCAAATTAACACCAATGTTGGGTCCTGTCGGACAAGTCTTAACACTACGCGATTTATCGAGGGGGTCCCCATAACAACCCCGAACGTGTTAGGAGCGATCATTATGGAATCAAACACCGGTAGCCGGTAACTATGGCGGCAATAACGGAACAAAGCACCCGGCAAAAGGCTAGGCCTTCCGTTATTTACCAAGTATATAGGTGCATCAATTTAAATAACAGAATTAAGATAATGATATCAAGCTCATGTTATCACATGAGACAAAGCACCTGCATCTAGCAACGCTAACATTAGTAGCTGAGAAAGCCTACTTAGCCAATCAAGTTTGCTAGGAAGGAATAAGTGTTTGGTTTCATGGCCTATCAGGAGGCAATTTATTTCAGTGGTAGGCAGCGAGCATATGATGGAATAAACGTAATCTAGCATAACAAGTCTAGAGATGGAATCAAGGTCATGTCATCTTGCCTGTGATATCCTCAGCTTGGAACTGTTCTTGATCGTCCTGCACGTACTCTCCTGAATCCACGAACTCGTTCTCCGATCCTGGTGCTACCCAACATAAGAATAACATCCAATGAACAACTGCACCTCAAGATGCAACAAGCACATGATGCATGAGATGAATATGAGCATGCATCACTATTTCTATCACTAGCACAAGCATGAGAAGTAAATACATGTTCCTGGACAGAACTGCATCCTAAGCTATTTTGACATGCATGATAATGACATGATCATATGCGTCTCGAGAAAACGATGCAAAAGCATATAAAGAACATTACAATCGGAGCTACGGATCAACGGCAATCAACGGAACAAGAAATGAAGCCCTACGTGTCAAATTCATCACAACACACTCCAATGGCTCAACTCTGGTATTTCCAGGTAGCCAAGACATAAAACAAACCAACATGAATGGGGTGGACCAAATAAGAACACCACATCATCAACTAAGCACTCACAAACATCAAAATGACAAAACTACACAATCTGCCATAAACTGCATCATAGCACTTTGTGAACTACATGCAAAGCACCTACATCCACCCAAATATGCCAAATAAGATGTGTGGCTATAGCTATCCAAGAGTACTACAAGCACAAGCACAAAATCTCACACAAAGGAGTTAAACACAGAAAGTTACAAGGCTGCAAACTTGCCCAAAATATTAGATTTCAGGGACTTAGTGAAAATTCCAGATTCTCACTTTTTGTCTATGCTCTGAAGCATTTTGAAAGCAGCCAAAAAAATATCTACAGGACTCCAAATGGAATGAAAATTTACAGGAAGCTATACAAACATATCAGCTTCAACTTTCCAGATGAAAGCTAAGGCTAGATCACAACACATTGACCTGCACAAGCTCATCTACAGGAGAAGAAAATATAAATAGATTCTCAGACTTTCACTAATCTGGAATTTCAGCCACATGCCTACTTTGATTGGGCACAACTTGCACATATGGATTCCTAAACATGAAATGAAACCAACATGTGGTAGAGGGGGTCACCCTCTACTACCACAGCCAAGAACCAAACACATGGGCTCACCACATCTCCAGAAAATGTTCCAATGGCAAAAATGATTTCACCAATGGATTCCTGGGATGATTCTACCCCAAAAACATATATAAAACGTATGCACTTGCTTGGATCAAGTGAGCACAAACTAGAGAAGAAAAACTACAAAGAATCATATCTAGTGAATAGTGCATCATCACATGTGCTATTCACTAGAACACAACCTACATAAGCACATGCCCAAGTCCACAACAACAATGGGGTACATGATGGGTAGACCTCATGCCTATGTGCATTGGCACATCACCACAACATCACATGGGACAAGCACAACATAGATAAACACCTACATAACTAAATAGATGGCACTACTCACATATCTCACATAAATACTTCTACACAAAACATTATATCTTGCCCATGTGCTCCCCAAGTCATATCTTGTCATGACATGGGTGAGACACACACATGGTCACACACATACCCACATACACACACACCACATGATATCTGGTGAGGGGGGGAACCCTTCACACACATACACATGCATATGTGTCAACACACACACTACACCACAATGCGCACACTTGCATCACAAGTGCATGGTGGAAAACCCACACACATACATCTATAACTAGGCTAGTGCACAACAAAACTCCACATCTCATTACACATGTCTACACACTACACATGTACACAAGGTGCAACTCCTTTACATGGGCAACTACACAATCTTCAAACTATTATGCAAACCATGCTGTTGTGTGGGAAGTTTAAACCACCCTCACGGTGTGATGCACACCACAGCGACAACCACTCAAGCTAAGATGCAACAACACAAGAAATAATGCACAGCTCGAAGGAAAAAATAAAAAGGAGGAGTAGGGAGTCGAACCCTGTACCTCTGGAGCCACATACTGCTCCCCTACCACTCTGCTAAGGAGGCCCTGTTTGACAGAACAGGGGCATCTAGCAGGATAAGTTGTCCTGCTGCAGCAATCATTGCACCGAAATAAAACCAACAAAAAGGGGGGAGAGCATCCCCTGGGATCGAACCCACAACCTCTTGAGTACAACGCATGTTGCACACCACTGCGCTACGAAATAGGAGTCTGACAGAGGGGAGATCTCATACAAACTAAACCAATTCTACTCATGTCCCTGCTCCATACCTGTGCGCCAGTGACAGAGAAGCCGACGTGGTGCACTGCCCTGCTGCAGACTCTACGAAGGGGAGAACCAACACGCTACCCACGACTACTATGCGGGGAAGAAGCCCCTGCTGCACCTAGCGCTACCAAGCCACCACCACAGCACGGCAACACCTGCATCTAGTACAGAGACTCGCCGGCGCCGATCTACGCAAAGCTACCGAGGAGGAAGGAAGGAGGGGACGCTCCTTACCTAGGGAAGGAAGAGGAGAGGCCGAAGCTGCTTGGAGGAGAACCCGGAGGGGAAGAAGGCGATCGGAAAAGGCCCCTGCTGCAGGTCGACGTGGAGGAAGGAGGTCACCGCAGCCGAGGCGAAGGGGATCTCCTGGTCGTCGATGAAGATGTTCCCCGACCTCAGCGAGGTCGGGAATGGGGCGCGGGGAGCATCGCCTCGCTCCTGGACATGGCGGTGGCGCGGGACGTCGACGGAGGCAGGGGTAGGCGGCGGCGAGCGCTGCTCTCTCTCTGCTACCCTGGTTACAGAGGCTTACCGGGAGGGGAGAAGAGAGATGGGGAAGGAGATGGTGGCGGCGCGAGATGCGGGAAGAGGGAAAACCTAGGAGAGGGGAGAGGCACGGATGCCAAGATATAAGGGTCCCCTCGACATTTGTGCCCTCACGGCGGCAGCAAACTCTCGGCCAGCCTGACGGAAAGGGGGGGTAGAGAGGTGGACTCCGTCAGGTGGAATAAGGGATGCCGCGTGGGCTCTTGTGCGCACGGGAAGAGGGAAGAGATGGGCCGGCCTATGGGAGTGAGCCCACAAGTGGCGCAACATAGAGACAAAGCTCTCCTTGGCATTTTCCAATTACAGAAAAGACAGGAAAAAAAAGAAAAGCACAAAGAAATCTACAAGTGCTAAAAATAACACTAACACATCCCTGGACATGAAAATTCAAGACCTAATTAATAACAATAAGAACAAGAATTTAGGAGCAAGTAAATAGTTTACAAAACAGAATTAACTTGATCTGTTTTGTAATTTTATGCACCTTTCAAACATGTTTAAAAAATAGCAAACACACCTCTCCATGCCAACACAAAACCTGCTAAACCATGGTCATTTTTAAAACAGGAAAGGAAGAAGAGAATCTTGACATAGAGAAGAATTAGAGAGGGAGGGAGGATGGTTTGAAACCTATGCAAATACTATCAAATGCATCACCCCACACAAGCTATACATCACATGCACATCATCACAAGGCATCACATGGAATCACAAGAACACAATGCAACATCACAAGGACAAGGAAAAGATATGATATTTATGCATGCATGCAAGGAAGAAAAATAATAAGGTGACATCACATGAAATCGTAACATGAACTCTCTCATAGCATTAACAAGGTGGTCCCACATAAGAAGGTTCCAAATAGGGAAGGCTACACACTTGGGGCATTACAAACTCTCCCACACTACAAAAAGATCTCGCCCCGAGATCTACGCCTGAAAGAACTCCGGAAATTCACAACAAAGGTGATCCTCGCGTTCCCAAGTAGCCTCTTTATCGGATTGGTGTGACCACTACACTTTGAGAAATTTGACGGTCTTGTTGCGGGTCTTGTGCTCAGTCGCCTCAAGAACCACAACTCGATGCTCACGATAAGAAAGTTCAGGCTGAAGGTCGATGCTTTGAAGATGAACAGTGCGCTCGGGGGTCTTGAAGCACCTCCGAAGCTGAGAAACATGGAACACATCATGGACATTTGCAAAGTTTGACGGAAGCTCAAGCTGGTACGCAAGGTCGCCTCTCTTGCCAACCACTATGAACGGACCAACGAAATGAGGCGCAAGCTTGCCTTTGGTGCCAAAGTGTTGCATACCCTTCATAGGAGACACCTTGAGATAGACGAAGTCATCAAGCTCATACGATATGTCACAGTGCTTGCTATCATAATAGCTATTGTGACGGGACTGAGCTGCTCTCAGGTTGTCACGAATGAACTGACACATCTCCTCAGCTTCTTCTATCAAATCATTCCCAAGGATCTGACGCTCACCGGTCTCAGACCAGTTGAGCAGGGTACGACACTTTATGCCATAGAGAATTTCAAACGGAGCCTTGCCAGAACTAGCTTGATAATTGTTGTTATACGAGAACTCTGCAAAAGGCAGACAATCCTCCCACTTCATGCCAAAAGAGATAAGACAGGCTCTCAGCATATCCTCAAGAACTTTATTCACTTGCTCAACTTGAGCACTAGTGTGAGGATGAAACGTTGTGCTGAAGCAGATCTTCGTGCCCATAGCAGACGGAAAAGAGTCCCAGAAGTTGGAAGTGAAGATACTTCCGCGATCTGAAGAGATCATCATAGGCACGCCGTGCAAAGAGACAATCCTAGAGGTGTACAACTCTGCAAGCTGAGCTGCTGAAATGGATTCCTTGACTAGAAGAAAATGAGCCACTTTACTCAACTTGTCGATGACGACGAAGATGGCATCATTACCCTTCTTGGACTTCGGAAACCCGGTGACGAAATCCATCTCAATGTGATCAAACTTCCACTCGGTAATGGGCAATGGATGCAAAAGACCTGTTGGACGTTGATGCTCTGCTTCACCCTTCGACATACATCACATTCATTTACGGACTGAGCAATCTCACGCTTCATACGAGTCCACCAGAAGGTCTGTTTCAAGTCGTGGTACATCTTGGAGCTTCCAGGATGAATAGAGAGTAGAGAGTTATGAGCTTCCTCCATGATTACCTTTCTGAGATCACCTTTCGGGACGACAAGGCGATCCTCGAAGAACAACGTGTCTCTGGCATCAACAGTGAAGCACTTATACTTGGGAAGACTCTTTGCCACGACAATGTTGACTTTCTTCACCATAGCGTCAAGAAGCTGTGCTGCTCGGACCTGATCTTCCAAGGTATGAGAGATCTGAAGGTTTGCAAGAAATCCTTGAGGCACTAGCTGAAGGTTGAGCTTCCTGAAAGACTCACAAAGACCAGGCTGGAGAGGTTGCAGAATCAGACTGTTGCAGTACTCTTTCCTGCTCAATGCATCCTCCACGACATTAGCTTTGTCTGGCGTGTACTCAACACTCGGATTAAAATCCTGGAGCATTTCCACCCAACGTGTTTGCCGAAGATTCAAGTTAGGCTGAGTGAAGATGTACTTGAGACTCTTGTGATTGGTGAAAACTTCAACCTTACGTTACAACAAGAGGTGTCTCCAAGTCATCAGAGCGTGTACCACAGCTTCTAGCTCAAGATCATGCACAGGATAGTTCTTATCCGCTGGCTTCAACTACCTGGAGGTATAAGCAACCACTTTCTTGTCTTGCATCAGGACTGCACCAAGACCCTAGCTAGAAGCGTCGCAGAAGACCTGGTAAGACTTGGAATCATCCGGAGGAACCAAGACTGGAGTGGAGGTAAGCTTCTCTTTGAGTGTGTCGAAGGCCAACTAACACTCTGGAGACCAAGCATACTTAACACCCTTCTGAAGAAGACTTGAGAGCGGCTTGGCGATCTTGGAGAAGTTCTCAACGAACCTTGTGCAATAGCCAGAAGCCCGAGAAAGCTTCGAAGCTGCTTCACATTCTGTGGAGGCTCCCATTCAACAATGGCCTGAACCTTGGACGGATCAACTTTAATGCCCTCGGCAGAGATAATGTGCCCAAGATAAACCACTTCTTTCAGCCAGAACTCACACTTGGAAAACTTGGCATACGGCTTGTACTCTCTCAGCTTATCAAGCACCAATCTGAGATGTTCTTCATGTTCTTCCTCAGTTTTAGAAAAGACCAGAATGTCGTCGAGATAGAGCAAGACAAATTCATTATTGAACAGAGAGAATATGTAGTTCATCAGTCGACAGAATGTCGGAGGAGCATTAGCCAGACCAAAAGACATGACCGTATACTCATACGAGCCAAAACTAGTCCGGAAGGCAGTCTTCAGAATATCTTCGTCGCGAATGCGAATTTGATGATAGCCCATTCTGAGACCAAGCTTGGAGAAGACCTTAGCACCTTTCAACTGTTCGAACAACTCAGTTATGTTTGGAAGTGGATATTTGTTCCTCATTGTCTTCTTGTTCAATGGACGGTAATCGACGCACAGCCGGTCCATGCCATCCTTCTTCTTGACAAACAGAACTCCACAGCCCCACGGAGACGAGATCAGTCTGATCAAACCCAAACGCTCCTGCTCATCGAGTTGCCTCTTAAGTTCCTTCAACTCTTCTGGACCCAATTTGTATGGTCGTTTGCACACGGGCTCTGTGCCTGGCTCAAGCTCAATCAGAAACTCAACTTCTCTGTGCGGAGGCATGCCTGGTAGCTCTTCAGGAAACACATCTTCATATTCGCAGACCACTGGGACTTGCGAAATAGGATTGATCTCACCCTTTTCATTCAAAGAGAACAGACGGATTGTATCATCGCGCGCCACAAATATAATCACGTCCTCCAAAGAGTGGGTAAACTTCACTTCTTTCTCTTCACAATCAATTGATGCCTTGTTCATGGCCAGCCAATCCATACCAAGGATCAAGTCAATGTCGGAATTGCCCAAGACATACGGAGAAGCCAGGAAAGAATAACTCCCTATTTTCACATTGACATCAGGAACTCTACAATTTGACCTCATCTGAGCACCCGGAGAAATAACACCCAAAGGTCTATGCAAACTTGTCGAGGGAAAATCATGCTTGATGAAAAATGACTTTGACATAAAGTAATGCGAAGCACCAGAATCGAACAAGACTTTAGCAGGAAAATCATTGACTGAAAGATTACCCATGATCACATCAGAGGAGTTGTCTGCTTCAGCTGCGTTCACCATGTTGACTCGAGCAGATCTGGGGTTGAACTTGACAAGACCATTACTTGGAGGTTTGTCTGGAGGAGGAGGCGACAGTCATAGCTGAGAAGTACACTTGTTGGCATAATGACCCTTCTGCCCATACTTGTGACAAGTCACCTATGCTGGGTGCCGGTACTGAGTCTGAGGAGGCCCTTGCTTCTGATGATGGAATCTCTGCTGGAAGACAGGGTTGGGTGGGTGGGAAGAACCACGACCACTAGAGTGCTTAAGCTGCTGCGAGTGCCGAGGAGGAGGAGGAGACACCCAAAACTTATGTTGCTTCAGAACCACCTGAGTCGAGGTAGAGCTGGAATCTCTAAAGTGCTTCTTAGAATTCTCCACCCTGAGCAAGGTTGCCTCTGCCCTGAGAGCTAAGTTGTAGAACTTGTCGAACTCCTCAGGATCGTGCAAAGCAAGAGCTAACTGCAAATCTTCTTTCAAGCCACCTCTGAACTGATAAATCTTGCTCTTCTGATCAGGGATATCATGTAAGGCGTAACGGGCTAGCTCGTGGAACTCAACATTGTACTTGTACACGGAATTGCCACCCTGCTTCAAACGCCTGAACTTCTCACGCATCTCCTCCACAAAGCTGGAAGGAATGTAGTGGGACATGAAGTCACGACAGAACTCATCCCAAGTGATCACCCTAGCGCCTCTGGAGTCCTTCAGCTGTTGCCACCAGATAGAAGCCTACCCCTTCAACTGGAATGTTGCAAATTTGACAAAATCCTCAGGACGAACATTGCTACACTCAAAATGCTTGTTCATATCACGGATCCAATCCTCTGCATCAAATGGCTCGTCACAGGAAGTGAAAGTCTTTGGCTGATTCGACAGGAACTGACTCAGACTAGCAAATTGATTGCCACCATGCTAGAAATTGCCTTGCTGCTGATTAGCCCTCTCTTGCAACAACTGTAACAGCATCTGGGTGTTTGCATTAGTAGCAGCCATCACTGCTTGCCAGGCCTTTGCAGGAGGAGGCGGCGGCGGAGGATTCTCTGGAGGAGGAGGTGGTGGCGGCACATCCTCACGCCCTGGGTTCTAACGAGTTGGTGGAGCCATCCTGAAGACGGACATCACATTAGCCCACAGAATAAATTGAAGATATAGCTGAATCAAAAGACAAGAATATTTGAACAAGAATAAAGCAATTGCATTCGAACAAAATAGTAAGAATGCTTCCTCAAAGTGACGGTCGACAAAATTCTGATTAAGACCACTGCAAACAAGTATGAGCTAGAACTGCTTGGAACAAACATATGATCAAGATTTCATCCGATATCTTCGTGGATAAGATCGCACGGCTCAAATTTACAGTAGTCATCCTGTGCAAGGTGGTGCACACGACATACGAAGTATCCCCGAGTCGTAGCGAGCTACAAGGAATCTTTAAGACACAACGAGAACCGCTGTAAGACGACCGTGAACGAACGCACCCACTGAACATCGAATGCCAACCTCAGTCATGCATCTGTTGGAAGATAGTCCTATAAGATACTACTTGATATCCCACCTATGAATTCCCAAAATAACTGGTCATGCAATCTGGTACACGAATACAAGGAGTAATATCACACAACTCCTATACTAACCCGTCACCTGTATCACATCCATCAACGCACAACCAGCATCTCAGACCTTCATCTACAACACACCCTCGTGATCACAACGATACCAAGTATGGCACTACTCTCGAACAATCTGCACCAGTACTGGGGACATCGGGGTTATCTTGCCACTACCAGTATTGAAGCAATTATGAACATCCTTCGTTCTTAGATACTCGGAAATCTGAATGATGGCGATGTGCGCAAGAATCCCCTAGAGCTCAACTCCCCGGTAGAAATCAAGGCAGACAGGAGGCACCTAGACAGAACTCCGTCACATCGAAATCATATAGATTTCACAAATACCCGTGTGATCCTCAAAATAATTGAGCAAGAAAAGGAGTAGAATTTAAGATTTCCTAAGTCGGGAACCTCACCAGAGCATGGAAGAGGAGAAAAAAGAATCCTACTCTCCGATATAACTAAGACTCAAAACATTTTACTAGAATCGACTTGGCCAAGTACGATCACACAACGGCTCCTATGGTCGTAAGGCCGTGATTACCAACTTGTAACGACTAAGATGTGGTTGTTTCCGATTTGGGGATCAAGGCCCCGAATTGGAAAGGAGCGCATCTAAGCGTCTTGCAAACATGGTATCATAGCACATACATAATATCAACAGAATGACAATAAGGGATTCAATTGTCATCTCATAAATATATCAGAGTACATCACGCATACAATCAAGGTAGTTCCGCTACGGACTACAAAACATGGGAAAATGGCTATGCTACCCTGCCTGCTGGCCCACGATCACGACCACGCCTCAATCTTCTGGATAGTTCACATACAGGCGGTCGTTCTCCTCATCGTACTGCCACGCCAGCTCTGTGCCGTCGGGATCACCTGTCTCGGGGGTACCTGAACCTGTTGGTGTTCTGAAGGAATCTGTGAGCCACGGGGACTCAGCAATCTATGACCTCGGTGCGAGAACTAGTCAAGTTATTAGGTTGGATAGGTGGAGTATTTAGGTTGCAGCATCCTAAGCTTGATATGGTGGCTAACTTACGTAGAACTGAAATGATGGTGGTCTATACTAGAGGTCGAAGATAGATGATCCCTAAGTGATCCTGAACACCTACCTACATCAATCATAACCCCACCGTGTTCCCGATCGAAGAGAGATCTTCGAAGGGGACAGTCACGGTTACGCACACAGTTGGCAATTTTATTAGCTTATGTTTAAGTTATCTATCACCGGATGTTTACAAAATATTCCAAGTTGCCACATAACCGCGGGCACAGCTTTCCAAAATATTAAACCCTGCAGGGGTGCTCCAACTAGTCCATCACAAACGTACACGGGCCGCAAAGTAATCCTCTATCACGAATCTCGTGATCTCGTCGGATTCCTTAGAGGAAAACCTCAACTCTGGGGAGAACCAAAGCTTCACCGGGATTCCTATACGCAAGATATATCGCTAAGGTAAGACAAGACTAGCAGGACCTCCCGATGTGTCGGCGATCGTGATAAGAGCCGCGTATCTCAATCTCAGGACACGTCGGATAAGCGAAGCGTACAGTGGCCAGAGAAATCTCCCGAGTTGCCCCGGGATGGCCCCGCACGGTGCTCTAGTTTGGACCAACACTCATGAGGAGCACTGGCCGGGGTTGTAGATTAAATTCCTCGGGTAGGCCATTCCTATGCAGATTATTATTAAGTGATTAGCAAATTAACGCCAATGTTGGGTCCTGTCGGACAAGTCTTAACACTACACGATTTATCGAGGGGGTCCCCATAACAACCCCGAACGTGTTAGGAGCGATCATTATGGAATCCAACACCGGTAGCCGGTAACTATGGCGGCAATAACGAACAAAGCACCCGGCAAAAGGCTAGGCCTTCCGTTATTTACCAAGTATATAGGTGCATTAATTTAAATAACATAATTAAGATAATGATATCAAGGTCATGTTATCACATGAGACAAAACACCTGCATCTAGCAACGCTAACATTAGTAGCTGAGCAAGCCTACTTAGCCAATCAAGTTTGCTAGGAAGGGATAAGTGTTTGGTTTCATGGCATATTAGGAGGCAATTTATTTCAGTGGTAGGCTGCGAGCATATGATGGAATAAACGTAATCTAGCATAACAAGTCTAGAGATGGAATCAAGGTCATGTCATCTTGCCTGTGATATCCTCAGCTTGGAACTGTTCTTGATCATCCTGCACGTACTCTCCTGAATCCATGAACTCGATCTCCGATCCCGGTGCTACCCAACATAAGAATAACATCCAATGAACAACAACACCTCAAGATGCAACAAGCACATTGTCACGCCCAAGATGCGACCCTATCCTCAATTTGGCACGAAGGCCTCGTCAGGGATAGAAGCGCATCTCGTCGTGTCGCAAGAATGGATATCGTTACAAGTACATGTACTGAAAAGAAGAGATATATATATAGAATTGGCTTGCACTCGCCACAAGCTACATCAGAGTCACAACAGTACATTACATATTCATGAAGAGTAAGAGCAGGGTCCGACTACGGACGAAAACAAACGAGAAAATAAGAACGACGTCCATCCTTGCTATCCCAGGCTGCCGGCCTGGAACCCATCCTAGATCGATGAAGAAGAAGAAGAGGCAACTCCAAATGTACAATCAACGCGTTCACGTCAAGTAACCTTTACCTGTACCTGCAACTGGTGTTGTAGTAATTTGTGAGCCACAGGGGACTCAGCAATCTCATTTCCAAAGGTATCAAGACTAGCAAACCTTAATGGGTGAGGCATGGTTAAGTGGTGAGGTTGCAGCAGCGGCTACGCATATATATGGTGGCTAACTTACGAGTACAAGAGGTAAGAGGGCGAAAATCTATGCATAACGGACATGAACTACTGATGATCAAATGAATGATCCAAAACACCAACCTATGTCAGACATAACCCCACCGTGTCCTCGATCGGAGAAGGAACTCACGAAAGAGACAGTCACAGTTACGCACACAGCTGGCATATTTTAATTGAGTTAACTTCAAGTTATCTAGAACCAGTGTTAAACAAAGCTTCCACGTTGCCACATAACCGCGGGCACGGCTTTTCGAAAAGATTTAACCCTGCACGGGTGCTCCAACTAGTCCATCACAAATTACCACAAGCCGCATAGAAATCCTCAATCACGAATCTCGTGATCTCGTCGGATTCCCTAAGTGGAAAACCTCAACTCTGAGATTACCCAAAGCATCACCGGAATCCCGATGCACAAGATATCTCGTCAAAGGTAAAACAAATCCAGCAAGGCCGCCCGACGTGTCGATGATCCTGATAGGAGTCGCGTACCTCGTTGTCAGGACATGACGGATGAGCGATGGTTACCACGCCAAACGCCGAGTTGCCCCGCGTAGCGTTAATAAGCTGCTCTGTTTTGGACCAACACTCATGAGGAGCACTGTCCCGGGGGTTGATTAAATTATCCTCGGGGTCCGGAAAGTCCGTATGCAATTTTATTAGGTGTTTAGGCAAATGTAGTACCAAAGTTGGGCCTTGCTAGACCAGCTTTAATATAAAACGAATTATCAAGGGGGTCCCCATAACAACCCCGATCGTGTTAGGAGTGCTCGGTTGTGGAACATAACACCGGTAACTGGAAACTAAGAGGGGCAAAGGTGGAACAAAACACCAGGCTAGAAAGGCCGAGCCTTCCACCTTTTACCAAGTATATAGGTGCATTAAATTAAATAGCATTAATATATGGTGATATGACAAGGAACCCATGTTATCACATGGAAGCAACTACTCCTGCAACTAGCAACGCTACAACATGGTTAAGCAAGCAGTAACATAGCCAAACAGTGGTTTGCTAGGTTGAACAGTTGCAGGTTATCATGGCATTGTTGAGAAGCTGATATTTAACCAGTGGTAGGAAACGAGACATAATCGATGGAAGCGATAAAACTAGCATGGCAATGATAGTAATGGTATCTAGGGAAATTATCATCTTGCCTGAGATCCCGCTTGGAAGAAGAATGCCTCCGTGAGGCAGACGAACCGACGTAGTCGAACGGGTCCTCACAATCCGGCACGCTGTGGAACTCTATCGAGACGAAGCAAACCGGAAACACAAATCAACACACGAAATTCACCACAGGATGCACAACACATATGATGCATGAGCTACTGAATACATGCAAGTCACGACATGACAATTCACACAATCAAACACTACACATTAAGTGAAGTTCAATATGCAACGAGTTACATATTGACGAAACTCCACGTTTATTATTTAGTTCTATCCCGATTAGATACACAGCAATATTAAATGTGGTTAAACATGGCAAGAGGTGAAGCGCAATAAAACTACCTATCTAGGCATTTTAAATGGGGTCGGAAATGACATATAGCATCTCCGAGACGACCTCACATGTTAATTTACAAATATGTACGGATCTGAACTAATGCATTTATTTAGTTGTTAAACAGAAAAACAAATAGGTTCACGTGATTCTACGCGTCAAGGCAAGCAATCTACACATAAAGAACATCTCCAACGAAGCTACGGATTAAAAGTTACAAGCATCGCCAGATATGATGGCATGAATGCAATATGTGTGCAATGACGGTCACGAGCACTTCAAAACATACAAACAGCAAGAGAACATGAAACTACACGAGATTCTAAGCAAGTTTCATGTAGGGCACGATCGAATCGGAGCTACGGTTCAACAGCTACGAGCAAAACAAAAAACACTACAATCTGCCAAAATCAGCCACATAGCATATTCTACGCCCCACAACTACGCATACACAACTCCGATATGCTCAAGAAAGGCATGGCACGGAAGAGGGCAAGAAGCACTACTACAAGCAACTAACAACAACTGGCATGGCAGAAAGGAGCACTAGGAAAAGAGGACACAAAATGGCATCTCACACACTATTTCACACTTAGTGAAAATTACACCTCATGAAAGTGCAGTTTTCGATCTGAAGCAAAATTGACAGCAGCAAAAACCTAAGCTACAGGACTCCAAATGGCATGAAACTTTACAGCATTCTAAATAAACACAAGGGGTACAACTAACTCCATTGGACCAACCTCAAAAGAGCTACAGATCACAAGATGCAAGCAAGACAAGACAGCAACAAAATATAACAGATTCCAGACTTAGAAATATTTCAGCTCCTCTAAATCAGCACTATTTCTAGCAACTTGAGAGCAAGCAAATCACACCTAAACATGCATTTATATTGCAACCAAAAATACCAGGGGCTAAACAAAACATCCAAGATCAACTCTCTAGTTGACAACTTAAGCAAACGGGGTACGAAATAAATCCTACGAAATAAACAAGAGGGCAACATGGCAAAATATCTCGCGAACTAACTTACTCAAAAACTAAAAATAATTGCACAGAAAAATCCATGGGATTTTTCTACCGCGGGAACATATAAAATATGTGGGGTTTGCAACACAAAACAATGCCACACATTAATGCGAGATAATCATCTATACGCGGGAAAATAAATTACCGGCAAACCATACATGCAAAAATACCTATGACCGCTCTAAAATACCTGGAATAATGGTCCTTCAAACATAGGCATTTCTAATACGCCATACGAACAATCCGGACTTGCGCGAAAATGAAATACGGGGCGCATCCTATTAAAACAGCACGTTACTCTAGGCATCCGGCATGCTAAACAATGTCAAACAATTATGCATGCTTCAAATTCGTATTCTACGCGCAAAACTACCACAAAACCATATATTACACGTCTCGATCCGATTTACGGTTTTAAAGTTACGGACATCTAATTATACGTCTAAAATCTGGAATTTAATTAAATCCCGAGAAATACCCTAAAAGGAAAAATACTACCGGGCCTAATCTAAATGCTAATGGGCCACAGGACATGGGCGCAGCAAAACTAAAATGCAACCGGGTGAGGAATAGGAGGGCAGGGAGGAGGATCTCACCTCGGGCCGGCTCGAACTAGGCCTGGGGCTGCTGCTGCTGCCTCGGCCTCGAGGAGCTGCCAGCTGGGCCGGCTCGGGGAGGAGGCGTGCTGGGCCGAGGCCGGTCCTGAGGCGGTGGAGGCGAGGTGGGCCGACGGGCCAGCGGCGCGCTGGTGCGAGCTGGGCCGGGGCGGCTGACCACCTGGCCGCGGTCAACGCAGAGCGCTCGGCCGGGGCGATCCCCACGCTCGATCTGGCGCCTCCAGATCGGCGCGAGGCGCTGGCGAGCGCACGGGCAGGAGAGGTCGAGGGGCGGCGGCGGATCCGGCTGGGACCGAGGGCGGCGGCGGAGCTACACCGGCCGGTGGCGGCGCGGCGGTGCTAGGGTGCGGGCAGGGTGCTGGAGGCGACTCTCGGGAGGAGGAGCAGAGCTCGGGAGGAGCGGCTTGAGGCCGAACCGGCTCAGGCGGCTGCTGCTCTGGATCGGGGCTCCTCCCTGATCTGGAGCTCGGGCACGAGGCTACGGGACGAGGAGGATCTCCGGCCTCTGTTGGCTCTGTGGTCGCCGACGTGTCCGGTTTGACCACGGACATGTCCGGTAGGTGGGAAAACTGACGAATCTGGGCCTTTGGATGGAAATCCAATGGTCCAGATTTGACCTGGAATGAGATTTCGGTGAGGGAGGCGATGGGGCTAGCAGGTGGTGTTTTTTGAGGGGGTGGCTGCAAATATGACTAGGGGGAAACCCTAGTGAAGTGAGAGGGCTCTCTCTAGGGGGTGGAGCTTATAAAGGGTTGGTCTACGGTGGGGTGGACCTCGTCCGTCCGATCGCGATCCGATGACCACGAACGGAGGAAGTGGCCAGGTGGAACTAGTGGGCTGTGTAGAGCGGTTAACCGGAGACGAGAGGGAAACGGGCGGCGCGGCAACTCGATTTGAAACACCGACAACCGTCCGACGGTAGCCCGAATACGGTGCCGCTACGGTCGACCGTTCGGGTACCAGACGAACTCCGATCGCGACAAACTTCGACAGGCGGCCTAGCTATAACTAATCACGACCGCATGCCGAGTTTCACCTCGATCAGAGAAACTTTAACGCACACTTTAAAAACAGGGTTTCGACGGTGCCGCGGGCGCGTGCGTGTGCAGTCAGGCTTGGAACGAACAACGACGAGCGTGAAGAGAAGCGGCAACTAATAACGGATGCAAGTTTTGAAAACTGGCGACAACGGAGATGCCGATGCAATGCAGATGATGCGAATGATGCGATGATGATGCGACAAAATAAAATAGACACACGACGAAAACGGAAAGAGAGGGGAATCTTCTGGAACGTCGGCATCGGGCTGTCACAACTCTCCTACACTACAAGAGGATCTCGCCCCGAGATCCAAGAATGAAAGGGGGAGAGGATGAGAAAGAACAAGAGGTAAAAACTAGTCGCTTCTTTGACAAACGAGTGAAACCAACGATCCTTGAAAGTTGCAAAGAGATGAGGAATGATATGAGAAAGAAGCAAGAATTCACGGAAAATTTCGGCAGCACTTCGGTAGGAAAATGGGACAAAAAATTCGATAAGATGGAAGAAATAGACAATATTCACAACAAACAAGTAAAATAGAGCTAGGAAACACCATGATCTTGATAGAACAACAAGATTGACCCAAAAGAGCAACAACACAATGCCTCCGTAACAAGAGAATAGGAACTAGCTCAAGCGGAAGAAGAGAAAGAAGAAAAGAACGACAACTATCATCACAATAGAATTGAAGAGCCTCCGGATAGAAGAATAGATGGAGTAGTTGGAAAACCCACAACGAAAAGAACAAGATAGTAGTGGGCTTATGAAAATCGTCTCAACAAATATGAGGTGACAAACAACCACTAAAAGGAACAAGGACAGATGAAAGCAAAGATATGAAAACTTCTTACACCGAGAGGATACATTGAGAACTGGGATTAGTGACAAGCACCACGATAGCACCATCCATAGGAAAAGCTTTAGGTGAAATCCAAACCAAGATAGCTCAATGAAGAAATCATGAGTTGAAAATATCTCATGATCATAGAATTGGTGGTTTAATTATCTCATTCTTGAAAGGAAATCTCTTCGAGGCTCCTACACTAACAAGAATGCTATAATACCACCAGAAGGATAAAGGAAGAACAATTGCACAAAGAAATGCAAGAGAAGAAAACTTGAGGTTCTCCAATAAGAATCTTGAAGAACACTAGAGAATGAATTGAAACCTTGATGAACCACCAAGAAGGACCATCGTATACAAATGAACGATGCAAAGATATGAAGGTAGAAAGGAATAAGATTATGACCTTACCAAGATTTAGATGAAGCTTCACAAAGAGATACTTGATAAAACTTGGAACTCCGGAAAAGAAAAGATAACAACACTTGAGAAAAAGGAATTGACATAATGAGCCGCTCCGGAAGAAGAATTTAGATTATTATGAGCAAGAATAAGAGTTATGTTATGCTTGTCCTTCATCAAGTTTAATTGATGACAAGCATCGGATTTAGCATACCACTTATTCTTCTTAAAATGATCTTGACGAGACAGAGAGATAAGCACCAATTGAGGCATGATTGAAGGGCGCACCGGTGAGAATTCACAATTGAACGGGAACACCACGAACTAATGGAGAAACATGAGAATGAAGAGATCATGAGCCACCTGAGAGAAAACTTGAACAAGGCACCGGAATAATCGAGAGACGAACGAAGAGGCAACAATTGAGACGAATTAGAGAATGAAAGCTGAAAGCTGAGAATGAAGAATCTTCTGAAATGATGGCCTTCGGAGGATAAAGAAATAAAAACAACTCATAGAAGCACCGGATAGCAAGAAGGGATCACTCATGATTGGAGCAAATAAGATGATGACACCAAGCTGAAATGATGAATTTCCAAGAGAATGAACCAAGATTGAGAGAAACACTCCTTCGGATAGCAAGCTGAGAATGAGGAGGAGAACACCCCCAAGAATTAATGAGACACTCCGGAATAAAGAAGGATGCAAGGTTGAGCCAAATATGAGAATTAATTCAAATATATCTTGAAGAAGGAATATGACTGATGAAATTCATACTTACGTCATAGTTGAAAAGAATTAATGATCTCCGGGAAAAGATTAAAAAAAGCCAGGAAAGATCCTGGGAAGGAACTTGTGGGTTATGGGCCCACTCAAAGAAACCACCGTTAGAAAAGATTACTAGACGAGAGATATTGCACCGGTATAATGACAACTAGATGAGGTTAGCACCCCAAAATAATTAACGAATTGGGAACAAGAATTCTGAGATAACTTCAACGCTCCGCGTAGAATAGAGAGAAATGACAACAAGAAGATAGACTGATAAAAATTTCCAACATAGGAAAGAATTACAAGGACGAAAAGGATATGATGACCCTGGATAACTGAATTAAATTCACCGGTAAGGATGACAAGAATGAACAAAGATGAACATGAAGCTCCTGAGAATCTTCACAACAAATCACCGGGTAAGAGAGAAAAGAACAGACAGCGGAAGCACAATGAAATGAATGCACTTGGATGAAAACCAATCCCTGAAGAAAAAGGGTGGGACGGTGGGGAAAAACAAAGACAACTTGGGCTAGATGAGATGAACTCCGGAATAAAATGAGAGACTGATCTTGCAACATTGGAAAGGATTGAATCCACTAAAGAGAAGCACACCGGTTGGAAAAGAATTGACATGACGACTCCGGTTGACGAGAATTGATATGACAATTGAACGAACAAAAGAATTAATACTCTCATAAAAAATATGAGAACACCACTTAGGAAAGATCTGAAATCACCACTTGACATCGAAGCAACTTGAATTACCATATTCCAAAAAAACAAAGGGTGAGGCTTACGAAACAAGCCAGAACAAACTCATGAGAAAGATTTCGTCCGATATTTTCGTGGACGGGATCGCACGGGCTCGGTTTTACAGTATCCATCAAGTGCAAGGCAGTGCACCCGACATACGAAGCGTCCTCGAGTCGTAGCAAGCTACAAGGACTCTTTCAGACACAACGTGTACCGCTGTAAGTCGACCATGAACAAATGAATCCACTAGATGTCGAACCCCAACCTAACATCAAGAATTTGTTAGAAAATTATCCTATAAGTAACTACTTGAATTCCCACCTATGAATTCCCGAAATATCTGGTCATGCAATCTGGTACACGGATACAAGGAGTAATATCACACAACTCCTATACTAACCCGTCACCTGTATCACATCCGTCAACACACAACCAGAATCTCGGACCTTCATCTACAAGAGACCCTCGTGATCACAACGATACAAACTATGGCAGTACTCCCGAACAATCTGCACCAGTACTGGGGACATCGGGGTTATCTCGCCACTACTATTATTGAAGCAATTACGATCATCCTTCGTCCTGAGATACTAAGAAATCTGAATGATAAAGATGTGCCCAAGAATCCCCTGGAGCTCAACTCCCCGGAAGAAAATCAAGTCAGAGAGGAGGCACCAAAACAGAACTCCGTCACATCGGCATCATATAGATTCCAAAAATATCCGCGTGATCCTAAAAAAAATTGAGTGAGAAGAGGAGTAGAATTAAAATATTACGTCAAGATTCCTCACCAGAGCATAGAAGAGGAGAAAAAAGAATCCTACTCTCTGATATATAACTAGACTCAAAGTAGTTTTTCACTAGACTCGACTCGGCCAAGTTCGATCAATCAAGGGGGCTCCTAGGTCGGTACTGGTCTGATACCAACTTCTCACGCCCAAGATGCGACCCTATCCTCAATTTGGCACGAAGGCCTCGTCAGGGATAGAAGCGCATCTCGTCGTGTCGCAACAATGGATATCGTTACAAGTACATGTACTCAAAAGAAGAGATATATATGTAGAATTGGCTTACACTCGCCACAAGCTACATCAGAGTCACAACAGTACATTACATATTCATCAAGAGTAAGAGCAGGGCCCGACTACGGACGAAAACAAACGAGAAAATAAGAACGACGTCCATCCTTGCTATCCCAGGCTGCCGGCCTGGAACCCATCCTAGATCAATGAAGAAGAAGAAGAAGAGGCAACTCCAAATGTACAATCAACGCGCTCACGTCAAGTAACCTTTACATGTACCTGCAACTGGTGTTGTAGTAATCTGTGAGCCACAGGGGACTCAGCAATCTCATTTCCAAAGGTATCAAGACTAGCAAAGCTTAATGGGTGAGGCATGGTTAAGTGGTGAGGTTGCAGCAGCGGCTACGCATATATATGGTGGCTAACTTACGAGTACAAGAGGTAAGAGGGGGAAAATCTACGCATAACGGACGTGAACTACTGATGATCAAATGAATGATCCTGAACACCTACCTACGTCAGTCATAACCCCACTGTGTCCTCGATCGGAGAAGGAACTCACGAAAGAGACAGTCACGGTTACGACACAGCTGGCATATTTTAATTATGTTAACTTCAAGTTATGTAGAACCAGTGTTAAACAAAGCTTCCACGTTGCCACATCACCGCGGGCACGGCTTTCCGAAAAGATTTAACCCTGCAGGGGTGCTCCAACTAGTCCATTACAAATTACCACAAGCCGCATAGAAATCCTCAATCACGAATCTCGCGATCTCGTCGGATTCCCTAGTGGAAAACCTCAACTCTAAGATTACCCAAAGCATCACCGGAATCCCGATGCACAAGATATCTCGTCAAAGGTAAAACTAATCCAGCAAGGCCGCCCAACGTGTCGACGATCCCGATAGGAGTCGCGTACCTCATTCTCAGGACAGGGCGGACGAGCGATGGTTACCACGCCAAACGCCGAGTTGCCCCGGGTAGCGTTAATAAGCTGCTCTGTTTTGGACCAACACTCATGAGGAGCACTGGCCCGGGGGTTGATTAAATTATCCTCGGGGTCCGGAAAGTCCCTATGCAATTTTATTAGGTGTTTAGGCAAATGTAGTACCAAAGTTGGGCCTTGCCAGACCAGCTTTAATCTAAAACGAATTATCAAGGGGGTCCCCATAACAACCCCGATCGTGTTAGGAGCGCTCGATTGTGGAACATAACACCGGTAACCGGAAACTAAGAGGGGCAAAGGTGGAACAAAACACCAGGCTAGAAAGGCCGAGCCTTCCACCTTTTACCAAGTATATAGGTGCATTAAATTAAATAGCATTAATATATGGTGATATGACAAGGAACCCATGTTATCACATGGAAGCAACTACTCCTGCAACTAGCAACGCTACAACATGGTTAAGCAAGCAGTAACATAGCCAAACAGTGGTTTGCTAGGTTGAACAGTTGAAGGTTATCATGGCATTGTTGAGAGGCTGATATTTAACCAGTGGTAGGCAACGAGACATAATCGATGGAAGCGATAAAACTAGCATGGCAATGATAGTAAAGGTATCTAGGGAAATGATCATCTTGCCTGAGATCCCGCTTGGAAGAAGAATGCCTCCGTGAAGCAGACGAACCGACGTAGTCGAACGGGTCCTCACAATCCGGCACGCTGCGGAACTCTATCGAGACAAAGCAAACCGGAAACACAAATCAACACACGAAATTCACCACACGATGCACAACACATATGATGCATGAGCTACTGAATACATGCAAGTCACGGCATGACAATTCACACAATCAAACACTACACATTAAGTGAACTTCAATATGCAACGAGTTGCATATTGACGAAACTCCACGTTTATTATTTAGTTCTATCCCGATTAGATACACGGCAATATTAAATGTGGTTAAACATGGCAAGAGGTGAAGCGCAATTAAACTACCTATCTAGGCATTTTAAATGAGGTCGGAAATGACATATAGCATCTCCGAGACTACCTCACATGTTAATTTACAAATCTGTCCAGATCTGAACTAATGCATTTATTTAGTTTTTAAACAGCAAAACAAATAGGTTCACGTGATTCTACGCGTCAAGGCAAGAAATCTACACATAAAGAACATCTCCAACGGAGCTACGGATCAAAAGTTACAAGCATCGCAAGATATGATGGCATGAATGCAATATGTGTGCAACGACGGTCACGAGCACTTCAAAACATACAAATGGCAAGAGAACATGAAATTACACGAGATTCTAAGTAAGTTTCATGTAGGGCCCGATCAAATCGGAGCTACGGTTGAACAGCTACGAGCAAAACAAGAAAACACTACAATCTGCCAAAATCAGCCACATAGCATATTCTACGCCCCACAACTACGGATACACAACTCCGATATGCTCAAGCAAGGCATGGCATGGAAGAGGGCAAGAAGCACTACTACAAGAAACTAACAACAACTAGCATGACAGCAAGGAGCACTAGGAAAAGAGGACACAAAATGGCATCTCACACACTATTTCAGACTTAGTGAAAATTACACCTCATGAAAGTGCAGTTTTCGATCTGAAGCAAAATTGACAGCAGCAAAAACCTACGCTACAGGACTCTGAATGGCGTGAAACTTTGCAGCATGCTAGAGAAACACAAGGGGTACAACTAACTCCATTGGACCAACCTCAGAAGAGCTACAGATCACAAGATGCAAGCAAGACAAGACAGCAACAAAATATAACAGATTCCAGACTTAGAAATATTTCAGCTCCTCTAAATCAGCACTATTTCTAGCAACTTGAGAGCAAGAAAATCACACCTAAACATGCATTTCTATTGCAACCAAAAATACCAGGGGCTAAACAAAACATCCAAGATCAACTCTCTAGTTGACAACTTAAGCCAACGGGGCACGAAATAAATCCTACGAAATAAACAAGAGGGCAACATGGCAAAATATCTCGCGAACTAACTTACTCAAAAACTAAAACTAATTGCACCCCGGCAACATGGCAAAAGTGCAGTTTTTCTACCCCGGGAACATATAAAATATGTGGGGTTTGCAACACAAAATAATGCCACACATCAATGCGAGATAATCATCTATACGCGGGAAAATAAATTACCGGCAAACCATACATGCAAAAATACCTATGACCGCTCTAAAATACCTGGAATAATGGTCCTTAAAACATAGGCATTTCTAATACACCATACGAACAATCCGGACTTGCGCGAAAATGAAATACGGGGCGCATCCTATTAAAACAGCATGTTACTCTAGGCATCCGGGACGCTAAACAATGTCAAACAATTATGCATGCTTCAAATTCGTATTCTACGCGCAAAACTACCACAAAACCATATATTACACGTCTCGATCCGATTTACGGTTTTAAAGTTACGGACATCTAATTATACGTCTAAAATCTGGAATTTAATTAAATCTCGAGAAATACCCTAAAAGGAAAAATACTATCGGGCCTAATCTAAATGCTAATGGGCCACAGGACATGGGCGCAGCAAAACTAAAATGCAACCGGGTGAGGAATAGGAGGGCATGGAGGAGGATCCCACCTCGGGTCGGCTCGAACTGGGCCTGGGGCTGCTGCTGCTGCCTCGGCCTGGAGGGGCTGCGAGCTGGGCCGGCCTGGGGAGGAGGCATGCTGGGCCGAGGCCAGTCCTGAGGTGGTGGAGGCGAGGTGGGCCGACGGGCCAGCGGCGCGCTGGTGCGAGCTGGGCCAGGGCGGCTGACCACCTGGACGCGGTCAACGCAGAGCGCTGGGCCAGGGCGATCCCCACGCTCGATCTGGCGCCTCCAGATCGGCGCGAGGTGCTCGCGAGCACACGGGCACGAGAGGTCGAGGGGCGGCGGCGGATCTGGCTGGGACCGAGGGTGGCGGCGGAGCTACACCGGCCGGTGGCGGCGCGGCGGCGCTAGGGCGAGGGCAGGGTGCTGGAGGCGGCGCACGGGAGGAGGAGCAGCGCTCGGGAGGAGGATCAGCGCGCGGGAGGAGCGGCTTGAGGCCGAACCGGCTCAGGCGGTTGCTGCTCTGGATCGGGGCTCCTCCCTGACCTGGAGCTCGGGCACGAGGCTAGGGGAGGAGGAGGATCTCCGGACTCTGTTGGCTATGTGGTCACCGGACGTGTCCGGTTTGACCACGGACATGTCCGGTAGGTGGGAAAACTGACGAATCTGGGCCTTTGGATGGAAATCCAATGGTCCAGATTTGACCTGGAATGAGATTTCGGTGAGGGAGGAGATGGGGCTAGCAGGTGGGGTTTTTTGAGGGGGTGGCTGCAAAAATGACTAGGGGGGAACCCTAGTGAAGTGAGAGGGCTCTCTCTAGGGGGTGGAGCTTATAAAGGGTTGGTCTACGGTGGGGTGGACCTCGTCCGTCCGATCGCGATCCGATGACCACGAACGGAGGAAGTGGCTAGGTGGAACTAGTGGGCTGTGTAGAGCGGTTAAGCGGAGACGAGAGGGAAACGGGCGGCGCGGCAACGTGATTTGAAACACCGACAACCATCCGACGGTAGCCCGAATAGGGTGCCGCTACGGTCGACCGTTCGGGTACCAGACGAACTCCGATCGCGACGAATTTCGACAGGCAGCCTAGCTATAACTAATCACGACCGCATGCCGACTTTCACCTCGACCAGAGAAAGTTTAACGCACACTTTAAAAACAGGGTTTAGACGGTGCCGCGGGCGCGTGCGTGTGCAGCCAGGCTCGGAACGAACAACGACGAGCGCGAAGAGAAGCGGCAACTAATAACGGATGCAAGTTTTGAAAACTGGCGGCAACGGAGATGCCGATGCAATGCAGATGATGCGAATGATGCTATGATGATGCGACAGAATAAAATAGACACACGACAAAAACGGAAAGAGAGGGGAATCTTCTGGAACGTCGGCATCGGGCTGTCACACACATGATGCATGAGATGAATATGAGCATGCATCACTATTTCTATCACTAGCACAAGCATGAGAAGTAAATACATGTTCCTGGAGAGAACTGCATCCTAAGCTATTTTGAAATGCATTATAATGACAAGATCATATTCATCTCGAGAAAACGATGCAAAAGCATATAAAGAACATTACAATCGGAGCTACGGATCAATGGGAATCAACGAAACAAGATATGAAGCCCTACGTGTCAAATTCATCACAACACACTCCAATGGCTCAACTCTGGTATTTCCAGGTATCCAAGACATAAAACAAACAAACATGAATGGGGAGGAGCAAAGAAGAACACCACATCATCAACTAAGCACTCACAAACATCAAAATGACAAAACTACACAATCTGCCATAAACTGCATCATAGCACTTTGTGAGCTACATGCAAAGCACCTACAGCCACCCAAATATGCCAAATAAGATGTGTGGCTGTAGCTATCCAAGAGTACTACAAGCACAAGCAAAAAATCACACACAAAGGAGTTAAACACAGAAAGTTACAAGGTTGTAAACTTGCCCAAAATATCAGATTTCAGGGACTTAGTGAAAATTCCAGATTCTCACTTTCTGTCTATGCTCTGAAGCATTTTGACAGCAGCCAAAAAATATCTACAGGACTCCAAATGGAATGAAAATTTCCAGTCATCTAGACAAACATATCAGCTTCAACTTTCCAGTTGAAAGCTAAGGCTAGATCACAACACATTGACCTGCACAAGCTCATCTACACGAGAAGAAAATATAAACACATTCTCATACTTAGTGAAAATCTGAGATTTTCACTAATCTGGAATTTCAGCCACATGCCTACTTTGATTGGGCACAACTTGCACATATGGATTACTAAACATGAAATGAAACCAACATGTGGTAGAGGGGGTCACCCTCTACTACCACAACCAAGAACCAAACACATGGGCTCACCACATCACATGGAACCAAGCTCTAACATAGAACAAAAATGAAATATGTCATCTCCAGAAAATGTTCCAATGGCAAAATTGATTTCACCAATGGATTCCTGGGATGATTCTACCCCCAAAAACATATATAAAACGTATGCACTTGCTTGGAGCAAGTGAGCACAAACTAGAGAAGAAAAACTACAAAGAATCATATCTAGTGAATAGTGCATCATCACATGTGCTATTCACCAGAACACAACCTACATAAGCACATGCCCAAGTCCACAACAACAATGGGGTACATGAGGGTTAGACCTCATGCCTATGTGCATTGGCACATCACCACAACATCACATGGGACAAGCACAACATAGATAAACACCTACATAACTAAATAGATGGCACTACTCACATGTCTCACATAAATACTTCTACACAAAACATTATATCTTGCCCATGTGCTCCCCAAGTCATATCTTGTCATGACACGGGTGAGACACACACATGGTCACACACATACCCACATACACACACACCACATGATATGTGGTGAGGGGGGAACCCTTCACACACATACACATGCATATGTGTCAACACACACACTACACCACAATGCACACACTTGCATCACAAGTGGATGGTGGAAAACCCACACACATACATCTATAACTAGGCTCGTGCACAACAGAATTCCACATCTCATTACACATGTCTACACACTACACATATACACAAGGTGCAACTCCTTTACATGGGCAACTACACAATCTTCAAACTATTATGCAAACCACGCTGTTGTGAGGGAAGTTTAAACCACCATCATGGTGTGATGCACACCACAGCAACAACCACTCAAGCCAGGATGCAACAACACAAGAAATAATGCACAGCTCGAAGGAAAAAATGAAAAGGAGGAGCAGGGAGTCGAACCGTGTACCTCTGGAGCCACATACTGCTCCCTTAGCAATGTGCTAAGGAGGCCCGTTTGACAGAACAGGGGCATTTAGCAGGATAAGTTGCCCTGCTGCGGTAACCATTGCACCGAAATAAAACCAACAAAAAGGGGGGAGTTCGTCCCCTGGGATCAAACCCACAACCTCTCGAGTACAACGCATGATGCACACCACTGCGCTACGAAAGAGGAGTCTGACAGAGGGGAGATCTAATACAAACTAAACCAACACTACTCCTATCCCTGCTCCACACCTGCGCGCCAGCGATAGAGAAGCCAACGTGGTGCACTGCCCTGCTACAGACCCTACGAAGGGGAGAACCAACACGCTACCCACGACTACTACGCGGGGAAGAAGCCCCTGCTGCACCTAGCGCTACCAAGCCACCACCACAGCATGGCAACACCTGCATCTAGCACCTGTATCTAGTACAGAGACTCGCCGGCGTCGATCTACGCGAAGCTACCGATGAGCAAGGAAGGAGGGACGCTCCTTACCTAGGGAACGAAGAGGAGAGGCCGAAGCTGCTTGGAGGAGAACCCGGAGGGGAAGAAGGTGATCGGAGAAGGCCCCTGCTGCAGGTCGACGTGGAGGAAGGAGGTCACCGCGGCCGAGGCAAAGGCGACCTACTGGTCGTCGATGAAGATGTTCCCCGACCTCAGCGAGGTCGGGAATGGGGCGTGGGGAGCATCGCCTTGCTCCTGGACATGGCAGTGGCGCGGGACATCGACGGAGGCGGGGGTAGATGGCGGCGAGCGCTGCTCTCTCTCTCTCTCTCTCTCTCTCTGCTACCCTAGTTACAGAGGCTTACTGGGAGGGGAGAAGAGAGATGGGGAAGGAGATGGTGGCGGCGCGAGATGGGGAAGAGGGAAAACTTAGGAAAGGGGAGAGGCACGGATGCCAAGATATAAGGGGTCCACTCGACGTTTGAGCCCTCACGACGTCAGCAAACTCTCGGCCAGCCTCACGGAAAGGGGGGTAGAGAGGTGGACGCCGTCAGGTGGAAGAAGGGATGTCGCGTGGGCTCCTGTGCGCACGGGAAGAAGGAAGAGATGGGCCGGCCTGTGGGAGTGAGCCCACAGGTGGTGCAACATAGAGACAAAGCTCTCCCTCGCATTTTCCAATTAGAAAAAAGACAGGAAAGAAAAGAAAAGCACAAAGAAATCTACAAGTGCTAAAAATAACACTAACACATCCGTGGACATGAAAATTCAAGACCTAATTAATAACAATAAGAACAAGAATTTAGGAGCAAGTAAATATTTTACAAAACAGAATTAACTTGGTCTGTTTTGTAATTTTATGCACCTTTCAAACATGTTTAAAAAATAGCAAACACACCTCTCCATGCCAACACAAAACCTGCTAAACCATGGTCATTTTTAAAACGGGAACGGAAGAAGAGAATCTTGACATAGAGAAGAATTAGAGAGGGAGGGAGGATGGTTTGAAACCTATGCAAATACTATCGCACGCATCACCCCACACAAGCTATACATCACATGCACGTCATCACAAGGCATCACATGGAATCACAAGAACACAATGCAACATCACAAGGACAAGGAAAAGATATGATATGTTATGCATGCATGCAAGGAAGAAAAATAATAAGGTGACATCACATGAAACCATAACATGAACTCTCTCGTAGCATTGACAAGGTGGTCCCACATAAGAAGGTTCCAAATAGGGAAGGCTACACACTTGGGGCATTACAATATCCTTTGAATAACTTATCGGTTGAACCTCAGTGTCAAGGATTCAGGCAATCCCGTATGTCATTCCCTTTGTCCTTCGGTATGTTACTTGCCCGAGATTCGATCGTCGGTATCCACATACCTATTTCAATCTCCTTACCGGCAAGTCTCTTTACTCGTTCCGTAATACAAGATCCCATGACTTACACTTAGTCACATTGCTTGCAAGGCTTGTGTGTGATGTTGTATTACCGAGTGGGCCCCGAGATACCTCTCCCTCACACGGAGTGACAAATCCCAGTCTTGATCCATACTAACTCAACGGACACCTTCAGAGATAACTGTAGAGCACCTTTATAGTCACCCAGTTACGTTGTGACGTTTGATACACACAAGGCATTCCTCCGGTGTCAGTGAGTTATATGATCCCATGGTCATAGGAACAAATACTTGACACGCAGAAAAATATAGCAATAAAACGACACGATCAATATGCTACGTTCATAGTTTGGGTCTAGTCCATCACATGATTCTCCTAATGATGTGATCCCGTTATCAAGTGACAACACTTGTCTATGGTCAGGAAACCTTGACCATCTTTGATCAATGAAGTAGTCAACTAGAGGCTCACTAGGGACAATGTGTTGTTTATGTATCCACACATGTATTTGAGTTTCCAATCAATACAATTCTAGTATGAATAATAAACGATTATTATGAACAAGAAAATAAAATAATAACTAATTTATTATTGCCTCTAGGGCATATTTCCAACAGAAGGATCTCCTTCTTGTTGGGTGGTGACCATCTTGACTTACTCTCTCACGAAGCACTCCATCTCCGCTTGTCTTGCAGCTATCTCTTCATTGGTAGCCCATCCGGTGACCTTCCCTTGGTTGATATCTTGCTGGACACGGCGGAGATGAAGACCTTTGTAGTCTTCCCCACTTGAGTCACAAGAAGACATCTCGAACAATATCTTCTTAGCCTGGCAGAAAAAGATCGAAAGAGAAAACGCACGAAACCGCAAGATACAAAGCCGGGACGATCCAAGAAAATATATATAGCAAAAATTTCTGCACCAAAAGGAAGGTAAGAATCCAAAGTAGAGTCGGAGACGGACTCCGGGTGGTCCAGGCAGCCTCCTGGCGCGGCCAGGGGCTAGCCCGCGCTAGCAGGACGCCTGGGTGAGCTGGAGCTCCTCTCCGGCTCTGCTTCAGCTCGGAATTTTCCTAATTTTGCAAAAACACATAATACGAAACTTTTATTGATGTTCGTGAAGTTTCCTTACCGTATTTCATACCTTTTCTTATTCTGCTTCTGCTAGTGTCTGATATAGTGTTGCAATATGTTCTTCGTGAGTGGCTACCTGTATCACATACACCTCTACATTGATGGGGTCTCCAGCCATGTAATGCTTGAGTCTTTGCCCATTCACAACATGTGGTTTTGTGCCTTCAAAATTATTAATCTTGATTGCACAGGAGCGGTAGACTTCTTCGATATGGTACGGTCCTTCCCACTTGGAAAGTAATTTACCTAGAGAAAACCTGAAACGAGATCTATACAATGAAACTTTCTCACCAACATTAAATTCATGTTTCAAAATTCTCTTGTCATGCCACTTCTTTACCTTTTCTTTGAAAAAAATTGCGCTCTCGTAAGCTTCACTTCTCCACTCATCTAGAGAAGTCAAGTTCATGAGACGCTTTTCACCAGCAAGCTTTGGATCAACATTAAGCTCTCTAACAACCCAGAAAGCTTTGTGCTCTAACTCTAGAGGTAGATGGCATGCCTTGCCATAAACCATCTTATACGGAGACATCCCCATGGGATTTTTGTAAGCAGATCTATATGCCCACAAGGCATCTCCTAACTTATTGGACCAGTCCTTTCTAGAACTGTTCACTGTCTTTTGCAAGATCAACTTGATCTCTCTATTGGTGAGCTCAACTTTCCCACTTGTTTGAGGGTGGTAAGGTGAAGAAATTCTATGATTAACATCATATTTTGCTAGAGCTTTTCTAAAAGCACCATGTGTAAAATATGATCCTCCGTCGGTCATGAGGTACCTAGGTACACCAAACCTAGGGAAGATTACATCCTTGAGCATTTTCAAAGATGTCTTGTGATCAACACTTTCGGTGGGGATTGCTTCAACCCATTTGGTCACATAGTCTACAACAACTAAGATGTGATTGTACTTGTGTGAAGGAGGGAAAGGACCCATAAAATCAAAACCACAGCAATCAAAAGGCTCAATGACTAGCGAATAATTCATAGGCATATCATTCCTCCTACTAATATTACCAACTCTCTGGCACTTATCACGGGATAAAACGTAATTTCTAGCATCTTTAAAGAGAGTAGGCCAATAAAAACCTGATTGGAGAACCTTGTGTGCGGTCCTCTCACCAGCATGATATCCTCCATAAGTACCCCTATGACATTGTCTCAAGATATCCTTCTGCTCATGCTCCAGTATGCATCTCCTCACAATTCCATCTGCGCCTTCTCTAAAAATATGTGGGTCATCCCAAAAGTAATACCTCAAGTCATGGAAGAACTTCTTCCGCTGCTAGAATGTTAAACCTGGAGGCAAAAACTTTGCAACAATAAAGTTAGCATAATATGCATACCATGGATCTGAATTAGATTTCACCTGTAAAACAGCTAACTATTCGTCAGGAAAACTATCATTGGCTAGAATGAGATCGTGTGGTATGTCCTCCATCCTTGAAAGGTTGTGTGCTACACGGTTGCCTGCTCTTTTCCTATCAACAATATCCAAATCAAATTCTTGAAGAAGAAGGACCCATCGGATAAGCCTTGGTTTGGCATCCTTCTTTTCCATAAGATACTTAATAGCAGCATGATCAATATGAATGATGACTTTAGAATCAACAATGTAAGGCCTAAACTTATCACAAGCAAACACTACAGCTAATAATTCTTTCTCACTAGTAGCGTAATTATTTTGAAAACTATCAAGGGTTTTGCTAGCATAATGGATAACATTCAATTTCTTATCAACCCTTTGTCCTAACACAGCTCCAACAGCAAAATCACTAGCATCACACATGATTTCGAAAGGAAAATTCCAATCAGGTGGTTGGAGTATAGGGGCGGTTATCAAGGATTTCTTAAGAACTTCGAACGCTTCCTTACAGTCTTCATCAAACACAAAAGGAATATCCTTCTGGAGAAGATTAGTGAGGGGTTTCGAAGTTTTAGAAAAGTCTTTAATAAATCTCCTATAGAAACCAGCATGACCGAGGAAACTACGAATACCTCTGATGTCTTTTGGATAAGGCATTCTCTCTATTGCCTCAACCTTTGCCCTGTCCACCTCGATTCCTTTGTAAGAAATCTTGTGGCCAAGAACAATTCCCTCATTGACCATGAAGTTGCACTTCTCCCAGTTGAGTACCAAGTTCGTCTCCTCACATCTCTGCATAACTTTATTAAGGATGTGGATACAATTGTCAAAATAGGTTCCATAGACGGAGAAATCATCCATGAAGTCCTCCACAATTTCCTCACAAAAACCATGAAAGATAGCGGACATACACCTTTGAAAAGTAGCAGGAGGATTGCATAAACCAAAAGGCATACGTCTATACGCATGACTACCAAAGGGACAAGTAAAAGTGGTCTTCTCTTGATCGACGGTGTCAACATGAATTTGAGAGAAGCCAGAGTACCCATCAAGATAGCAAAAGTAAGTGTTTTTGGATAACCTTTCAAGCATTTGGTCGATGAACGGCAGCGGGTAGTGGTCCTTCCTGGTTGCCTTGTTCATCTTCCTATAATCCATACACATTCTATATCCAATAATAATTTTTTGAGGTATTAGTTTATTCTTATCATTAGGAACCACAGTTGTACCTCCTTTCTTGGGAACACAATGTACTGGACTTACCCACTTACTATCAGCTATAGGGTAGATAATACATGCGGCTAGAAGCTTGAGGATTTCGGTCCTCACAACATCCCTCATCTTCGGATTTAATCGTCGTTTATGATCAACAACCGGTTTAGCATCAGGCTCAAGACTTATAGTATGCTGACAAATAGATGGACTAATCCCCTTAAGATCATCAAGGGTATAACCAATAGCGCCTCGGTGTTTACGAAGGACTTCCAATAATCGTTATTCTTCATATCCTGAAAGGTTAGAATTGATAATAACATGATATACTTTCTTTTCATCTAAATAAGCATACTTAAGCGTGCTGGGAAGAGGTTTAAGATCAAACACCGTGTCTTCTTTTGGTTTCGATAAAATTCCCAAAGGCTCAACTGGAAGATTGTGCTTCAGGATAGCAGGTTGTCTCAAGAATATTTCATCTAGCTCATTCCTTTCCTGCATATGCATATCATTCTCGTGGTTTTCCATAAATTGCTGCAAAGGATCATTAGGAGGAATAGCAATAGAAGCAATCTCTTCAATAATTTTATCATTACTAGGTAGATCAGTATCACGAGTTTGCTTCGATAATTTAGAAAAGGTAAATTCATATGGCTCACCATTAAATTCAACACATACTTTTCCTTTCCTATAATCTATAATAGCTCCACAAAGTTTTGAGAAAAGGCCTACCAAAGATAATAGGGCAAAAACTATCTTGTACTGAACCAAGTACTAGAAAGTCGGTAGGATATTTTACCTTTCCTCATAGAACTTCAACATCTCGCACAATTCCAATAGGAGAGATAATTTCTTTGTTTGCAAGATGAATAGTAACATCGACTTCTTCAATTTCACATGGTAGAATCTCATTCATGATCTCTTGATAAAGTGAAAAAGGAATAGCACTAGCACTGGATCCCAAATCACATCGCCCATAATAATTATGACCTCCTATTTTAATAGATACAACTGGAGTACCTGAAATTGGGCCTTTATTCTTGGTTGTAACAAGGTTAGTGGAAATAGCACAAAAATTTATATTGGAATCCTCAATATTACTAGTAACAAGATCCTTGACTAATGCAACTTGAGGATCGACTTTAATCAGGTCCTCATGCTCATCAGTCTTTCTTTCACTTTTATTCAGGATGCCTATGACAAAAGAATGCTCCCTCATCCGTGTGGGAAAAGGGGGCTTTTCATATTCAACTGCAGGCAAGATAGGGTCAACAACATTAATATCAACAGGTAAATCCTTAAAAGGTTTATGGTGTTGATCCTCCTTCTTATCAGAAGAGTCAATATGAGAGGCAAAGTCTTTGCAAAAATCAATTAGAAGCTGGGAATCAAGACCAATCTTAGCGCAAAAGGTATTGAAGTAATCAGTTTTCACATAGCTCTCAATGTAATCACGCTCATAATTTATAACGGATTCAATAACTTTATCAATCTCCTAGTCTTCAGTGTTCTTCTGAATCCTTTCAATAAGATCCCCCTTAGCTTCAGAGCTTTTGTTGGCGAATTCCCCGCTAGAGGAAGCATCAAGCATCTCTTTATCTTGACGAGAAAGCCTTGCATAAAAATTTGTGAGAATAATTTCTTTGGAGAGCTCATGATTGGGGCATTTGAGCATTAAGGAGTTCAATATCCCCCAAGCTTGAGCGATGCTTTCTCCATCACGAGACCAAAAGTTATTAAATATAATTCATGTCTTGATGTATTTCATGAAGAGGATAAAACTTTGCATAAAGGAGAGGCATAAGATCTTGCCAATTTAGTAAATGAGAGTCATCAAGAAGCCTATACCAATCCAAAGCCTTATTTTTTAATGATAGAGAGAATAGCTTTCTCATAACAAAATCCATCGATATACCTGCAAGCATAAATATGGAGCATAGTTGTGAAAGATATAGCAAGTGTTCACCTCGATGTCTATCTCCTCCATATCGATTAGCCAAAACACAATCAATAATACGAGTTGGTATTTTAAAAGGCACAATTTCAGAAGGTGGGGGAGGCTTATCCACCACAATAGCATTGGGGCGGTTCCCCACAAGCAACAAACCAAGAGCAGAGTTGTCCATAGGGACAAAAATCGGGAACAGTAAAACAAAAACAGCACGTACAGCGTAAAGGTTTCCTTACCAATTTCACTTACCAATAGCGCTACACTCCCCGGCAACGGCGCCATAAAATGGTCTTGATCACCCACAAGTGTAGGCGATCTATCTTAGCCTTTTCGATAAGTAAGAGTGTTGAACCCAACGAGGAGCAGAAGGTATTAACAAGTGATCTTGAGCAAGGAATATCTGCAAGTACTAAAAGGTAACTTTTTATGGGTTTTCTAGTATAAGCAACAAGGAAAAAAATGCAAGTAAAGTAAATCGTGCCGAGGTGTAGCAAGTGGCCCAATCCTTTTGAACACAAAGGATAAGCCAAGGTACTAAACTTATAAAGACTAAGGCGTTCCTGAGGACACATGGGAGAGATAGTCAAGTGCTTTCGCCATACTCTGTCGAGTACTATGTTTTGTATTGATAAGTGTTATGTGGGTGGATCTTAACTAGTGCACCATCTTGGCTAAGACAAGTACACTCTTATGATTAATCCCTATTGCAAGCATCCGCAAATACAAGAGAGAAATTAAGGCAAAGCCTAACCATAGCAATAAGCTTTAGGACCCAATACTCCCTCATGCAAAAGTATGCGAACTGGGGTTCAGGTTTCTGTCACTCCGGCAACCCACCATAAGCATTCTTTATACACGATACATTCCCCTAGGTCCTTAAAAAGGCGAAGTGTTATGTAGTCGACGTTCACATAACACCACTAGAAGAATAACACCATAACTTAAATATCAATCAACATATAATACTTCAACATCATATGAATACTAGCATCTAGACTTTTCCCATGTCCTCAAGAACTAATGGAACTACTCACAAGACATAAAAGAGATCATGATCATAGGTGATAAAAATATGATTAACAATCTGGTCATAACAATAATCCTCCAACAAAACTCAATAGCATTCACCACAAAAGAGTGATCAACACCGGTAGAGTAGAGGGGATGAGTAGTGCAAGGTACAACTCCGATTGCAATGGTGAAGTAGAGGGGATGAAGGTGGAGATGGTGCTGGTGTTGGTGATGATGGTGATGATGATCTCGATGATGCCCGTGACGATGGGGATGATGATGAGGATGATCTCCCCTTCCGGGAGGAGTTCTCCCCGGCGGAATCAACCCGTCGGAAAGGTCTTTTCTTCTTTGTAGGTTTCCGCCGCGGAACGGTGGCAGAATAGCGAAAACTCTTCTGTCCCCGGAAATTTTAGGTCAAGACGGACATATAGGCCAAACGAGAGAGCCGGAGGCTGGGCACATCACCCAAGAAGCCTCCTGGCGCGGCCTAGGGGGGCGCGCCAGCAGGTCGTCTGGGTGACCTGTGGCCCCCCTCCGTCCCTTCTTTGGCCTGTCTTTGGGATCTTTTCGGAAACTTCTTCCCTCCAGATTACAGCGCAATTGGAGATGTTCTGATATTGCAACTCTTCATGCTATTTTCTTTGCTGAATCCTGCGTCTTCTGTTTCGGCACCGGAAAGTTGTAAACTTTGTAAAATAAGCCAAAAAACTATAAGTACACCATCATAAAGTGAAATATATCAATGAGTAGAGACAAATTATGATAATAATTAGTGATGCATTTTGGACGTATCAACAGGTTGGACCAACACTCATGAGGAGCACTGGCCCGGGGGTTGATTAATTATCCGCGGGTGCCGGCGGGTCCCTACGCTATTTATTAGTTATTAGGGAAATGTAGTACCAAAGTTGGGCCTTGCCAGACAAGATTTAACTAAGACAAATTATCAAGGGGGTCCCCATACCAACCCTGATCGTGTTAGGATCGCTCAATTGTGGAGTATAACACCGGTAGCCAAAACTAAGGTGGCAAAGGTGGAACAATACACCAGGCTAGAAAGCTGAGACTTCCACCTTTTACCAAGTATATAGGTGCGTTAACTTCAATAACAGTAATACGGTGATATAACAAGGAACCCATGTTATCACATGGAAGCATCTGCATCCGAGCCGCTGCTTGATCCCGATGCACCATGGCGCAGCGGCGCATGAGGTCCGGCGGTGGGAGGAGCTAGACGGCTAGGGAGGCCGAGGGCGACCGGATCCGGCATGGATCGGTCACCCGCGGGAGCAGGCGGCCGTGCGGGGTGGAGGCTCCCGGCGGTTGGCCCGGCGGCGTGGGAGCTCGGCCGGCGTGGAGCTCCATGGCTGCGGCTGCACGGGGCTGGAGCAGGGGAGGCCGGAGAGGTTGCTCCGACGATGACCGGTGAGGCGGCGAGGGCGGAGGCGTGCACCGAGGAGTCGCGAGGCTAGCCTCCTGCGAGGCTAGCGGCTGCAGAGCGGCAAGGCTCTCGGGCAGGTGCTCGCGGCGGCGGTTGCCTGGCCCGGATTGGGCCCGGGCAAGCGTGCAGCGGGCCTGGCGGGCCCTCGCAGTTGGGAGGTGGGAGGAGCAAGAGAGGTGGTGGCGGCTAGGGTTTTGTTGGCGTGGATTTCGAGGAGAGGCTGGAATTGCTGTCTATTTATAGATACTGGCTAGGGTTAGCTATTTTGCTCCGTTTTCGGTCTGTTGGATCGAGATCCGGCGGCTCCGGTCGGAGGGGTTGGCTCTGTGGGTTGCGGTGGTTCTGTAGAGGGGGCTAGGCAGAGATGAGAGGGAAAACAGGCACCCGGCAACAGAGTTTTAAAACACCAAAAGCGTCCGACGATAAACCGATGACGGTGCCGCTATGGTCGACCGTTCGGGTATCAAACGGACTGTGATTGCAACGAAATTTGGCAGCGGCCTACCTGTAATAAAATTAGACCACACGCCAAGTTTCAACTCAATCCGGGAATATTTTCCTAACACTTTTAAAAACAATATTTTAACGATGTCGCGGGCACGTGCGAGTGTAGTCGGACTCAAAACGGTCAACGACAAACACACAGAGAACCGGCAACTAATAACGGATGCCAGTTTTGAAAACTAGCGGCAACATAGTGCCGATGCAATGCAGATGATGCGCATGATGCAATGATGAATGCGACATACAATCTAACCGCACAGCAATAACGAAATAAAAACGGAATCTTCTGGAGCGTTGGTCTCGGGCTATCACAACTCTCCTACACTAACAAGAGATCTCGCCCCTAGATCTAAGAATGAAAGGGGGAAGAGGGTGAGAAAACCAAGAGGTAAAACTTAGTCGCTTCTTTGACAAACGAGTGAAACCAATGAATCCTGAAGGTTGCAAGGAGATGAAGAATGATATGAGAAACAAGCAAGAATTCACATAAAAATTCGGCAGCACTCCGGTAGGAAAAAGAGGACAAAAACTTGATAAGATGGGAAGAACTTGAGAAGATTCACAACAAACTAACTAAATTGAATAAGCAATGAGAGAACATGATCTTGATAGAACAAGATGATTGACCCAAAAGAGCAACATCACAATGCCTCCAGAACAAGAGAATAGAAACTAGATCATTGGGAAGAAAGAATGAATAAGAGAATGACAACTACCATCACAATTGAATTAAGAAGCAACGTAAAGAACAAGCTTGTACTGGACTTATGAAAACCATCCAAAAATAATGAGGTGACAACCAGCCACTAACAGAAACAAAAGACTGATTGAGAGCAACACGATATTAAAACTTCTTACACCAAGAGGATACATTGAGAACTTGGATCAACGATAATCACCACAATAGCAACAACCCCTAGGAAATGCTTTAGGTGAAATCTAAACCAAGATAGCTCAATGAAGAAACCATGGGTTTGAAAAAATATCTCATGATCATAGAATCGGTGGGTTTAAATATCTCATTCTTGAAACAACTTCTCTACAAGAATCCTCCGCTAACAAGAACATTATAACACCACCTCAAAGAATAAAGGAAAAGAAAAGATGGAGTAGTTGCGAAAAGAATTGATATCATGAGCCACTCTGGAAGAAGAATTGAAGTGACTATGAAACAAGAATAAGAATAATGTTATGCTTATCCTTCATCAAGTTAAATTGATGACAAGCAACGGATTTAGCATACCACTTATTCTTCTTGAAAAGATTGAGGAGAGATATGAGCACAAACTTGAAGAAGTCTTGAAGGAGACACCAGTAAGAATTGGAATGAATGGGGATAACAAGAAAGAATGGAGATACATGAGAATGAAGAGATCATGAGCCACCTGAGAGAAAAACTTGAACAAGTTACTGGAATAATTGACAGACGAACGAAGAGACAACAATTGAGAAGAATTTGAGAATGAAAGCTGAAAGCTGAGAACAAAGAAATCTTCTGAAATGATGGTCTTCGAAGGATCGTGAATGAAAACAAATCTGAAATGCAACGGATGGATATGGAAAGAATTCTCATGATTGGGAACAATTGAGAAGATCACACGAAGCTGAGATGACAATCTTCAAAGAATGGAAAAAGACTTCAGAAAAACACCTCTTCGGTCTTCCAAGCTGAAAATGATGAGGAGAACACCACCAAGAATAACTGAGACACTCCGGAATAATGAAGAATGAAAGGTTTAGCCAAAGATGAGAATTAATTTTGAAGCAATGTTGGAGAAGGAATATGACTGATGAAATTCATACTTACGTCATAAATTTAAAATAATAGAGATCTTCGAAAAAGATTAGAAGAGCCAGGTATGATCCTGGGAGAAACCCATGGGTTATGGGCCCACAGAAAGAAAACACCGGATGAATGGATTGCTAAGAAATATTGATTGCTCCGGTACAAATGAAAACTTGATGAAGTTAGCACCTCGAATTAATTGGAAGGAGTGAAAACAAGAAACTCCGAGATATCTTCAACACACCGAATAAAATAGAGAGAGATGAACAACACGAAAGACTTGATATGAATTACAAACATGGGAAAGCATTTAAAGGATGAAAAGGATATGATGGACATGGAAAGCTTGAATTGAATTGGATCCACCGGAGAAGAAAACAAGAACAAAAAATGATGAACTAGAAACTCCTGAGAATCTTAACAACGAATCACCGGATACGACACAAAAGATAAGATAGCGGAAGTATCCTTTAATTGAACTGCACTTGGATGATAATTGAATGACTGGAGACAAAGGGCGGGAGGGCGAGAAAAACAAGACAAGTTGGGACAGATGAGACAAAGTCCGGAAAGAAAATGAGAGGCTGATCTTGCAAAAAAAATGGAGAAGATTGAATTAACTTGAAGAGAAGCACACCACATGAAAAAGATTGACATGACGACTCTGGTTGAGAACATTGAAAAGACAACTTGACTAAGCAAAAGAATTTGCATTCCCATAAAAATATGGGAACAACTCTTGGAAAGATATGAAATCACCATTTGACATCGAAGAAACTCGAATTACCATATTCCAACAAAACAAAGGATGAGGCTTACAACAGAAGCCAGAACAAATTCATGACAAAGATTTTGTCCGATATTTTCATGGATAGGATCGTACGGGCTCTATCCTACAGTAGCCATCATGTACAAGGCAGTGCACACGACATACGAAGCGTCCCCGAGTCGTAGCAAGCTACAAGGACTCTTTAAGACACAAAGAGAACCGATGTAATATGACTGTGAACAAACGAATCCACTATATGTCGAACCCCAACCTCGCATCATGCATCTGTTGAAAGATTGTCCTATAAGTAACTACTTGAATTCCCACCTGAGAACTCCCGAAATTTTCTAGTAATGTAATCGGGTCCATGGATGTAAGCGGTAAAATCCATCACTCAACTCCTAGCAATAACACTACCCGTCCAGTGTATCACATTCGTCAACACATAACCAGAGATCTCGGAAACTCATCTATCTCAGATCCTCGTAATCACAATGCTACGAAGTATGGCAGTACCCCTGAACTCTCTGCACCAGTAATTGGGATGTCGGGGCTATCTCGCCACTACCAGTATTGAAGCAATTTCTAACATCCTCCGTCCTGAGATACTAAGAAATCTGAATGATAACGATGTGCTCAAGAATCCCTTGGAGCTCAACTCCCCGGAATAAAATCAACACAGTAGGAGGCACCAAGATAGAACTCCGTCACATCGACATCAAATAGATTCCAAAATTATCTGTGTGATCCTAAAAAAAATTGAGTGAGAAGAGGAGTAGAATTAAAATTATTACGTCAAGATTCCTCACCTGAGCATAGAAGAGGAGAAAAAAGAAACCTAATCTCCGATATATAACTAGACCCAAAGATGTTTTTCACTAGACTCAACTCGGCCAAGTTTGATCAATCAAGGGGACTCCTAGGTCGGTACTTCTCTAATACCAACTTGTAACACCCAAGATGTGGTCCTATCCTTATTTTGGCCCGAGGCCCTCGACAGGGATAGAAACGCAACTCGTCGTTTCAGAAGAATGGATATCGTTACAAGTACATGTACTGAAAAGATGAGTATAAGGAGTTGGCTTACACTCGCCACAAGCTACATAAGAGTCACATAAGTACAATACATACAATCATCATGAAAAAGAGTAGGGTCCGTCTATGGACGAAAGCAAACGATAAAAGAATGACGTACATCCTTGCTATCCCAGGTTGCCAGCATGGAACCCATCCTAGATCGATGAAGAAGAAGAAAAGTCCAAATGAACAATCAACGCGCTCGCGTCAAGTAACCCTTTACTTGTACCTGCAACTAGTGTTGTAGTAATCTATGAGCCAGAGGGACTCAGCAATCTCATAACCAAAGGTATCAAGACTAGCAAAGCTTAATGGGTGAGGTAAGGTTAAGTGGTGAGGCTGCAGCAAGCGACTAAGCATTTATTTGAGGTGGCTAACTTACGAGTACAAGAATAAAAGAGTGGGATGATCTACGCATAGCGGACGTGAACTACTGATGATTAAAATGAATGATCCTGAACACCTACTTAGGTTAGACATAACCCCACCGTGTCCTTGACCGGAGAAGGAGCTCATAAAAGAGACAGTCACGGTTACGCACTCAGTTGGCGCCTTTTAATTAAGCTTACTTCAGGTTATCTAGAACCGGATGTTAAGAAAAGTTTCCACATTGCCACATAACCGCGTGCAAGGCTTTCCGAAAGATTTAACCCTACAGGGGTGCTCCAACTGGTCCATCACAAATTACCACAAGCCGCATAGAAATCCTCGATCATGAAACTCGCGATCTCGTCGGACTCCTTAGTGGAAAACCTCAACTCTAAGATTACCCAAAGCATCACCGGAATCCCGATGCACAAGACATCTCGTAAAAGGTAAAACTAATCCAGCAAGGCCGCCCGATGTGTCAACGATCCCGATGGGAGCCGCGTATCTCGTTCTCAAGACACGACGGAATGTCCAAACTTTCGGTAGGCCAATCACAGAGTTGCCCCTGGTACCACCGGCGGTTGATAGGTTGGACCAACACTCATGAGGAGCACTGGCCCGGGGGTTGATTAATTACCCTTGGATGCCGGCGGGTCCCTATGCTATTTATTAGTTATTAGGCAAATGTAGTACCAAAGTTGGGCCTTGCCCCAGGATGTAAATGGACAAGTTGTTGGACATAATGGGACTTGCCGGCACCAACCACAATTATTTATACGGGGTTATGTGGAAGTCCACTTAATATTTATGTGGCTAATGTGACGTCCACATATTACTACTAATGAAATTTGTGTGCATTTTCTCACATCTCAAAAGCGAGTGCAGCAGTGAGCTCAAGACTGTCGCTCAACTATACTCTACACCATGTCCAGTTTTATAGACCCTTTGAACATTAATCTTGGAAAGATTAAGTTGACATTGTGCAAGATTGGAATCAAAGTTTCAACAAACACATACAAGGCTCATTCAGATATCAAAGCTGAAATTCTATTGAGACTATAGAATTGCTATCTGAAAAAGGAAAGATTCGAAGGCTCATTCTGAACATTGTGTGGATGCTCTGTACTGTGAGCAGCTGGTTTGTTGGCTTTCTTGTTTTGGGACAGCATGGTCGCGCGATAAAATTGCTCCGCCTGCTGTGTACTAGAGTACATCACAGGATCTGATACGTCCCAAACGTATCTATAATTTCCGTTTGTTCCATGCCCTTTTGGGTGACATTGTTATATGTTTTGCTACACTTTCATACCTTTTTACACATATTTGGACTATCCTACTAACTCAGTGCACCCAGTGCCAGTTTCTGTCTACTGATGTCTTTTTTGCAGGGAGTTTTACCCCAATTTACAGAGCCCCAAAAGATCCAAGAAAAATATATAAAAAGTAGCGTGACGGAAGCTTCACGAGGCATTAAGTGGGGCCAGAGGGGAGCCAGGGCTCGACCAGGCGGCCACCCTGCGCAGGCCACCCCCTCGTCACGCCACCAGGCCGCCTGGATGGGGCCCACCTCCTATGGTGCCCTCCTTCGGCCTATATTTACCTCTCCAATAGAAAACCCTATAAGAAGATCCAGAATCGCGAATTTCTCCATCGTTCCACCGCCACAGCGCTTCCGAGATCGGGAGCGTCAGAAGACCTCTTCCCGGCACCCTGTCGGAGGGAGGATTGACCTCCAGGAGCTTCTCCATCACCATGGACGCTTCCCGGATGTGATGTGAGTAGTCCTCCTTAGACCATGAGTCCATGAACAGTAGATATGTGATGTATTCTCTCCAATCTTGTGCTTCAATGCTTAGCCCTTGTGAGTTGTCCTACATGATCAAGGCATCTATGTAATTTACCTGTTGTTGCTATGCTTGGTTTTCTGGGATCCGATGGATTATGAGATTATGTTCAGATTGTGATGAGTTATATATTTGGTTCTCCTTTTATATTATGTTCTTGAGTAATTCATGCATGTTCTTCGTTGCTTTTTATTGCTTTGGTCGAGTAGTAGATTGTAACTCCAAGAGGGACCGTTATGCATGATTGTGCGTTCATGCCCCCTGATGTCTAGCTTGAGTGACATAAACATGAGACTAGGGGATGTGATGTTGCCACCAGGGAGAAAACAACGGTGCTTGTGACCATGGTTGCAAGGATTATTTACCTTACGCAAAGTTCTTGAATGTAGTTGTCTGTTGCTTTGAGTTTACACTTTGGGTGGGGCTCTCAACTTAATACCAGCGAGATGTTCTGGATAGATATCTCAAGGTGGATGATTAGAGAGTAGATGCTAATGGATAAACAGTCTACTTATCTTGGAGTACTTCCCATTACTTTTGAGCCTCTAGCTTTCTTGTAGCATGATTAGCATTGCGGTGTGTTTATAATTCTGTCAATTGCCCAACTGTAATTTGTTTACCTGGCATAGTTGTTTATTGTCTTTTGGGAGAGAGACATCACTAGTGAACACATGGGACTCTGGTCCATATTTTCACCATTGTTTACACCTCCATCATTTACTGTTTTTATTTACTTTTCCGTTGCAATCACTATCACTATTCCCTCTTGTGTTTTGACCCTTTGCAAACTCTTTTCCGTTGCAATCACTATCACTATTCCCTCTTGTGTTTTGACCCTTTGCAAACTCTTTTCCGTTGCAATCACTATCACTATTCCCTCTTGTGTTTTGACCCTTTGCAAACTACAAGGCCGGAGAGATTGACAACCTCTCTGAACTCGTTGGGAGCAAAGTTATTTGTTGTGTGTGCAGGTCCACGTATTTTGCTAGCGTCGGAGCAGCGGACACCTACTTGTTGATCCTTAGAGTCCTCCTGGTTCGATAAACCTTACAGTCCACGTGTAAGCGAAATCTGCTGCTAACTACATCTCCACCTTCCACTTGAGGTAACCAACGAGGGGCGAGAAGTATATCCATCAACTCGTCATCAAGCAAATTTTTGGCGCCGTTGCCGGGGACTCCAGATTTCAAGATAGGGGAGTTGCACACTATCTTTTACCTTTGCTTTTTAGCCTTGTTAGTTTGCTTTCTAGTTTTTTCTTTTGAGTCTTATACCAAAAACCGCAATAAAAAATAGTTGCTTTGTTCTTGCTTATTGTAGGTGCTATGAGTTCCACTGAGAACACCAAATTGTGTGACTCCGCTAGTCACAACAACAATGATTTTACCTTCACTTCTATTGCTCCAGTTGCCACTGTGGGTATTTATAAAAGTAATAGACCTTGTAACTGTGTTAGTAATTATGGAGAATTATGCCCTTGGCATGGTCTCTACGGGAAGGAACCAGATCTTTGGTTTGAAGTTCCTCCTAAACGTCCCCAAACTTGGGAAGACATCCAAACTTTTATAACAAAGAGCAAATCAAATATAGAGGATGACACTACAATTTTACTTAATAGTGATGATATTAATTTTGATAATTGTAGTCTTTCTGAAGTTATCACTTTTTTGTGAAGAATGGCTAAAGACCCCCCACACTAGTACACTCAATATTGCCTTCACCGAGCATATTACCAATGCTCTTATCAAAGCTGGGGAGGAGAAGCTCAAACTAGAGACTTCTATTCCTAGAAAACTAGAAGATGGTTGGGATCCTATGGTCAAGATTAAATTGAATAATTTCTCTTGCTTTGCATTATGTGATGTTGGAGCTAGTGCCTCCGTTATGCCCAAAAGAATGTATGATATGCTTGATTGGAAACCTTTTGACCAATGTTCTTTTGGTGTTCGTCTTGTTGATTCTTCCATAAAGAAGCCTTTAGGGAGAATTTATGATGTGCTTATTGTTGTCAATGCTAATTATGTTCCCATTGATTTTCTTGTTATGGACATTGAGTGTGATCCCTCATGTCCAATTATTTTGGGTCGTCCTTTTCTCCACGTTGTTGGTGCTATCATTGACATGAAAGAAGGGACCATTAGATTCCAATTTCCCCTTAAAAAGGGAATGGAACAATTCCCTCAAAAGAAGATTAAGTTACCTTATGAGTCCATTATTCGGGCAAGATATTCTTTTGGAGTTGATAATACTTGATCTTTTTGCATCATGCCTAGCTTAAAGGCATAAAAGAAAGTGCTTGTTGCGAAGCAACCCAATTTGTTTTTACTTTCAGTTTTGGTAGACTTGATGCTTGTTATTACTATAGCAACATCATTATATCTTTATTTTCAAGCTTTGTGCCAAGTTTTAGCCTCCGATTGCGAGAAAGTTCAAAAGTTGTGACATGTTGGCGAGAAACAGATTATGTCTGCTTGACGGAAAAATTCTTCAAAAATTACCAGATCACCTTTTTGATCTAAAATGTTTTGACAGTATGCTCTATATAATTTTCTTTCTGGCGTCTGTTCTAAGTTTTTTGATTTGAGTTGCAGAAGTGCCCCAAAATAATTATTTACTACCTGTTGTTCTGTTTTTCCCAGATTCTGCCCTGTTTTGCATTTTCATTATTTTGCAAATCTTAAGCTTGCTTTTTCTTTGCAAAAACCTTTTGTAAATCTTGATAAACAGTATCTCTTCTTGAAAATATTTATTTCCAGTAGATAACAAATTATTTTATTATGGGCACTAACCACTCTAATCAGCTTATGATGAGTTTCGTATTAAGGGAGTTTTCAAGTATGCGATGGAAGATGATGAAAGAATATCCAGGAGTGTCAAGCGCTCAAGCTTGGGGATGCCCCCATGCACCGCCAAGAAATATTCAAGAAGACTCAAGCGTCTAAGCTAGGGGATGCCCCCGCGCATCCCCTTCTCCATCAACAATCATCAGTTTGTCCTTCTCCATGCTATATTTTTATCACTTCATATGTTATGTGCTATGCTTGGAGCATCCCTCTCTTTACCTTTTAGTTTTTTTTAGTTTTGTTTGATGTTCATAACAAGTTGGAACCTAGCCTTGTTTGTTTGGGAGAGAAACACGCTCCACTCCACCCTAGAACACAACATAGGTTTTCATGCTTATCTTTTTGTGTGTTCTTTATCTTTTCATAGCTGATGTCATGCTTAGCTCTTAGTTTTCATGCTTTATCTTTTTAAGAGCTTTTATTTAGGTTGCTTTTGGAACTCTCTTGAGTTATCATGCTTATCTTGTTTAGAGAGTTGGCTTGTTGCACTGAGTTGTGCGTCTTGCATGAGTAGGTAAGTGAGGTTGCTATTTAAGTATAGTAGTAACTTGCAATAGTTTTGAGGTATTGATTTGAGTAATGTTTGGACTATTGGTGTCAAGAGCTTGAGATTATTAGTGATAGGTGTCGTATTTTGGGAAATCCGTGTGTATTTAAAAAACATTAGTTGAGAACTCTAGCTACTAGATGGATCGCTAACCTCTGGAGGGGTTGGAATATATAGAGTACCTTCACGTTATCATGGGTCGAGGATGCGCAAGGATAACCAAACCCCCAAACACTCCTCCTTGGGGTACTTGTCTCTTTGTGCATCTCCTGACTAGATAGAGAGTTACCGATAATAAGTGCATGATTTCTTCGGACTAATTCGAGTATTCGATTGTTGGCACTTCCACCATCCATATTTTGCTAGCCTCTTCGGTACCGTGCATTGCCCTTTCTCATCTTGAGAGTTGGTGCAAACTTCGCCGGTGCATCCAAACCCTTAGCATGATACTCTCTATCATCATAAACCTCATTGTATCCTTCCTCAAAATAGCCACCATACCTACCTATTAAGGCATTTCCATAGCCTTTCCGAGATACATTGTCATGCAACATCCACCATCTCATGTCTTGATCTTCATGTCATACATCCTTTTGCTTCATTGAGGAGCTGCATGATAGTTGGGCCTTGCCCTTATTATTGCTACATGACAGGCTAGTTTCATTGCATATCCTGCTACACTGGCACAGGCATACATTTGCATACATCATGATAGTTTTCATTTGTCTTTATGTTGAGTGCTTCTTATAAAGTGTGAAGATCTTCTTTTTATTCTTGTAAAACATAGAGTGTTTCCCTTAAGTGAGGAAAAGATCCCAAAGAGGACAAATTAAAAGATCCCAAAATAGGACACATGACAAGATCCCAAAGAGGACAAATGAGAGATAAATAGAAAGAGCCAAAGAGGCCACAAAAAAAAGAGAGAGAAGGGGGCAACACTACTATTCCTTTTGAAAGATCCACACTCATACTCCATTGTTATATATGTACTCCATAGATATTATCATTGATGCATAACTATGTGGGGACCCTTACACTATAGAACTTGGCTTGTATATTCCAATGATGAGCCTACTCAAATGAGCTCTAGGTCTTCATGAGCAAGCAAGTTGGATGCACCCCCACTAGTTCCATTGGAGAGCTTACCTTAGATCATATGTGCATCCGTTGCATGGAAATCCCTACTCCTTACATCATATCTATCATTTGGCTTTCTCTCGCCTATGATTGTCCTCATTGATGTGAGCCTTTCACATCTTTTTTGTCTTCCTTCCCCATCATTATTCTATTTGCCATCCTAAGTGCCAACATTTCTTGCTTGCACCCATCCATTGCATGAGTGCTCAAAGTTGAAAGGGAGAGGATCATTTTGACTTGTGCCTGACTAGTGGTCTGGGGATGAGTCAAAATAAGATTTCGAAGGAGACCAAGTGTGAAGCTTTAGTAGATTGAGTTTTCAATTAAACTATATAATATTTTTATGCTCTAAACCCATCTCCCACTTCTTGCATGCAAAAACCATTTGGAGACATTCGAGTCATGGACAGTGAGAGCTCTTGCACCTTTATATTCTTACTTTGCTAATTTCAATACCAAATATAGACTCTTGCTTGTTATTGTCTTGACTTGAATTGCATATCTTACTTGCTTTACTTTGAAGTTCTTATATGTGTTTTAGCATGTCACCACAGAAACTATTTGTGTTATCATTTACCTACTCGAGGACGAGTAGGAATTGAGCTTGGGGATGTTCATACGTCCCAAATATATCTATAATTTATGTTTGTTCCATGCTATTTTGGGTGACATTGTTATATGTTTTGCTACACTTTCATACCTTTTTACACATATTTCGACTAACCTACTAACTCAGTGCACCCGGTGCCAGTTTCTTTGTGCTGAAGTCTATTTTTGCAGGGACTTTTACCCCAATTTACAAAGCCCCAAAAATACCGAGAAAAATATATAAAAATCAGCCTGACGGAAGCTTCACGAGGCATCAAGTGGGGCCAGAGGGGAGCCAGGGCTCGCCTAGGTGGCCACCCTGCGCGGGCCACCCCTGGCCGCGACACCAGGCTGCTTGGGTGGTGCCCACCTCCTGTGGTGCCCTCCTTCAGCCTATATTTACCTCTCCGATAGAAAACCCTATAAGAAGATCCAGAATCACGAATTTAAGTATCGTTCTGCCGCCGCAGCGCTTCCGAGATCGGGAGCGTGAGAAGACCTCTTCCCGGCACACTGCCGGAGGGAGGATTGACCTCTTGGAGCTTCTCCACCATCATGGACGCTTCCCACACATGACGTGAGTAGTCCTCCTTGGACCATGAATCCATGACCAGTAGCTATGTGAGGTCTTCTCTCCAATCTTGTGCTTCAATGCTTAGCCCTTGTGAGCTACCCTACATGATCAAGGCATCTATGTAATTTACCTGGTGTTGCTATGCTTGGTTTGTTGGGATCCGATGGATTATGAGATTATTTTTAGATTGTGATGAGTTATATATTTGGTTCTCCTTTCATATTATGTTCTTGAGTAATTCATGCATGTTCTCTGTTGCTTTTTGTTGCTTTGGCCGAGTAGTAGATTGTAACTCCAAGAGGGAGTGTTATGCATGATTGTGGGTTCATGCCCCCTGATGTCTAGCTTGAGTGACAGAAACATGAGACTAGGGGATGTGATGTTGCCACCAGGGAGAAAACAACGGTGCTTGTGACCACGGTTGCAAGGATTGTTTTGTTGGGGAACGTTCCATGGGAAACAAAACATTTCCTACACACACAAAGACCTATCATGGAGATGTTCATCTACGAGAGGGAGATTTGATCCACATACCCTTGTAGATCGCTCAGCGGGAAGCATTAAGAAACGCGGTTGATGTAGTGGTACAGCTTCGTGATTCAAATCACTGTCGTCCCATGATTCGTCCCACGACCCGTTCCGATCTAGCGCCAAACGGACGGCACCTCTGCGTTCAGCACACGTACAGCTCGATGACGATCTCGGCCTTCTTGATCCAGCAAGAGAGATGGAGAAGTAGATGAGTTCTCCGGTAGCGTGACGGCGCGCCGGTGTTGGTGATGATCTATTCCTGCAGGGCTCCGCCCGAGCTCCGCAGAAATATAATCTAGAGGAAGAACTATGAGGTGTAGGTTTGAGTTGCACGTGGCAAAGTTGTGTCTCAAAAGCCCTAAACCTCTAGTATATATAGGAGGAGGGGAGAGGCAGCCTTGGGCAGCCTTGGCGCACCAAGGAAACCCTCCTTGGGTCGGCCGAAGTGGGAGGGAGGAGTCCTTCTCCAATCCCACTTGGATTAGGACTCCTTCCTTATTTTACCACCTCTTTTGGTTTTTCCAATTTTTCCTCATGGGCTATCCTTGGATGACTTTGTCAGCCCATTATACCTTATTGTACATCCAATAAACCCATGTGGACCCCTTGGGGCGTGGTGGGCCTACCCAGTGGGCCCCTGGAACCCATTCGTCACTCTCGGTACACTTTCGGTAATGCCCGGAAACTTTCCGGAATCCAAACACCAACTTCCTATATATCAATCTTCGTTTTCGGATCATTCCGGAAACCCTCATGGCGTCCGTGATCTTGTCCGGGACTCCGAACAACCTTCGGTCACCAACACATGTAACTCAACTATACTAAAACATCATCAAACCTTAAGTGTGCAGACCCTGCGGGTTCGAGAACTATGCAGACATGACCCGAGACACTTCTCAGTCAATATCCAATAGCGGGACCTGGATGCCCATATTGGATCCTACATATTCTACAAAGATCTTATCGGTTGAACCTCTGTGCCAAGGATTCATATAATCCCGTATACGATTCCCTTTGTCCTTCGGTATGTTACTTGCCCGAGATTTGATCATCGGTATCCCTATACCTATTTCAATCTCGTTACCGGAAAGTCTCTTTACTCGTTCCGTAATACAAGATCCCATGACTTACACTTGAGTCACATTGCTTGCAAGGCTTGTGTGTGATGTTGTATTACCGAGTGGGCCTCGAGATACCTCTCCGTCACACGGAGTGACAAATCCCAGTCTTGATCCATGCTAACTCAACGGCCACCGTCGGAGATACCTGTAGAGCACCTTTATAGCCACCGAGTTACGTTGTGACGTTTGATACACACAAGGTATTCCTCCGCTGACACTGAGTTACATGATCTCATGGTCATAGGAATGAATACTTGACACACAGTAAACAATAGCAATAAAATGATACGATCACATGCTACATTCATAGTTTGGGTCTTGTCCATCACATGATTCTCCTAATGATGTGATCCCGTTATCAAGTGACAACACTTGTCTATGGTCATGAAACCTTGACCATCTTTGATCAACGAGCTAGTCAACTAGAGGCTTACTAGGGACAGTGTTTTGTCTATGTATCCACACATGTATTTGTGTTTCCAATCAATACAATTCTAGCATGGATAATTAACGTTTATCATGAACAAAGAAATATAATAATAACTAATTTATCATTGCCACTAGGGCATATTTCCAACAGTCTCCCACTTGCACTAGAGTCAATAATCTAGTTCACATCACTATGTGATTTTAACGAATCCAACACCCATATAGTTCTGGGGTTTGATCACGTCTTGCTTGTGAGAGAGGTTTTAGTCAACGGTTCTGAATCTTTCAGATACGTGTGTCCTTTACAAATATTTATGTCATCTTATAGATGTTGCTACTATGTGCTATTCGGAAATACTCCAAATATCTACTCTACTATACGAATCTGTTTTACTACTCAGAGTTTATTCGGATTAGTGTCAAAGCTTGCATCGACGTAACCCTTTACGATGAACTCTTTAATCACCTCCATAATCGAGAAAAATTCCTTAGTCCACTAGTTACTAAGGATAACTTTGACCGTTGTTTTAGTTATTCAATCCTGGATCACCTTTTGTACCCCTTGACACACTCATGGCAAGGCACACATCAGGTGTGGTACACAACTTGGCATACTTTACAGCCTACGGCTAAGGCATAGGGGACGACCTTCGTCCTTTCTCTTTCTTCTCCCATGGTCGGGCTTTGAGTCTTACTCAAATTCACACCTTACAACACAGCCAAGAACTCCTTCTTTGCTGATCTATTTTGAACTCCTTCAAAAACTTGTCAAGGCATGCATTTCATTGAAGTTCTATTAAGCGTTTTGATCTATCTCTGTAGATCTTGATGCTCAATGTTCAAGTAGCTCTATCCAGGTTTTGCTTTGAAAAACTCCTTTCAAACAACCCTTTACGCTTCACAGGTCCGATCTACAATATGTCATCCACATATACTTAACAGAAATTCTATAGTGCTCCCACTCACTTCTTTGGAAATACAAGTTTCTCATAAACCTTGTACAAACCCAAAAGCTTTGATCATCTCATCAAAGCGTATATTCTAACTCTGAGATGCTTGCACCAGTCCATAGAAGGATCGTTGGAGCTTGCATACTTGTTAGTATCCTTAGGATTGACAAAACCTTCTGGTTGTATCACATACAACCTTTCCTCAAGGAAACCGTCGAGGAAACAATGTTTTGACATCCTATGTGCAATATTTCATAAATAATGCAGCAAATACTAACATAGTTCCAACAGACTTTTAGCATCTATACGAGTGAGAAAGTCTCGTCATAGTAAACTCCTTTGAACTTGTCGGAAACCACTTTGCGATAAGTTGAGCTTTTCTTCATAGCGACTTTTCACCAGCATCGTCTGTCTTCCTTTTAAAGATCCATCTTTACTTAATAGTCCTACGACCATCAAGTAGTTCTTCCAAACTCTACACTTCGTTTTCATTCATGGATCCTCTCTCGGATTTCATGGCCTCCATCCATTTGTCGGAATCCGGGCCCACCATCGCTTCTCCATAGCTCGTAGGTTCATTGTTGTTCAACAACATGACCTCCAAGACAGGGTTACCGTACCACTCTGTAATAGTAGGCGACCTTGTCGACCTACGAGGTTTGTAGCAACTTGATTTGGAGCTTAATGATCACCATCATCAGTTTCCACTTCAATTGGTGTAGGCGCCACAGGAATAACTTCCTGTGCACTGCTACACACTGGTAGAAGTGACGGTTCAATAACCTCATCAAGTTCCACCACTCTCCCACTCAATTATTTCGAGAGAAACTTTTCCTCCAGAAAGGATCAGTTTCTAGAAACAAACACTTCGCTTCTGGATCTGAGATAGGAGATATACCCAACTGTTTTGGATATCCTATGAAGATGCATTTATCCGCTTTGGGTTCGAGCTTATCAGACTGAAACTTTTTCACATAAGCATCGCAGCCCCAAACTTTTAAGAAACGACAGCCTAAGTTTCTCCAAACCATAGTTTATACTGTGTCATCTCAACGGAAATACGTGGTGCCCTATTTAAAGTGAATGCGGTTGTCTCTAATGCATAACCCATAAATGATAGTGGTAATTCAATAAGAGACATCATAGTATGCACCATATCAAATAGGGCGCGGTTATGATGTTAAAACAAACCATCATACTATGGTGTTCTGGGTGGCATGAATTGGGAAACAATTTCTACATTGTCTTAACTATGTACCAAAACTCGCAACTCGGGTATTCTTCTCTATGATCGTATCGTAGACAGTTTATCTTCTTGTCACAATGATCTTCACTCTTAAATAGCTTTGAACTTTTCAATATTTCAGATTTGTGATTCATCAAGTAAATACTCGTGTATCTACTCAAGTCATCAGTGAAGTAAGAACATAATGATATCCACTGCGTGCCTTAGCACTCATTGGACTGCACACATCAAAAATGTATTGCTTCCAACAAGTTACTTTCTTGTTCCGTGTGGTATGATATTGCATGTCTTAAGTGATTCAAAATCAAGTGAATCCAAACGATCCATCCGCATGGAGTTTCTTCATGCGTTTATACCAACAGGTGTGGTTTGCATGTCTCAAACGTTTCAAAAATGAGTGAGTACAAAGATCCATCAACATGGAGCTTCTTCATGCATTTTACACCAACATGACTCAAGCGGCAGTGCCACAAGTAAGTGGTACTATCATTATTACTTTGTATCTTTTGGCGCCAATATTATGAACATGTGTAACACTACGATCGAGATTCAATAAACCATTGAAGGTAATTATTCAAGCAAATAGAATAACCGTTATTCTCTTTAAAGGAATAATCGTATTGCAATAAACACGATCCAATCATGTTCATGCTCAACGCAAACACCAAATAACAATTATTTATGTTTAACACCAATCTCGATGGCATGGGGAGCGTGCGATGTTTGATCACATCAACCTTGGAAACACTTCCAACACTTATCGTCACCTCGCCTTTAGCTAGTCTGTGTATATTCCGTAGCTTTTATTTTGAGTTACTAATCACTTAGCAATCGAACCGGTATCTAATACCATCATGCTACTAGGAGTACTAGTAAAGTACACAACAATATCATGTATATCAAATATACTTCTGTTGACTTCGCCAACATTCTCATCTACCAAGTATCTAGGGTAGCTCTGCATGAGTGACTGTTCCCGTCATAACAGAAGCACTTAGTCTCGGGTTTGGGTTCAATCTTGGGTTTCTTCATTAGAGCAGCAACTCGTTTGTCGTTTCATGAAGTATCCCTTCTAGCCCTGGCCCTTCTTGAAACTAGTGGTTTTACTAACCATCAACAATTGATGCTCCTTCTTGATTTCTACTTCCGCAGTGTCAAACATTGTGAATTGCTCAAGGATCATCATATCTATCCTTGATATGTTATAGTTCATCACGAAGCTCTAGCAACTTAGTGGCAGTGACTTTGGATAACCATCACTATCTCATCTGAAAGATTAACTCCCACTTGATTGAAGCGATTGTTGTACTGAGACAATCTGAGAACATGCTCAACGATTGAGATTTTCTCCTTTACTTTGTAGACAAAGAATCTTGTCGGAGGTCTCATACCTCTCAACAAGGGCACGAGCATGAAATCTCAATTTCATCTCTTAGAACATCTCTTATGTTCCATGACATTTCAAAACCTCTTCGGCGCCTTGCTTCTAAGCCATTAAGTATTACGCATTGAACTATCACGTAGTCATCAAAAACATGTATGTCAGATGTTCGCAACATCCACAGACGACGCTTGAGGTTCACCAAACCAAGTGATGCATTAAGTACATAAGCCTAGTGCGCAGCAATGAGGACAATCCTTAGTTTTACGGACTCAGTCCGCAAAGTTGCTACTATCAACTTTCAACTAAATTTTCTCTAGGAACACATAAAAACAATAGAGCTATAGTGCAAGGTACATCATAATTAGCAAAGACCTTTTGACTATGTTCATGATAATTAGAGTTTAACTAATCAAATTACTTAATAAACACCCACTCAAAAAGTACATCCCTCTAGTCATTTGAGTGGTACATGATCCAAATCCACTAACTCAAGTCCGATCATCACGTGAGTTGAGTATCGCTTCAGTGGTAAACATCTCTATGCTAATCATATCAACTATATGATTCATGCTCGACCTTTCGGTCTCTTATGTTCCGAGGCCATGTCTGCACATGCTAGGCTTGTCAAGTTTAACCCGAGTGTTCCGCGTGTGCAACTGTTTTGCACCCGTTGTATGTGAATGTTGAGCCTATCACACCCGATCATCACCCAGTGTCTTGAAATGACGAACTATCACAACGGTGCACAGTCGGGGAGAGGACAATTTTATCTTGAAATTTTGGTGAGGGATCACCTTATAATGCTACCGTCGTTATAAGCAAGATAAGGTGCATAAAAGGATTAACATCACATGCAATTCATAAGTGACATGGTATGGCCATGATCTTGTGCTTCTTGATCTCCATCACCAAAGCACCGGCATGATCTTCATCGTCACCGGCGCCACACCATGATCTCCATCATCGTGTCGCCATCGAGGTTGTCGTGCTATCTATGCTATTACTAGTAACGCTACAACCTAGAAATATAGTAAACGCATGTGCAAGCACAAACGTTAGTTTAAAGACAACCCTATGGCTCCTGCCGGTTGCCGTAGCATCGACGTGCAAGTCGATATTAACTATTACAACATGATCATCTCATGCATCCAATATATCACATCACGTCATTGGCCATATCATACCACAAGCATACCCTGCAAAAACAAGTTAGACGTCCTCTAATTTGTTGTTGCATGTTTTACGTGGCTGCTATAGGTATCTAGTATGATCGCATCTTACTTACGCAAAAACCACAACGGAGATGTGCAAATTGCTATTTAACCTCTCTCCAAGGACCGCCTCGGTCAAAACCAATTCAACTAAAGTTGAAGAAATAGGCACTCGCCAGTCTACTTTATGCAACGAGTTCCATGTTAGTCGATGAAACCAGTCTCTCGTAAGCGTACGAGTAATGTCGGTCTGGGCCGCTTCAATCCAACAATACCGCCGAATCGATAAAAGACTAAGGAGGGCAGAAAACCGAACATCAATGCCCACAAAACCTTTTGTGTTCTACTCGAGATAACATCTACGCATGAACCTATCTCATGATTCCACTATTGGGGAACGTTGCATGGGAAACAAAAAAAAATTCCTACGCACACGAAGACCTATCATGGAGAAGTTCATCTATGAGAGGGAGATTTGATCCACATACCCTTGTAGATCGCTCAGCGGGAAGCGTTAAAAATGTGGTTGATGTAGTGCTACAGCTTCGTGATTAAAATCACCGTCGTCCCATGATCTGTCCCACGATCCCTTCTGATCTAGCGCCGAACGGACGGCACCTCCGCGTTCAGCATACGTACAGCTCGATGACGATCTCGGCCTTCTTGATCCAGCAAGAGAGACGGAGAAGTAGATGAGTTCTCCGGCAGTGTGACGGCGCGCCGGTGTTGGTGATGATCCATTCCTGCAGGGCTCCGCCCGAGCTTCGCCGAAATCTAATCTAGAGGAAGAACTATGAGGTGTAGGTTTGAGTTGCACGTGGAAAAGTTATGTCTCAAAAGCCCTAAACCTCTAGTATATATATGAGGAGGGAAGAGGAAGCCTTGGGCAGCCTTGACGCACCAAGGAAACCCTCCTTGGGTCGGCCGAAGTGGGAGGGAGGAGTCCTTCTCCAATCCCACTTGGATTAGGACTCCTTCCTTATTTTCCCACCTCTTTTGGTTTTTCCACTTTTTCCTCACGGGCTTTCCTTGGATGACTTTGTCAGCCCATTATACCTTATTGTACATCCAATAAACCCATGTGGACCCCTTGGGGCGTGGTGGGCCCACCCAGTGGGCCCCCGGAACCCATTCGTCACTCCCGGTACACTGTCGGTAATGCCGGAAAACTTTCTGGAATCCAAACACCAACTTCCTATATATCAATCTTCATTTTCGGATCATTCCAGAAACCATCGTGCCGTCCGTGATCTCGTCCAGGACTCTGAACAACCGTCGGTCACCAACACATGTAACTCAACTATACTAAAACATCATCGAACCTTAAGTTTGCAGACCCTGTGGGTTCGAGAACTATGCAGACATGACCCGAGACACTTCTCGGTCAATATCCAATAGCGGGACCTAGATGCCCATATTGGATCCTACATATTCTACGAAGATCTTATCGGTTGAACCTCTGTGCCAAGGATTCATATAATCCCGTATACCATTCCCTTTGTCCTTTGGTATGTTACATTCCCGAGATTTGATCGTCGGCATCCCTATACCTATTTCAATATTGTTACCAGCAAGTCTCTGTACTCGTTCCATAATACAAGATCACGTGACTTACACTTGAGTCACATTGCTTGCAAGGATTGTGTGTGATGTTGTATTATCGAGTGGGCCCCAAGATACCTCTCTGACACACGGAGTGACAAATCCCAGTCTTGATCCATGCTAACTCAACGGACACCTTCGGAGATACCTGTAGAGCACCTTTATAGTCCCCCAGTCACGTTGTGACGTTTGATACACACAAGTTATTCCTTCGATGTCAGTGAGGTACATGATCTCATGGTCATAGGAATGAATACTTGACACGCAGAAAACAATAGCAATAAAATGACACGATCACATGCTACGCTCATAGTTTGGGTCTTGTCCATCACATGATTCTCCTAATGATGTGATCCCGTTATCAAGTGACAACACTTATCTATGGTCAGGTAACCTTGACCATCTTTGATCAACGAGCTAGTCAACTAGAGGCTTACTAGGGACAGTGTTTTGTCTATGTATCCACACATGTATTTGTGTTTCCAATCAATACAATTATAGCATGGATAATAAACGATTATCGTGAACAAAGAAATATAATAATAACTAATTTATCATTGCCTCTAGGGTATATTTCCAACATGTGTACCTTACGCAAAGTTCGTTAATGCAGTTGTTTGTCGCTTTGAGTTTACACTTGGGGTGGGGCTCGCAACTTAATACCAGCGAGCTGTTCTGGATAGATATCTCAAGGTGGATGATTAGAGAGTAGATGTTGATGGATAAATGATCTACTTATCTTGGCGTACTACAAATTACTTTTGAGCCTCTAGCTTTCTTGTAGCATGATTAGCATTGCGGTGCATTTATAATTCTGTCAATTGCCAAGCTGTAATTTGTTTACCCAGCATAGTTGTTTATCGTCTTTTGGGAGAGAGACATCACTAGTGAACATCGTGGGACTATGGTCCATGTTTACACCATTGTTTACACCTCCATCATTTACTGTTTTTATTTACTTTTCCGTTGCAATCACTATCACTATTTCCGCTTGTGTTTTGATCCTTTGCAAACTACAAGGCTGGAGAGACTGACAACCTGTCTGAACTCATTGGGAGGAAAGCTATTTGTTGATTGTGCAGGTCCACGTCTTCTGCTAGCGCCAGAGCAGCGGACACCTACTTGTTGATCCTCGGAGTCCTCCTGGTTCGATAAACCTTACAGTCCATGTGTAAGGGAAATCTACTGCTGACTACATCTCCACCTTCCACTTGGGGTAACCAACGAGGGGCGAGAAGTATATCCATCAACTCGTCATCAGGATCCTCTTAACGAGTATAGAATTTATTAGTGCCATCCATCCATAATATCCCCAAACCAAACTAGAACCAAAAGGGGAGTAAATGATGCGTGCCTCTGTGCTGACCACATCTCTACTGGATTGGAACTAGTAGGGGCAGCATCAAGGAGGGAATGCGAGGCCGCCGCCTCCTAGTGAAGTCCCGGCGAACCGCTAGCTGTCGGCCCCCGGTGGTGGAGAAGTGGTTAGCGCGTGGGGGTGGGGGTGGGGCGCACGAACCTCGGTCAGCCTGTGGCAGCACGGGAAGGGAGGTGGGGCGCAGGGGAGGAGGGCGCCAGCCGCCGGAGGGAGGAGCTGACGAAGTTGTGGTGGCCTAGTGCGGACGTGCGGTGGAGATGCCAAAGTTGTGGACTGCCACTAGACTTTCATGGGCTATTCATTTATGCCAGTTAACTTTTTTGGATGTCCACTAAGACCATTTACAATTTTTTGGTAGATGGCATATGTGGGACTAGTGGGTTCGAGTGCCATTTACATCCTTATCCTTGCCAAACAACCTTTAACTAAGACGAATTATCAAGGGGGTCCCCATAAAAACCCCGATCGTATTAGGAGCGCTCAATTATGGAATATAACACCGGTAGCCAAAACTAGGGCGGCAAAGGCGGAACAAAACACCAGGCTAGAAAGTCGAGCCTTCCAACTTTTACCAAGTATATAGGTGTGTTAACTTAATAGCATTAATATGGTGATATAACAAGGAACCCATGTTATCACATGGAAGCAACTGCACCTGCAACTAGCAATGCTAACACATGGTTAAGCAAGAGGTAACATAGCCAATCAATGGTTTGCTAGGTTGTAGAAGGTTGAAGGTTTCATGGCAATGTTGAGAGGCTCACATTTAACAGGTGGTAGGCAACGAGACATACCGAAAGAAACGAGACAACTAGCATGGCAATGATAGTAATGGTATCTAGGGAAATGATCATCTTGCCTGAGATCCCGCTTGGAAGAAGAATGACTCCGTGAAGCAGACGAATCGACGAAGTCGAACAGATCCTCACATTCCGACACGCTTGCGGAACTCTATCGAGACGAAGCAAACCGAAAACAGGAATCAACACATGATATTCACCACGGCACATGCACGATATGATGCACACCCTAATATGTTGCATGTCGAGTTTTAAACTATGCAAGGCATGGCATGGCAATTCACCTCACACAAACACTACACATTAAGTGAAGCTCAATATGCAACGAGTTGCATATTGACAGAACTCCGCATTTAAATATTTAGCTCACTCCCGATTAGGTACATGACATTATTAAATGTTCTTTAAACATGGGAAGGGGTGAAGCACAAATTATACTACCTATCTAGGCATTTTAAGTGAGGCCGGAAACGACGTATAGCATCTCCGAAATGACCCCATGCGTTACATTCTAATCTGTCCAGATTTGCCCTAATCACATTTTATGTTTGTTAAACGGTAAAACAAAATGGTTCAGGTGAATCTACTCGTCGTTATACTCCATTTACATATATGAATCATCTCCAACGGAGCTACGGTTAATTAATTACGACCTAAACCGTTTCTATCACGTCGACATGCAAACCAATGCAAACAGCACACTAACCAGCTTTAATTATGCATGAGAGTTGAAAAATCTTAATCTACGCGAAATTCTAATCACTTTACATATATAACTCTCTGCGATCCGACGCACGGATTTAAAAACTACGGTCGTTTGAAAATAATGCTTTTTCTGAAATTCCTGGTAATTGGAAAAAATCACAAGCGTAAAAAAAATCTATAATGGGCTGAAATGTGCTACATGTCGAATCAGGGCACGGGCGCTGGATATCTAAAGCTTGCCTCGAGCGCACAATAGAGGGGACGGGGGGACTCACCTTCGTGGGCTTCGGCCCAGGTGGAGGAGAGGAGAAGTTGGGCTCGAGAGGAGGTGGGTCAGCCGGGGCATGTTGGGCTGGCCACGACCGCGTGGGGGCTGGAGCAGGGCGAGGCGGCGGGTAGCGTGGCCCATCGAGGCGACAACGGCCCAAGTGTGGGCGGTCGTGCGCACCTGCGTCTGAGCCGCTGCTCGATCCCGACGCACCATGGCGCGGCGGCGCATGAGGTACGGCGGCGGGAGGAGCTGGACGGCTAGGGAGGCCGAGGGTGACCGGATCCGGCGGGGATCGGTCACCCGCGGGCGCAGGCGGCCGTGCGGGCGGCAACTCCCGGCGGTTGGCCCGGCTCCATTGTTGCGGCTGCACGGGGCTGGAGCAGGGGAGGCCGGAGAGGTTGCTCCAGCAATGACTGGTGAGGCAGCGAGCGCGGAGGCCTGCAGCGAGGAGGCGTGGGGCTCGCCTCTAGCGAGGCTAGCGGCTACGGAGCGGCGAGGCTCTCGGACAGGAGCTCGCGGCGGCGGTTGCCTGGCCCGGATCGGGCCCGGGGCGGGCCTGGCGAGCTATGGGGGCTGGGAGGTGGGAGGAGGAAGAGAGGTGGTGGCGGCTAGGGTTTTGTTGGCGTGGATTTCGAGGAGATGCTGGAATTGTTGTCTATTTATAGACATGGGGCTAGGGTTAGCTATTTTGCTCCGTTTCGAGGTGTTGGATCGCGATCCGGCGGCTCCGATCGGAGGGGTTGGCTCGGTGGGTTGCGGTGGTTGTGTAGAGGGGGCTAGGCAGAGATGAGAGGGAAAACGGGCACCCGGCAACAGAGTTTTAAAACACCGAAAGCGTCCGACAATAAACCGTTGACGGTGCCGCTACGGTCGACCGTTCGGGTATCAAACGGACTCCGATTGTGATGAAATTTGACACGCGGCCTACCTACAATAAAATAAAACCGCACGCCAACTTTCAACCCAATCCGAGAATAGTTTCCACACACTTTTAAAAACAATATTTTAACGATGTTGCGGGCGCGTGCGAGTGTGCTCGGGCTCAAAACGGTCAACCACGAACACGGAGAGAACCTGCAACTAATAACGGATGCAAGTTTTGAAAACTGGCGGCAATGGCATGTCGATGCAATGTAGATGATGCGCATGACACGATGATGAATGTGACACACAATCTAACCGCACGGCGACAACAGAATAAAAGGGGAATCTTCTCGAGCGTCGGTCTCGGGTTGTCACAGCACTAGTGTGTCGGAGAGGTATCTCGGGCCCCACTCGGTAATACAACATCACAACAAGCCTTGCAAGCAATGTGACTAAGGAGTTAGTCACGAAATCTTGTATTATGGAACGAGTAAAGGGACTTGCCGGTAACGAGATTGAACTAGGTATGGAGATACCGACGATCGAATCTCGGGCAACTAACATACCGATGAACAAAGGGAATAGCATACAATGATAACTGAATGCTTGACATAGAGGTTCAACCGAAAAGATCTTCGGAGAATATGTAGGATCCAATATGGGCATCCAGGTCCCGCTATTGGTTATTGACCGAAGAGTGTCTGAGGTCATGTCTACATAGTTCTTGAACCCGCAAGGTCTGCACACTTAAGGTTCAGCGACGTTTTGGTATACTTGAATTACTGATGTTGGTAACCAAAGGTTGTTAAAAGTCCCGTATGAGATCCCAGACGTCATGAGGGTTTCCGGAATGATTGGAGACAAAGATTGATATATAGGAATGTTGTATTTGGCTTCATGAAATATTTCGGGCATTACCACTAAAGTACCGGGAGTGACGAATGGGCTCTGGGGTTTTGCCGGGAGGGGCCACTCACCCGGGAGAGAACCTAATAGGCCTATGGGTGGTGCACCAGGCCAATAACCTATTTCGTCCAAGAGTGCAAAAGAAAAAAAAGAAAAAAGGAAAAAAAGAAGGAGGTGGCCAAGTAGGAAGGGGGTCCTCCACCAAACCAAATTGGAGAAGGACTCTCCTCCTCTTGGCTCGGTCGACCCCTCTCCTTGGAGTAGGAGGCAGGGAAGCCCTCCCTATTGTTCCACCTATGTATAGTGGAGCTGAGAGAGGCTTTTGTGCACCCCCCAAGCCATAGTGCAAATCTCTCTCCCTCCACCACTTCGTGACACCCTGTAGTTAGTTCGGTACGGTACGGCGAAGCTACCGGAGAATTCAGCTACCTCTCTACCCCTCTTGCTGGATCAAGAAGGCAACGATCGTCATCGGGTTATACGTGTGCTGAACACGGAGGTGACGTCCGTTTGGCACTAGTTTGGGATGGATCTTGATGGGATCACGGGACGGATCGTGATGAGATCGCGGGACGGGCTGCGATTTGGATCGCGAAGATGTTCCACTACATCAACCGTGTTATGTACGCTTCTGCTTAGCGATCTACAAGGTATGTATATTCACTCTCTCCTTTCGTAGATGATCATCACCATGGATAGGTATTGTGTGTGCGTAGGAAATTTTTTGTTTCCCATGCAACGTTCCCCAAAAGTGGTATCAGAGCTAGGTTCATGCGTAGATGATATCTCGAGTAGAACACAAAAGAGTTGTGGGAGTTGATATTCAATTTGTTGCCCTCCTTAGTCTTTTCTTGATTCAACAGTATTGTTGAATTGAACCGTCCCGGACCAACATTACTCGTATGCTTACGAGAGACCGGTTTCATCGACTAACATGCAACTTGTTGAATAAATATGACTGGCGGGTGTCTATTTCTTCAACTTTAGTTGAATCGGATTTGACCGAGGCGGTACTTGGAGAAGGTTAAATAGCAACTTGCATATCACACTTGTGGTTTTGCATAAGTAAGATGCGGTCATACTAGATACCCATAGCAGCCACGTAAACCATGCAACAACAAATTAGAGGACGTTTAGGGTATGCATGTGATGTGATATGGCCAAAGACATGATATGATATATTGGATGTATGAGATGATCATGTTCTAATAGTTAAATATCGACTTGTACGTCAATGCTACGGCAACTGGAAGGAACCATAGGGTTGTCTTTAATTATTTTGCGCTTGGAGATGCTTTGCTTTATCGCTAGTAGTAGCTTTAGTAGTAACAGCATAGTTAGCGCGACAACCTCGATGGCAACACAATGATGGAGATCATCGTGTGGCACCGGTGACGATGGAGATCATGTCGGTGCTTTGGTGATGTGTGACAGCCCGATGCCGACGCCCGAGAAGATTCCCCCTTCTTTTCCGTTTTCGTCGTGTGATTAGATTTATTCGTTGCATCGTCATGTAGTTTGCATCATCGCATCATGCATGGCATCATGTCATCTGTACTTGTCTAGTGTGGCTAGTTGCACCTCGTTGTTTGAGTGTGAGCTCATGTGTGTATGTGCCTTAGGACCTTGCAACGTGATTGGGTGCAACAAGTTCAAGCTCGTAACCCTGTTGCGCCGAGGACCTAAAAAAACCTTCTCGCCCCTCTCCCCTCTCTTTTCATTTTTGTGGTTTTGCTAAAGTTTTCGTTTTATCCCCTTTAAAAAAATGTCTTCTTTTAAAAAGGTCCTTTTATTAAATGCGGGGGCACCCCTTGGATTTTCTTTAATTTTGTCCTTTGGGTTTTATTTTAAAACTGTCTCATTTACTTTTCTCCTTTAAAGGGTTTCAATTTTATTATTTAAATAAAAGAGGTTTTATTTTATTCTACAAAAGGGTTTTAATTTTTAATTCTTTAAAAGGTTTTAGTTTTTATTCGTTTAAAATGCCAATCTATTTTTAACGTTGGGTATATTTCTTTAAAAGGAGTAAAAGGCATTTTCTTCATTTTGTTAAAACCCTATTTTTCTTCCTTTATGTTTCTTCTCTGTTTTTTTATTTAAAGGAAAGAAAAAACAAAAGAGAGGACGGGCCCAACCCACCCCTCGTGACCTAGCGACAGGAGCCCAGCTCCCTCTTCCCCTCGTCCTCCCGCAGCGCCGTCGCCCTGCTCCCCTCGTGCGACCTCCTCCTCGTTCCCCAACTCTCCCTCGTGGCCTCCCTCGCCGATCCGCAGCAGCGCCCTGCGCCCAAGCCCCGTCATTCGCCATGGCCGGCCTCCTCCCTCCCCACGCGAGCTCCTCGCCGACCTCCCCTGCCTCGCTGCTCGCCTCCCCATGGCGCCCCGCGCAGCCGCCTCACCTCGCCGGCGCGCCGCCCAGCCCGCCGGTGTCGCGTCGCGCCGCCTCGCAGCTCACCGCGCCGCCACTCGCCGCCTCCCTGCGCTCCGGCCAGGAGCCGGCCAGCCCCGACCAGATACCGGCGACGCGCCGCTGTTGTGGCTATGCTGTGCCCGCGCCGCCGCGTGGCCTCCGCCTCCAAGGAGCCCGTGCCAGTGCTGCTCGCCCCATCGCCCCCTCCCCGCTGGCATGTGTCCCGTCGTGCTCCTGCCGCCGCGCCGTGTGGTCGTGCTGTTGGCCGCCTGTAGAAGTTGTTGCTGTCGTTGTTGCCGATGCGTTGTATCATGCTGTTGCCGCCCATGCTCTAGCTTGCTTGCTGCTATACTGTTGCCTCATGTTGTTTTGCAGATGTTGTTGTTAGCGTTGCCATGTTGTAGTTTGCTGCTTGTTGTGCCGTGTTGTTGCTGCCTATAGTTGCTGCCTTTGCATAGCTGCATCTGCTTGTTGCTGTTGTCGCTGCCTTCGCACCGTGCTGGGTGGTGTATGTTATTGTAGCTGCTAGACTGCTAGAAGTTGTTGCTACCGAGCTTGCCTGATGCTATGCCGCCGCTAATCGTTGTAGCTTGCCATTGCCTTTTGTTGTTGCTGTTCGTGTTGCTTGTGTCGTAGCCCTTGCGTGCCTGCTGTCGTGCTTGCTTGCGTTTAGTTGATGTAGATGTTGTCGTCGTTGTCGTAGCTTGCTATTAGTTGTTGCCTCTTGTAGCCATGGCCTCCGTCGCTTGCTTGTGCTGCTGTTTGCCGCCGCCGCGTGCGTCATTCCCTCCTTCATGGTTCCGACGAGCCCCGAGTACCACGACGACAACTACTTCCACGACGACCCCGGAAACGAGTTCGACTACCGACGCCGAAGACCCGAGAACCACGACGCCGAGCGAACGACTACCGTCGACGACACCGGTACCACGACTTCCACGACGGCCGTTGTTCCCCTTCACCGAACCGAACCGCTCCGATTCGCACGCCTCGAAGGTATACCGATGGGACGTGTCGTGTACCGTAATGTTGTGATGTATGATATGTATGTATGTTTGCACCGTATATTAGCCCGTTGCACGTTGTCTTCTTTTCGTCGCGCCCCGACACATGGGAACCCGATATACGGGATCACCCCATTCTTTATTTAGCATTCCCGCACACGCTCCCTATACGTTGGCACGATATCTCGACGAGTTATCGGGATAGGAACGTTGTCGTGGCATCGTTTCCGACTTGTCGCCATGGTTCCCTTCCGCTCGCGTGGCGACACATGTTTCCTTCTCTTCTTGCCGTGGTGATGTTGTAACTTGCATGCATGCCGCATTCATGGCATCTATATTGTGTTGCATGTTTCTTGTGACGTAGCTCCGATCTATGCTCCACGAGTTAACCGTCTAGGATGCCATGTAGAATCATCGCTTCATTCCTTGCCATGTTAACAACAACTTAATATTGCCGTGTAATTAATCGGGAGTGAACTAAATGATTAATCGTGGAGTTTCGTCGATATGCAACCCGTTGCATATCGAGTTTCACTTAATGTGTAGAGTTTGCGTGAGGTGACTTGCCATGCCATCCCTTGCATCATTGAACTGATCTTGCATCATATTAGGTTGTGCATCATGTTGTGCATCGTGTGGTGAATATCTGTGTTGATGTTTGTTTCCGGTTTGCTCCGTTCCGGTAGAGTTCCGCAAGCATGTCGGAAAGTAAGGAACCGTTCGACTACGTTGGTTCGTCTACTTCACGGAGTCATTCTTCTTCCAAGAGGGATCTTAGGCAAGATGACCATTTCCCCAGATACCATTACTATCATTGACATGCTAGTTTTACCGCTTCTATCGTTTATGTCTCGTTGCCTACCACATGTTTACATATCAGCCTCTCAACAATGTCATGATAACCTTCAACCTGTTCGACCTAGCAAACCACTGATTTGCTATGTTACTGCTTTCTTAACCCTGTTGATAGTGTTGCTAGTTGCAGGTGTAGTTGCTTCCATGTGATAACATGGGTTCCTTGTTATATCACCCTATTTAAATGCTATTTAATTTAATGGACCTATATACTTGGTAAAAGGTGGAAGGCTCGGCCTTTTTAGCCTGGTGTTTTGTTCCACCTTTGCCCCCTTAGTTTCGGCTACCGGTGTTATATTCCATAAATGAGCACTCCTAACACGATCGGGGTTGTTATGGGGACCCCCTTGATAATTCGTTTTAGATTAAGACTGGTCTGGCAAGGCCCAACTTTGGTACTACATTTGCCTAAACACCTAATAAAAGTGCATAGGGACTTTCCGGACCCCGAGGATAATTTAATCAACCCCCGGGCCAGTGCTCCTCATGAGTGTTGGTCCAAATTGGCAGACTACGGGGCCACCGCGGGGCAACCCGAGGTTTGGTATCTCCTAGTGTGACCCATCCGTCGTGTCCTGAGAACGAGGTACGCGACTCCTATCGGGATCGTCGACACGTCGGGCGGCCTTGCTGGATTAGTTTTACCTTTGACGAGATATCTTGTGCATCGGGATTCCGGTGACGCTTTGGGTAATCTCAGAGTTGAGGTTTTCCACTAGGGAATCCGACGAGATCGCGAGCTTCGTGATTGAGGATTTCTGTGCGGCTTGTGGTAATTTGTGATGGACTAGTTGGAGCACCCCTGCAGGGTTAAATCTTTTCGGAAAGCCGTGCCCGTGGTTATGTGGCAACGTGGAAACTTTGTTTAACACCGGTTCTAGATAACTTGAACTTAATTAAAATATGCCAACTGTGTGCGTAACCGTGACTGTCTCTTTCGTGAGTTCCTTCTCCGATCGAGGACACGGTGGGGTTATGTCTGACGTAGGTAGGTGTTCAGGATCATTCATTTGATCATCAGTAGTTCACGTCCGTTATGTGTAGATCTTCCCCCCCCCCCTCTTATTTCTTGTACTCGTAAGTTAGCCACCAAATATATGCTTAGCCGATGCTGCAACCTCACCACTTAACCATACCTCACCCGTTAAGCTTTGCTAGTCTTGATACCTTTGGAAATGAGATTGCTGAGTCCCCTGTGGCTCACAGATTGCTACAACACCAGTTGCAGGTACACGTAAAGGTTACTCGACGCGAGTGCGTTGATTGTTCATTTGGAGTTGCTTCTTCTTCTTCTTCTTCATCGATCTAGGATGGGTTCCAGGCCGGCAGCCTGGGATAGCAAGGATGGACGTCGTTCTTCTTTTCTCGTTTGTTTCCGTCCGTAGTCGGACCCTTCTTTTACTCTTGATGATTATGTAATGTACCGATGTGACTCTGATGTAGCTTGTGGCGAGTGTAAGCCAATTCTATTATATATCTCTTCTTTTCAGTACATGTACTTGTAATGATATCCATTCTTGCGACACGACGAGATGCGCTTCTATCCTTGACGAGGCCTTCGTGCCAAATTGAGGATAGGGTCGCATCTTGGGCGTGACATGATGGAGATCAATAAGCACAAGTTCATGGCCATATTATGTCACTTATGATTTGCATGTGATGTTAATCCTTTTATGCACCTTGTTTTGCTTAGGACAACGATAGCATTATAAGGTGATCCCTCACTAAAATTTCAAGATAAAATTGTGTTCTCCCTGATTGTGCACCGTTGCGACAGTTTGTCGTTTCGAGACACCACGTGATGATCGGGTGTGATAGACTCTACGCTCACATACAACGGGTGCAAAACAGTTGCACACGCGGAACACTCGAGTTAAACTTGACGAGCCTAGCATGTACAGACATGGCCTCAGAACACAAGAGACTGAAAGGTCGAGCATGAGTCATATAGTGGATATGATCAACATAGAGATGTTAACCATTGAAGCTAAACTCAACTCACGTGATGATCGGATTTGAGTTAGTGAATTTGGATCATGAGACACTTGAATGACTAGAGGGATGTCAATTTGAGTGGGAGTTCTTAATTAATATGATTAAGTGAAGTCATAATCATGAACATGGTCAAAAGGTCTTTGCAAATTATTTTGTAGCGTGCACTGTAGCTCTACTGTTTTTGATATGTTCCTAGAGAAAATTTAGTTGAAAGATGATCGTAGCGATTATGCGGAGTAGGTCCGTAAACTGAGGATTGTCCTTATTGATGCGCAGAAGGCTTATGTCCTTAATGCACTGCTCCGTGTGCTAAACCGTGAGCGTCGTTTGTAGCTGTTGCGAACATCTGACATACACGTTTTTTATGACTACATGATAGTTCAGTGCATGATGCCTAAATGGCTCAGAATTGAGGAGTTCAAGACATTTCGAATGTCATGGGACATACCAGATGTTACAAGAGATGAAATTAGGATTTCAGGCGCGTGCCCGTGTTGAGAGGTATGATACCTCCGACAAGATTCTTTGTCTACAAAGTAAGGGAGAAAAGCTCAATCGTTGAGCATGTGCTTAGACTGTGTGAGTACTACAATCGCTTGAATCGAGTGGGAGTTGATCTTCTAGATAAGATAGTGGTTGACATAGTTCTCCAAAGTCACTGTCACCAAGCTACAGAGCTTCGTGATGAACTATAACATATCAGGGATAGATATGATGATCCGTAGGCTATTCACAATGCTTGACACCGCGAAGGTAGAAATCAAGTAGGAGCATCAAGTGTTGATGGTTAGTAAAACCACTAGTTTCAAGAAGGGCATGGGTAAGAAGGGATACTTCATGAAATGCAAACCAGTTGCCGCTCTAGTGAAGAAACCCAAGGTTAAACCCAAACCCGAGACTAAGTGCTTCTATTATGAGGGGAACGGTCACTGGAGCGGAACTACCCTAGTTACTTGGTAAATGAGAAGGCTGGCAAAGTCGACAAAAGTATATTGGATATACATGATATTGATGTGTACTTTACTAGTGCTCCTAGTAGCACCAGGGTATTACATACCGATTCGGTTGCTAAGTGTTAGTAACTCGAAGTAAAAGCTACGGAATAAACGGATACTAGCAAGGTGAGTTGATGATGTGTGTTGGAAGATATTTCAAGGTTGATGTGATCAAACATCACACGCTCCCTCTACCATCGGGATTAGTGTTGGACCTAAATAAATGTTATTTAGTGTTTACGTTGAGCATGGATATGATTAGATCGTGTTTATTGCAATACGATTATTCATTTGAAGAGAATACTAGTTATTCTATTTGCTTGAATAAATACCTTCAATGGTTTATTGAATCTCGATCGTAGTGATACACATGTTCATGATATTGATGCCAAAAGATAGAAAGTAGTGATGATAGTACCTCTTACTTGTGACACTGTCGCTTGAGTCATATTGGTATAAAACACATGAAGAAGTTCCATAGTGATGGATCTTTGGACTCACTCGTTTTTGAATCGTTTGAGACATGCGAACCATGCATGTTGGTGTAAACGCACGAAGAAACTCCATGTAGATGGACCGTTTGGACTCACTTGATTTTGAATCACTTGAGACATGCAAATCATGCCACATGGGCAAGATGACTGAAGGCCTCATTTTCCAATGAGATGAAACAAGAAAGTAACTTGTGGGAAGTAATACATTTTGATGTATGTAGTCCAATGAGTGCTGAGGCACGCAGTGGATATCGTTATGTTCTTACTTCACAGATGATTTGAGTAGATACTACTCCCTCCATTCCTAAATATAAGTCTTTTAAGAGATTTCACTAGATGACTACATACGAAGCAAAATGAGTGAATATACACTCTAAAGTATGTCTACATACATCCGTATGTAGTCCTCTAGTAGAATCTCTAGAAAGACTTATATTTAGGAACGGGGGGAGTAGTATATTTACTTGATGAAACACAAGCCTGAATTATTGAAAGGTTCAAGTAATTTCAAAGTGAAGTTGAAAATCGTCATGACAAAAGGATAAAATGTCTACGATATGATCATAGAGATGAATATCTGAGTCACAAGTTTGGTACACATTTAAGACAATGCGGAAATTGTTTCACAACGAATGCCACCTGGAACACCATGGTGTGATGGTGTGTCCGAACGTCATAGTCATGCCCTATTGTATATGGTGCATACTATGATGTCTCTTATCGAATTACCACTATAGTTTTTGGGTTAGGCATTAGAGACAACCGCATTCACTTTAAATAGGGCACCACGTAATTCCGTTGAGATGACACCGTGTGAACTATGGTTTGTAGAAACCTAAGCTCTTGTTTCTTAAAAGTTTGGGGTTGCGACGCTTATGTGAAAAAAATTCAGTCTGATAAGCTCGAACCCAAAGCGAATAAATGCATCTTCATAGGAATACCCAAAACAGTGGGGTATATCTCCTATCGCAGATTCGGAAGCAAAGTGTTTGTTTCTAGAAACACGACCTTTCTCGAGGAAAAGTTTCTCTCGAAAGAATTGAGCGGGAGGACGGTGGAACTTGATGAGATTGTTGAACCGTCAATTCAACTGGTGTGTAGCAGGGCGCAGGAAGTTGTTCTTGTGGTGCCTACACCAATTGAAGTGGAAGCTGATGATAGTGATCATGAAGCTTCGGATCAAGTTAATACAAACCTCGTAGGTCGACAATGTCACATACTGCTCCAGAGTGGTACGGTAACCCTGTCTTGGAGGTCATGTTGTTGGACAACAATGAACCTACGAGCTATGGAGAAGCGATGGTGGGCCCGGACTCCGGCAAATGGCTAGAGGCCGTAAAATCTGAGAGAGGATCCATGTCTGAAAACAAAGTGTAGACTTTGGAAGAACTACTTGATGGTCGTAAGACTGTTAAGTACATATCGATCTTTAAAAGGAAGATAGATGATGATGGTGAAAAGTCACCATTAAGAAAGCTCGACTTGTCACAAAGATGATTCCGACAAGTTCAAAGAGTTGACTATGATGAGACTTTCTCACTCGTAGCGATGCTAAAAGTCTGTTGTAATCATGTTAGCAGTTGTTGCATTATTCATGAAATCTTGCAGATAGGATGTCAAAACATTGTTTCCTTGATGGTTTCCTTGAGGAAAGGTTGTATGTGATACAACCAGAAGGTTTTGTCGATCCTAAAGAATGCTCACAAATATGCAAGCTCCAGCGATCCTTCTAAGGACTGGAGTAAGCATCTCAGAGTTGGAATATGTATTTTGATGAGATGATCAAAGCTTTTGGATTTATACGTTTATGAGAAACTTGTATTTCCAAGGAAGTGAGTGGGAGCACTATAGAATTTTTGATAAGTATACGTGGTTGACATATTGTTGATCATAAATAATGTAGAATTTCTGGAAAGCATAAAGGGTTGTTTGAAATGATTTTTTGAAAGGAAAACCTGGATTGAGCTACTTGAACATTGATCATTAAGATCTATAGAGATAGATCAAAACGCTTAATAGAACTTTCAAATGAATACATACCGTGACAAGATTTTGAAGGAGTTCAAAATAGATCAGTCAAAGAAAGAGTTCTTGGCTGTGTTATAAGGTGTGAGTATTGAGTAAAGACTCAAGACCCGAACACGACATAAGAAAGAGAAAGGACGAAGGTCGTCCCCTATGCATCCTACGTAGGCTCTATAGTATGCTATGGTGTGTATCGCACCTCCTGTGTGCCTTGCCATGAATCTGTCAAGGGGTACTAAAGTGATCCAGGAATGGATTACTGGACAACGGTCAAAAGTTATCCTTAGTAACTAGTGGACTAAGGAATTTTTTCTCGATTATGGAGGTGATAAAAGAATTCGTCGTAAAGGGTTACGTCGATGCAAGCTTTGAGACTAATCCGGATAACTCTGAGTAGTAAACCAGATTTGTATAGTGGAGCAGCCATTTGGAATAGTTCCAAATGGAGCGTGGTAGAAGAATATATAGGATTACATAGAGATTTGTAAAGCACACACGGATCTGAAAGGTTCATACCCGTTGAGTAAAAACCTCTCTCACAAGCAAGACATGGTCGAACCCCAGAACTGTATGGGTGTTAGATTCATTACAATCACATAGTGATGTGAACTAGATTATTGACTAGTGCAAGTGGGAGACTGTTGGAAATATGCCCTAGAGGCAATAATAAATTGTTTATTATTATATTTCCTTGTTCATGATAATCGTTTATCATCCATGCTAGAATTGTATTGATTGGAAACTCAAATACATGTGTGGATACATAGACAACACATTGTCCCTGGTGAACCTCTAGTTGACTAGCTCGTTGATCAAAGATGGTCAAGGTTTCCTGGCCATAGACAAGTGTTGTCACTTGATAACGAGACCACATCATTAGGAGAATGATGTGATGGACAAGACCCAAACTATTAACGTAGCATATGATCGTGTCAATTTATTGCTAATGTTTTCTGCATGTCAATGTATTTGTTCCTATGACCATGAGATCATGCAACTCCCAAACACTGGAGGAATACCTTGTGTATCAAACATCGCAACGTAACTGGGTGACTATAAAGGTGCTCTATAGGTTTCTTCGAAGGTGTGTGTTGGGTTGGCATGGATCAAGACTAGGATTTGTCACTCCGTGTGACGGGGAGGTATCTCGGGGCCCACTTGGTAATACAACATCACAACAAGCCTTGCAAGCAATGTGACTAAGGAGTTAGTCATGGGATCTTGTATTACAGGATGAGTAAAGAGACTTACCGGTAACAAGATTGAACTAAGTATGGAGATACCGACGATCGAATCTCGGGCAACTAACATACCGATGGACAAAGGGAACAACATACGGGATTAACTAAATCCGTGACATAGAGGTTCAACCGATAAAGATCTTCGTAGAATATGTCGGGGACAATATGGGCATCCAGGTCCCGCTATTTGTTATTGACCGAACAATGTCTCAGGTCATGTCTACATAGTTCTCGAACCCATAGGGTGTGCACACTTAAGGTTTGTTGACGTTTCAGCATAGTTGAATTATTGATGTTGGCAACTGAATATTGTTCGGAGTCTAGGATGAGATCCCGAACGTCACGAGGGTTTCTAGAATGGTCCGGAGATGAAGATTGATATATAGGAATGTTGCATTTGGCTTCCGGAAAGATTTCGAGCATTACCGGTAAAGTACCGGGGGTGACGAATGGGTTCCGGGGTTTTACCGGGAGGGGCCACTCACCTGGGAGAGGACCTAATAGGCATATGGCTGGCGCACCAGGCCTTAGTGGGCTGGTGCGGCCAGCCCAATAACCTATTTCTTCCAAGAGTGCAAAAGGAAAAAAGAAAAAGGGGAAAAAGGGAAGGATGTGGCCAAGTAGGAAGGGAGTCCTCCACCAAATCGAATTGGAGGAGGACTCTCCTCCTCTTGGCTCGGTCGACCCCTCTCCTTGGAGTAGGAGGTAGGGAAGCCCCCCCCCCCCTCTTATTCCACCTATATATAGTGGAGGTGAGAGAGGCTCTTGTGCACCCCAAGCCATAGCGCAGCCCTCTCTCCCTCCACCACTTCGTGACACCCCGTAGCTAGTTCGGTACGGCACGGCGAAGCCCTGTCGGAGTAGCGCCACCACCATCACCGCCACGCCGTTGTGCTGCCGGAGAATTCAGCTACTTCTCCGCCCCTCTTACTGGATCAAGAAGGTGGTGATCGTCATCGAGTTGTACGTGTGCTGAACGCGGAGGTGCCGTCCGTTCGGCACTAGATCGGGATGGGATCGCAGGAAAAATTGTGATGAGATCATGGGACGGGCTGCGATTTGGATCGCAAAGATGTTCCACTACATCAACCGTGTTATATACGCTTCCGCTTAGCGATCTAACAGGGTATGTAGATTCACTCTCTCCTCTCATAGATGACCATCACCATGGATAGGTATTGTGTGTGCGTAGAATTTTTTTTGTTTCCCAAGCAACGTTCCCCAACAATAGCAAGTTCATCAAGATAATCATCAAAGCTAGTGTTCTTGAATTCTGTCCCATTATCACTCTTGATGTGTTTGATCTTGATGCCGAAGTTCGTTGAGGCCCTTGAGGAAAACCGTTTGAAGACTTACATCACTTCAGTTTTATATAGAACGATATGCACCCATGTATATCAAGAATAATCATCAACTATGACAAAAGCGATATAGAGATGTTGCATTGGTTAGAGTAGCATAATGAGTAGGTCCAAAGAGGTTCATATGAAGCAATTCAAATGCACGAGTAATAGTCATGATAGTCTTCGAGGGTGTTTGGATCCGATCATCTTTCCAGACTCACAAGCACCGCAGAGGAGGTCCTTGAGGAATTTGATGGTTTCGATGCCAACGACATGCTTCTTCTTCGCCAATGTGTGCAAATTCCTCATACATGCATGACCAAGTCGTCGATGCTATAGCCATCCTTCTGAGGTTTTTGCTAGTAGACACACGGCTGGTTGAGGACATGTAGAGAAGTCAACAATATACAGGTCTCTTCTCCAAAAGCCTTTGAAGACTTTAGATTTGTCATATTCCATGATGACTACACATCTATATTTTCCAAAAATGACAATCATATCAAGATCACAAAGCATTGAGACTGACATGAGGTTAAACCCAAGGGATTCGACAAGCATGACTTTGTCCATGTGACGATCCTTAGAGATGGCCACTTTACCAAGTCCCAATACCTTGCTTTTACCTTTGTCACCGTAGGTGATATGCATCAGTGGTGATGGAGAAAGTGGGATATTCATCACTAAGCTTTTATCATCGATCATGTGATTTGTACATCCACTGTCAAGAACCCACTCTATGTTCTTGGGTTGATCATCCTGTAGATGAATTAGTATTGCTTACCATCTCATATGCTTCAGATTTGAAGAATATGATATCAATTTCATTAGACTTGAGTTTCATCACAAAAAGTAAATTTGGGGACATAATGTAACGACTAAGATGCGGTTCTTTCCGATTTGGGGAACGAGACCCCGAATTGGAAAGAAGCGCGTCTAAGCGTTTCGCAAACATGGTAACATATCACATACATAATAATAGAGGAATGACAATAAGGGATCCAACTGTCATCTCATAAATATATCAGAGTTACATCACGCATCCAAACAAGGTAGTTCCGCTACGGACTACAAAACATGGGAAATGACTATGTTACCCTTCATGCTTACCCATGATCACGACCACACCTGAGTCTTCTAGATAGTTCACGTACAGGCGGTCGTTCTCCTCATCGTACTGCCACGCCAGCTGCGTTCCGTCGGGGTCACCTGTCTCGGGGGTACCTGAACCTGTTGGTGTTGTGAAGGAATCTGTGAGCCACGGGGACTCAGCAATCTATGACCTTGGTGCCAGAACTACTCAAGTTATTAGGTTAGAAAGGTGGAGTATTTAGGTTGCAGCATCCTAAGCTTTATATGGTGGCTAACTTACGTAGAGCATGTATTGAAGGTGGTTTATACTAGCGATCGATAATAAATGATCAGTAAGTGATCCTGAACACCTACTTGCGTCAATCATAACCCCACCATGTTCCCGATCGAAGAGAGGTCTTCGAAGGGGACAGTCACGGTTACGCACACAGTTGGCAATTTTATTAGAGTTGTGTTTACGTTATCTATAACCGGATGTTAACAAATATTCCAAGTTGCCACATAACCGCGGGCATGGCTTTCCTAAAGATTAAACCCTGCAGGGGTGCTCCAACTAGTCCATCACAAACGTACACGGGCCGCAAAGTAATCCTCTATCACGAATCTCGTGATCTCGTCGAATTCCTTAGAGGAAAACCTCAACTCTGGGGAGAACCAAAACTTCACCGGGATTCCTATACGCAAGATATATCGCTAAGGTAAGACAAGACTAGCAGGACCTCCCGTCGTGTCAACGACCCTGATAAGAGCCGCGTATCTCAGTCTCAGGACACGACGGATGAGTCACACTACACGTATACCAAACCTCAGGTTGCCCTGTGGTGGCCCCATAGTCTGCCCAGTTTGGACCAACACTCATGAGGAGCACTGGCCCGGGATGTTGATTAAATTCCTCTGGGTAGCTATTCCCTATGCAGATTATTATTAAGTGATTAGCAAATTAACACCAATGTTGGGTCCTGCTGGACAAGTCTTAACACTACGCGATTTATCGAGGGGGTCCCCATAACAACCCCGAACGTGTTAGGAGCGATCATTATGGAATCAAACACCGGTAGCCGGTAACTATGGTGGCAATAACGGAACAAAACACCCGTCAAAAGGCTTGGCCTTCCGTTATTTACCAAGTATATAGGTGCATTAATTAAATAACATATTAATCATAATGATATCAAACTCATGTTATCACATGAGACAATTGCACCTGCATCTAGCAATGCTAACATTAGAAGCTTAGCAAAGCCTACTTAGCCATTCAAGATTTGCTAGGAAGGGATAAGTGTTTGGGTTTCATGGCAATTCAGGAGGCAATTATTTCAGTGGTAGGCAGCGAGCATATGACAAAGGAAACGTAATCTAGCATAACAAGTCTAGAGATGGAATCAAGGTCATATCATCTTGCCTGTGATATCCTCAGCTTGGAACTGCTCTTGTTCGTCCTACACGTACTCTCCTGAATCCACGTACTCGTTCTCCGATCCCGGTGCTACCCAACATAAAAATAGAATCCAATGAACAACAGCACATCAATATGCAACAAGCACATGATGCATGAGATGAATATGAACATGCATCTCTATTTCTTTCACTAGCACAAGCATGAGAAGTAATTACATGTTCCTGGACAGAAATGCATTCTAAGCTATCTTGACATGCATGAGAATGACATGATCAGATGCGTCTCGTGAAAATGATGCAAAAGCATATAAAGAACATTACAAACGGAGCTACGGATCAAAGGGAAACAACGAAACAAGAAATGAAGTGCTACGTGTCAAATTCATCACAACACACTCCAATGGCATAAATCTGGTGTTTCCAGGTAGCCAAGACATAAAACAATCCAACATGGATGGGGTGGAGCAAAGAAGAACACCACACCATCATCTATGCACTCACAAACATCAAAACACCAAAACTACACAATTTGCCATAAACAGCATCATACCCTTTTGAGAGCTACATGCAAAGCACCTACAGCCACCCAAACATGCCAAATAAGATATGTGGCAGTAGCTATCCAAGATTACTACAAGCACAAGCAAAAAGATAATGCAAAGGAGTTTCACACAGAAAGTTACACAGCTGCTAACTTGGCCAAAAACATCAGATTTCAGGGACTTAGTGAAAATTCCAGATTCTCACTATCTGTTTATGCTCTGAAGCATTTTGATAGCACCCAAAACAATAGCTACAGGACTCCAAATGGAATGAAAATTTACAAGGAGCTAGACAAACACATAAGCTTCAACTTCCCAGTTGAAAGCTAAGGTTGAATCACAACGCATTGACCTGCACAAGCTCATCAACAGGAAAAGAAAATATAAACAGATTCTCACACTTAGTGAAAATCACAGATTTTCACTAATCTGGAATTTCAGCCACATGCCTACTTTGGATGGCCACAACTTGCACATATGAATTCCTAAGCATGAGATGAAACCAACATGTGGTAGAGGGGGTCACCCTCTACTACCACAACCAAGAATCAAACTCTTCTGCACACCACATCTCAAGGAACCAAGCTCTAAACATAGAACAAAACTGAAATATGTCATCTCCAGGAAATGTTCCAATGGCAAAACTGCCTTCACCAATGGATTCCTGGGATGATTCTACCCCCAAAAACATATAAAATACCTATGCACTTGTATAGAGCAAAAGAGCACAAACTAGAAAAGAAAAACTACATAGAATCATATGTAGTGAATAGTGCATCATCACATGTGCAAATCACTAGAAAAAATCCTACACAAGCACTTGCACATGAACACAACATCAATGGTGCACATGAGGGGTAGACCTCATGCCCATGTGCCTTGGCACTCCACCACACCGTCACATGAGAAAGCACAACATAAATAAAACACCTACACATGTAATCTTGCACATATGCCCATCAAGGCATAACTTGCCATGCTAGGTGTGAGACATACTCACATGAGCACCCACACACTCACATCACACCATGGTGCATGAGTTCATTACCATGGCCATGGGCACACACACTCACATGAATCTACACATGCATATCTACCAAGATCATATCTACACACACACTCACACAAGGTATTGGGAAGGGGGGAAACCCATCCACACACACACACACTCACATAAGCACTAGCCTAAGCATATCACCCAAGTTATAGACACTCACATACATGGCCCTTCCCACATACACACACTACACAAATCTGCACCATCCCCTATATTCACAACTAGCTACAACACTAGGCAACACAAGCTGTTTAGGGGCATGAAAATAATGCCACAAAATTATCCTAGTAGCTACAGCCAAAATACAAACATGCTTATGCAAACAAGAAAGTAAAACAAAAGAAAGAACAAACAAAAAAAATAAAAGATATGGGGTGAGGGTTCGAACCCTGCACCTCTGGAGCCACAACACTGCAGCTACACCACTGGGATACGGCATAAGTGCTCGACAGAGAAGGAACTAAGCAGGGTAACTACTCTGCTTCTACTGCTAGCACCACTGTGCCGAAACAATTGCAAAAAGGGGGTCGAGGGGGAATCGAACCCACGACCTGACCACAACAAGCACATGCTACTGACCACTACACCACGCTTCGGTTACTGACAGAACGGAGGGGTAATACAAGGAATGCTAACACAAGCACCTTGTCCTCTGCTCTGCACGCAGAGTCGCCGGCGTCAGGGAATCACCGGAGCGCTCTACCCTGCTGCTAATCCTACGAGGGGGAAACCACCACGCTACGCGCTGCTACCACGATGGGGAAGAAGCCCCTGCTCTGCACTGCTCTGACCGGGCACTCACGCAAACAGACACACACACATGCACGCAAGATCTCCTCCCTGAACAGAGGAACTCCCGCGAACCTAGGCCGATCTACTCAAGGAGAAGGAGGGAGGAAGGAAGGAGGCGAGGCTGCTCACCTAGGGAAGAAGGAGAAGCGTCGATCAGGGAGAAGAGCCCGGCTAGAGGGGAAGTAGTCGATCTGAAGAAGCCCCTGATGCAGACCGAGGTAGAGGACGAAGTGCACTGGGACTGAGCCGTTGACGAGGAGCTGGCCGTCGATGAGGTCGCTCCCCGGCCTCACCGAGGACGGGAATGGAGCGCGGGCACCTCTCTCGTGCCCCTGGACATGACGGCAGCGCCGGACGCCGACGGGAGCGGGGTAGACGCCGGCGAGGTGCTGCTCTCTCTCTCTCTGCTGCAACTACAGAGCCTACCTGCGGGGGGAGAAAGAGAGATGGGGAATAAGTGGCGGCGGTGGATTGGAGAGGAGGAACCCTAGGAAGAGGGGAGGCACGGACGCCCACGTTATATGGGGACCCCGACGTCCGAGCCCTCACGACGGCACGCGTGCTCTCTCTGTGACTGATGGAAAGCGAGCAAAGGGGGGAAACAACGTCTGAAGGTGGAAGGAGGGACGCGCCCAGGGCTACTGCGCGAGGGAGAGGAGGGAGTGGGACGGCCTGTGGGAGGAAGCCCACAGGGTGGCGTAGAATATATGGAAAAAATTCCCTGGCCTTTTCCAATTACACAAAAAGACTAGAGAAGAGAAGAATGCACAGACAAATCTTTAAATGTTAAAAATAAAACTAGCACACCCCTAGTCATGATAAATCATGGCCTATTTGAATAAAATATAAAAGAAATATTTGGTGCAACTAAATATTTACAAAACAGGAATCGTTTGGGCTGTTTTGTGAATATTTGCACCAATTGCACACCTATTCAAATCAACAAGAACACATCTCAAATTCACCACAACAATATACTAACCTTGGGCATTTTTCAAACAAGGAGGGAGCAAAGATTTTTGGGCTTGAGATAAATAGGAGGGAGAGAGTTTTGAAACCCTAGTTGAAATCCACAAACCTCTACTAGAGTTGCACCACACCACTCAATTCACAAAACCACATGTCACCCAAGATATCACACCTCCTCATATGATCACAATGCAACACACAAAGACATGGGCATGAAATGATATGGCATGCATGCATGCAAAGAAAGAATAAACAGGTGACATACATGAAATCATAACACATTGAACTCTCTCATATCATTGACAAGGTGGACCCACATGGGAAGGTTCCAAAAAGGGAAGGTTACACACTTGGGGCATTACACATAATGAGGATGAGTGAAATGATAGATCATTTCATCATGTTTTAGCTTGCGTCCTATCAAGCAATTTCCTTAGGTCTCGAGAAAATTCTTCAGATGATGACTTTCATCTAGAGACCTGACCTGCAGAAGTGATTAGTTTGATTTCTTCAACACTCACATCTGAAGGGGTGGCAAAGAGTTCATCATCCTACGACCACCATATGAAAATGGAGGCATTGAAGCTAATGCATTTCTTTTCACAGTAGGGGGTTAGAGTACTCAAATGAATAGGCACAGAAGTTATTTGAGGACTTATGAACATAGTGATTTGAGGAATAGTGCACATATTCATGTCCCTTGTAGTTTCCCTGCATATCAGAAGCATTAGTGCAAGTACGAGCATAATTTTGACCATTTGGGGAATTTGATCCTCGTAAAGACTTTGGGACACCTGAGGAATTTGATCTGGGTTCCTGTTCTTCACTGGTGGAGTCATGAGGACATTCACGTGAAGACTTTCCAAGCAGCTTTTAGGAACCCAGATTTTCCTCGGGGGAGGTCCATTCGTGCAGTTAGTTCCAACATATTGAGCAAATACTTCACGAGATTGATTTTTGAATAGTTTATAGTTTGAGTCAAATGACTCATCAAAGGAATAAGACATTTCACATGCAAAGCCTGTTAGAGTGGATGGATCAATGGGAGGTCCTTTAGCAGCAACCCATGAGGTTATGGGGTACTGCTCAGGTTTCCAGTATGACCCATCCACGTTCAGTTTACTATCAAAGGGAATGCCCTCTTTCCTCGGGTTCCTATTCAGAATCTTCTTTTTAAGCACATCGCAAACGGTTTGATGCCCTTTGAGATTTTTGTATATGTCTGTCACATACAATTCCTTCAATCCTGCATTTTTGTCAGTAGCATTTGTGGTTTACTCAAGTAAAAAATTTGGTACCACATGAACAGTTTAAGAATTTGTAGCGATAGAAGCATTTGAGGTTTCAAGTGAAGAATTAACAGTTTCATGTTCGATGCATTTCAGACATGGTGGAATAAATTCTTCATGAGCGGTACTCATCTATTGAGCAAGCAATGAATCATTTTCCATTCAAAGATCATCATAGGACATTTTCAACTTCTCAAGATCAAGCTTCCTTTGAAGAAATTCATAGGAAAGCTTCTCATGATCAGTCAAGAGTGTACCATAACGATCTTGAAGACTATAAAATCTAGACTGAAGACTTTGAACATCTTCAGTGAGGATTTGAGTATGATTCATTTCATCATTCAACAGATCATCGCTTTTTTCTAGCAGTTTCTGAAGCTTTTCAATAGCACTTTGTTGCTTAGTGGCAATGTTGGCAAGTTTATAGTAACTGGGTTTTTGATAATCATCAAGCCCACAGTAACTAGAATCACACAAGGATGTGTGGCTTGGTACCTTTGAACCTTTTGCCATGAAGCAATAGGTGGGAGCGAAGTCATCATCATATTCATCAGTGTTGTTAGCGTTATCATTTTCTTCAAGGTTAAAGATGGACTTGCTAACGAATGTGGTAGCAAGTGCAAGACTTGCCACACCAGACTCTGACTCTGTTGGGGATCGTAGTAATTTCAAAAATTTCGTACGCCATACAAGGATCTATCTATGGAGAAACCAGCAACGAGAGAGGTTGTAGAGCATCTTCATACCTTTGAAGATCGCTAAGCGGAAGCGTTACTATGAACGCGGTTGATGGAGTCGTACTCGCAGCGATTCAGGTTGCGGTGGATTCCGGTCTATGTGCCGAATCACGGCACCTCCGTGTTCAACACACGTACAGCTTGGTGACGTCTCCTCCTTCTTGATCCAGCAAGGAGAGAGGAGAAGTTGAGGGAGAGCTCCGGCAGCATGACGGCATTGTGGCGGTGGAGCTATGTGGTTCTCCAGCACGGCTTCACCAAGCGCTGCGTAGGACGAGGAGGAGGAGGAGTAGGGCTGCACCGTGGGAGATGAATTGTGTGTCTCCAAAAGGCCAAAACCCTTCACTATATATAGGAGGAGGGAGAGGGAGGCTGCCTTGGCCCCTCCTCCAAGGAGGAGGAGCTTCAGCGGAAGCTAGGGAGGTAGGACACTTCCTCCCTTTCCTTTTAGCCTTTTGCCTTATCTCCTTTATCCCTATGGTCATAGGCCTTTAGGGAAGGCCTTGGCCAACCGAATAAGGGCTGGTCCACCTCCTCTAACAGCCCATGCACCCTTTTTGGTCGTCACACCCCTCCCGGGGGTCCTTCGGCACCCTCCCGACACTCCCGGTACACTACTGATGAGCCCGAAACTTTTTCGGGGACCAAAACAGGACTTCCTATATATCAATATTTACCTCCGGAGCTCCTCGTGATGTCCGGGATCTCATCCTGGACTCCGAACAACCTTCATTAACCACATACCATTCTCTTTACAAATCTAGCATCATCGAACCTTAAGTGTGTAGACCCTACGGGTTCGGGAGACATGCAGACATGACCGAGACATCTCTCTGACCAATAACCAACAGCGGGGTCTGGATATCCATGTTGGCTCCCACATGTTCCACGATGATCTCATTGGATGAACCACGATGTCAAGGATTCAATCAACCCCGTATGCAATTCCCTTTGTCTATCGGTATGATACTTGCCCGAGATTCGATCGTCGGTATTCCTATACCTTGTTCAATCTCGTTACCAGCAAGTCTCTTTACTCGTTCCGTAACACATCATCCCGTGACTAACTCCTTAGTCACACTGATATCAATATGATGATGGATTACCGAGTGGGCCTAGAGATACCTCTCCGTCACACGAAGTCACAAATCCCGGTCTCGATTCATACAACCCAACAAACACTTTCGGATATACCCGTAGTGCACCTTTATAGTCACCCAGTTACGTTGTGACGTTTGGTACACCCAAAGCACTCCTGTCGTATCCGGGAGTTGCACAATCTCACGGTCTAAGGAAATCATACTTGACATTAGAAAAGCTTTAGCAGACGAACAACACGATCTAGTGCTACGCTTAGGATTGGCTCTTGTCCATCACATCATTCCCCAATGATGTGACCCCGTTATCAATGACATCCAATGTCCATTGTCAAGAAACCATGATCATATATTGATCAACGAGCTAGCCAACTAGAGGCTCACTAGGGACTCATTGTGATCTATATATTCACACATGTATTACGGTTTCCGGTTAATACAATTATAGCATGAACAATAGACAATTATCATGAACTAGGAAATATAATAATAACCACTTTATTATTGCCTCTAAGGCATATTTCCAACAGTCTCCCACTTGCACTAGTGTCAATAATCTAGTTACATTGTGATGAATCGAACACCCATAGAGTTCCGGTGTTGATCATGCTTTGCCCGTGGAAGAGGTTTAGTCAACGGGTCTGCGACATTCAGATCCGTATGTACTTTACAAATATCTATATCTCCATCCTGGATGTATCCACGTATGGAGTTGAAACGGTGTTGATGTGCTTGTTCTTCTTGTGAAACCTGGGCTCCTTTGCAATGGCAATAGCTCCAGTGTTGTCACAGAACAGAGTCATCGAGCCCGATGCACTGGGAATCACTCCTAGGTCGGTGATGAACTCCTTCATCCAGACTCCTTCATGTGCTGCTTCTGAAGCAGCAATGTACTCCGCTTCACATGTAGATGCCGCCATGACGCTTTGCTTGCAACTGCACCAGCTAACTGCCCCATTATTCAAAAAATAAGCATATCCAGTTTGTGACTTGTAGTCATCCGGATCTGTGTCGAAGCTGGCACCGACGTAACCCTTTACGATGAGCTCTTCGGCACCTCCATAAACAAGAAACATATCTTTATTCCTTTTCAAGTACTTTAGGATATTCTTGACCGTTGTCCAGTGATCCACTCCTGGATCACTCTGGTACCTCCCTACCAAACTTATGGCAAGGTTCACATCAGGTCTAATACACAGCATGGCATACATAATAGAGCCTATCGCTGAAGCATAGGGGATGGTACTCATCTTCTCTATATCTTCTGCCGTGGTCGGTCGTTGAGTCGCACTCAACCTCACACCTTGTAATACATGAAAGAACCCCTTCTTAGCCTTCTCCATATTGAACTTCTTCAATATCTTGTCAAGGTATGTGCTTTGTGAAAGACCTATGAGGCGTCTCGATCTATCTCTATAGATCTTGATGCCTAATATGTAAGCAGCTTCTCCAAGGCCCTTCATTGAAAAACTCTTATTCAAGTAGGCCTTTATGCTTTCAAATAGTTCTATATCATTTCCCATCAACAATATGTCATCCACATATAATATGAGAAATGCTACAAAGCTCCCACTCACTTTCTTGTAAATACACGCTTCTCCATAAGTCTGTGTAAACCCAAACGCTTTGATCACCTCATTAAAGCGAATGTTCCAACTCCGAGATTCTTGCACCAACCCATAGATGGAGCGTTGGAGCTTGCATACCTTGTTAGCATTGCTAGGATCGAAAAAACCTTCCGGCTATATCATATATAATTCTGCTTTAAGAAAGCCGTTCAGGAATGCCGTTTTGACGTCCATTTGCCAGATTTCATAATCATAGAATGCGGCAATTGCTAACATGATTGGACCGACTTCAGCATCACTACGGGTGAGAAGGTCTCATCGTAGTCAATCCCTTGAACTTTTCGATAACCCTTAGCGACAAGTCGAGCCTTATAGATGGTCACATTACCATCCGCGTCAATCTTCTTCTTGAAGATCCATTTATTTTTTATGGCTCGCCGATCATCGGGCAAGTCCACCAAAGTCCATACTTTGTTCTCATACATGGATCCTATCTCGGATTTCATGGCCTCAAGCCATTTGTTGGAATCCGGGCCCGCCGTCGCTTCTTCATAGTTTGAAGGTTCACTGTTGTCCAACAACATGATTTCCATGACAGGGTTGCCATACCATTCTGGTGCCGAACGTACCCTTGTCGACCTTAGAGGTTCAATAGCAACTTGATCCGAAGTGTCATGATCATCATCATTAACTTCATCTCTAGCCGGTGCAGGCACCTCAGAAACATTTTCTTGCGCTGCGCTACTCTCTGGTTCGAGAGTGGGTACAATTACCTCATCAAGTTCTATTTTTCTCCCACTTACTTCTTTCGAGAGAAACGCTTTCTCTAGAAAGGATCCGTTCCTAGCAACAAAGATATTGCCTTCGGATCTAAGATAGAAGGTGTACCCAATAGTTTCCTTAGAGTATCCTATGAAGACACATTTTTCTGCTTTGGGTTCGAGCTTCTCTGGTTGAAGTTTCTTCACATAAGCATCACACCCCCAAACTTTCATAAACGACAGCTTAGGTTTCTTGCCAAACCATAATTCATACGGTGTCATCTCAACGGATTTAGACGGTACCCTATTTAAAGTGACTGCGGCAGCTTCCAATGCATATCCCCAAAATGATAGCGGTAAATCGGTAAGAGACATCATAGATCGCACCATATCCAATAAAGTCCAATTACGACATTCAGACACACCGTTACGCTGCGGCGTGCCAGGCGGCGTGAGTTGTGAAACAATTCCACATTTCCTTAGGTGCGTGACAAACTCGTGACTCAAATATTCTCCTCCACGATCAGATTGTAGAAACTTTATTTTCTTGTCACGTTGATTCTCCACCTCATTCTGAAATTCCTTGAACTTTTCAAAGGTTTCAGACTTGTGCTTCATTAAGTAGACATACCCATATATACTCAAATCATTAGTGAGGGTGAGAACATAACGATAGCCTTCGCGAGCTTCAACGCTCATTGGACCGGATACATCGGTATGTATTATTTCCAATAAGTTGGTCGCAAGCTCCATTATTCTAGAGAATGGTGTCTTGGTCATCTTGCCCATGAGGCACGGCTCGCATGTGTCAAATGATTCAAAATCAAGAGACTCCAAAAGTCCATCAGTATGGAGTTTATTCATGCGCTTTACGCTGATATGACCAAGGCGGCAGTGCCACAAGTATGTGGGACTATCATTATCAACCTTACATCTTTTAGCACTCACACTATGAATATGTGTATCATCACGATCAAGATTCATTAGGAATAAACCATTTACGAGCGGGGCATGACCATAAAACATACCACTCATATAAATAGAACAACCATTATTCTCTGATTTAAATGAGTAGCCATCTTGCATCAAGCGAGATCCCGATACAATGTTCATGCTTAAAGCTCGTACTAAATAACAATTATTAAGGTTTATAACTAATCTTGAAGGTAGATGTAGAGGTAGCGTGCCAACGGTGATCACATCGACCTTGGAACCATTCCCGACGCGCATCGTCACCTCGTCCTTAGCCAGCCTACGCTTGTTCCGCAGTTCGTGCTTAGAGTTGCAAATGTGAGCAACAACACCGGTATCAAATACCCAGGACCTACTACGAGCGCTGGTAAGGTATACATCAATAACAAGTATATCACATATACCTTTGACGTTGCCGGCCTTCTTGTCCGCTAAGTACTTGGGGCAATTCTGCTTCAAGTGACAGGTTCCCTTGAAGTAGTAGCACTCAGTCTCAGGCTTAGGTCCTTTCTTCGACTTCTTCCCGGCAACTGGCTTACCGGGTGCGGCAATTGCTTTGTCATCTTTCTTGAAGCTTTTCTTACCCTTTCCCATCTTGAAACTGGTGGTCTTATTGACCATCAACACTTGATGTTCTTTCTTTATTTCTACCTCCGCAGATTTCAGCAATGAATACAACTCAGGAATAGTCTTTTCCATCCCTTGCATGTTTTGATTCATCACAACACCTTTATAGCTAGGTGGAAGCGACTGGAGGATTTTGTCAATGACCACACCATTCGGAAGTTCAACTCCCAGCTGAGTCAAGCGGTTGTGCAACCCAGACATTCTGAGTATGTGCTCACTGACAGAACTATTCTCCTCCAACTTACAACTAAAGAACTTGTCGGAGACTTCATATCTCTCGACCCCGGCATGAGCTTGAAAAACAAGTTTCAGCTCCTCGAACATCTCATATGCTCCGTGTTGCTAAAAACGCCTTTGGATCTCCGGTTCTAAACTGTAAAGCATGCCGCACTGAATGAGAGAGTAGTCATCACTTCGCGACTGCCAGGCGTTCCTAGCGTCGTTGTCTGCCGCGGGAATGGGAGGATCACCTAGCGGTGCATCAAGGACATATGCCTTCTTGGAAGCCATGAGGATGAGCTTTAAGTTACGAGCCCAATCCGCATAGTTGCTCCCATCATCTTTCAACTTGGTTTTCTCTAGGAACGCGTTGAAGTTGAACGGGACATTTGCGTTGGCCATTGGATTTACAATATTTGTAAAGACACTTTTAGACTAAGTTCATGATAATTAAGTTCATCTAATCAAATTACTAATGAACTCCCACTTAGATCGACATCCCTCTAGTCATCCAAGTGACACATGATCCACGTCGACTAGCCCGTGTCCGATCATCACGTGAGACGGACTAGTAATCAATGGTGAGCATCTCTATGCTGATCGTATCAACCATACGACTCATGTTTGACCTTTCGGTCTCCCGTATTCGGGGCCATGTCCGTACATGCTAGGCTCGTCGAGTCAACCTAAGTGTTTTGCGTGTGTAAACTGTCTTACACCCGTTGTATGCGAACGTTAGAATCTATCACACCCGATCAACATGTGGTGCTTCGAAACAACGAACCTTCTGAATGGTGCACACTTAGGGGAATACATATATTGAAATTTTATGAGGGACCATCTTATATTTTCTACCGTCATTCTAAGCAATAAGATGTAAAACATGACAAACATCACATGCAATCATATAGTGACATGATATGGCCAATATCATCTTGTTGCTTTGATCACCATCTTCGGGGCACCATGATCATCATCGTCACCGGCATCACACCATGATCTCCATCATCATGATCTCCATCACTGTGTCTCCGTGGAGTCATCACGCCAACTATTACTTCTGCTACTATAGCTAACCGATAGCGATAAAGTAAAGTAATCAACATGGCGTTGCATCTCATACAATAAATTAAGATAACTCCTATGGCTCGTGCCGGTTGCCATACTCATCAACATGCAAGTCGTGAATCCTATTACAAGAACATGATCAATCTCATACATCACATATGTAACATCACATCCTTTTGGCCATATCACATCACATAGCATGACGTGCAAAAACAAGTTAGACGTCCTCTAATTGTTATTGCGAGTTTTTATGTGGCCGGTTAGGGTTTCTAGCAAGAACGTTTATCACCTATGTTACAACCACAATGTTGATATGCCAATGTTATTTACCCTTCATAAGGACCCTCTTCATCGAATTCGATCCGACTAAAGTGGGAGAGACAGACACCCGCTAGCCACCTTATGCAACCAGTGCATGTCGGTCGGTGGAACCAGTCTCACGTAAGAGTACGTGTAAAGTCGGTTCGGGCCGCTTCATCCCACGATGCCGCCGAATCAAGATAAGACTAGTAATGGCAAGAAATTGACAAAATTAGTGCCCACAACTTTTGTGTTCTACTCGTGCATAGAATCTACGCATAGAACCTTGGCTCGGATGCAACTGTTGGGGATCGTAGTAATCTAAAAAATATCCTATGCCATACAAGGATCTATCTATGGAGAAACCAGAAATGAGAGAGGTTGTAGAGCATCTTCATACCTTTGAAGATTGCTAAGCGGAAGCATTACTATGAACGCGGTTGATGGAGTCGTACTCGCAGCGATTCATATCGCGCTGGATTCCGATCTATGTGCCGAATCACGGTACCTCCGCGTTCAACACACGTACGGCCCATTGACGTCTCCTCCTGAGGAGAAGTTGAGGGAGAGCTCTGGCAGCACAATGGCGTGGTGGCGGTGGAGCTATGTGGTTCTACGGCATGGCTTCGCCAAGCGCTGCGGAGGACGAGGAGGAGGAGGAGTAGGGTTGCACCATGGGACATGAATTGTGTGTCTCCAAAAGGCCAAAACCCTCCACTATATATAGGAGGAGGGAGAGGGAGGCTGCCTTGGCCCCTCCTCCAAGGAGGAGGAGCTTTGTCCGAAGCTAGGGAGGTGTCCACCTCCCACAAGGGAGGTGGACTATCTTGGTAGGACTCTTCCTCCCTTTCCTTTTAAGCCTTTTGCCTTATCTCCTCTATCCCTATGCGCATAGGCCTTTAGGGAAGGCCTTGGCCAGCCCAACAAGGGCTGGTCCACCTCCTCTAACAGCCCATGCACCCTTTTTGGTCGTCACACTCCTCTCGGGGGTCCTCCGGCACCCTCCCAGCACTCCGGGTACACTACCGATGAGCCCGAAACTTTTCCGGTTACCAAAATAGGACTTCCTATATATCAATCTTTACCTCCGGACCATTCCGGAGCTCCTCATGACATCCGGGATCTCATCCTAGACTCTGAACAACCTTCGGTCACCACATACCATTCCCTTTACAACTCTAGTGTCATCGAACCTTAAGTGTGTAGACCCTACGGGTTCGGAAGACATGCAGACATGACCGAGACATCTCTTCGTCCAATAACCAACAGTCGGGTCTGGATATCCATGTTGGCTCCCACATGTTCCACGATGATCTCATCGGAAGAACCACAATGTCAAGGATTCAATCAATCCCGTATGCAATTCCCTTTGTCTATCGGTATGATACTTGCCCGAGATTTGATCATCGGTATTCCTATACCTTATTCAATCTCATTACCGGCAAGTCTCTTTACTCGTTCTGTAACACATCATCCCGTGACTAACTTCTTAGTCACACTGAGCTCAATATGATGATGGATTACTGAGTGGTCCCAGAGATACCTCTCCGTCACATGGAGTGACAAATCCCGGTCTCGATTCATACAACCCAACAAACACTTTCGGAGATACCCGTAGTGCACCTTTATAGTCACCCAGTTACGTTGTGACGTTTGGTACACCCAAAGCACTCCTGTGGTATCCGGGAGTTGCACAATCTCACGGTCTAAGGAAATCATACTTGACATTAGAAAAGCTTTAGCACACGAACAACACGATCTAGTGCTACGCTTAGGATTGGGTCTTGTCCATCACATCATTCCCCAATGTTGTGATCCCGTTATCAATGACATCCAATGTCCATGATCAAGAAACCATGATCATATATTGATCAACGAGCTAGCCAACTAGAGGCTCACTAGGGACTCATTGTGATCTATATATTCACACATGTATTACTGTTTCCGGTTAATACAATTATAGCATGAACAATAGACAATTATCATGGACTAGGAAATATAATAATAACCACTTTATTATTGCCTCTAGGGCATATTTCCAACAGACTCCACTTCAGAACCTCCTCCTCATCACATTACTCAGATTCTTCTTCATAATCCATTTCCTTGCCAATGAGTGACCCAGAGTTTCTGAAACTGGTCTTCTTGTGCGGTGAGGACTTAGAAGATTTCTTTTTTTTCTTCGAGTGGTTAGAACTTTCATCCTTGTATTTCTTCTTTCTTGATTCCTTCACCGAGCGAGGACAGTCAGCAATGTAGTGACCAGATTTCTTGCATTTGTGGCAGGTTATTTCCTTGTAGTCCTCAGATGAAGATTATGATTTCCTCATGTCTTTTCTTGAAGACTTTCCGAACTGGCCACGCTTTGTGAACTTCTGGAATTTCCTCACGAGCATAGCAAGTTCGTGCCCAAGTTCTTCACGGTAACCAAGACTGCAGTCTGATTCTTCTTCTTCAGATGAGGAAACAACCTTTGCCTTTAGTGCACGAGGTCTTGAATAGCTTGGTCCATATAGGTCTCCCCTTTCTTCTTGTTGGCTTTCATGAGTATTGAGTCTCTCAAGTATATCAGCAGGATCAAGCATATTGTAGTCTCTTCGTTCTTAGATCATCAGAACCAGTGTGTCAAATGATGGATCAAGAGATTGTAGCAGTTTCTTCACAACTTCATGGTCAGTGATGTCTCTGGCTCCCGGAGCTTGCAATTCATTTGAGATGTCAGTGAGGCGATCAAAGGTATCTTGGCAGCTTTCATTACCAAGCCTCTTAAAACGGTTGAAGAGATTGTGAAGAACATCAACACGAGAGTCATGCTGTGTGGAGACTCCCTCATTGACTTTGGACAACCTATCCCAGATAAGCTTCGCTGAGCCCAAAGCACTAACTCTGCCATAATGACCTTTGCTTAGGTGGCCACAAATGATATTCTTCGCTTGCGAGTCAAGTTGCTTGAACTTCTTCACATTAGCAAGAGAGATAGTTGCAGCGATGTAGGGAATACCATGTTCCACAATGTACAAGAGATCATTGTCAAATGCTTGAAGATGCATTTGCATCTTGGTCTTCGAGTAGGGGAAGTCCTTTCCTTCGAAGGTAGGACAACCTGAAGTAACCTTGATCATATATGTGGTCCACATAACTAAAACTCGAGGTGGTTAAACCAAAATCACACAGGACAAGGGAGTACCTTGCTCTGATACCAATTGGAAGTGTGTTATATAGACTAAAGGGGGGTGGATAGGTGATTTTTACAAATTCATCAATGAGGAAATTCCTAGTGAGGAACGTCCTCAGTCATGAACTGATTGCAACGGAAATAGTACTTAGACAGAAGTGCAAAACCGACTACAACAAAGTACTCAACATGAATTGATAGAATTGGTCTGCACATGTCACGTATTCAGGATAAGCACGTGAAGAATAACTCAGGTGAAGAATTTGAGGTGAGGAATTCAGTAAAAGTCTTCAATCAAATTCTTCAAACAATATAGATGAAAGTCTTCAACATGCAATTGAGGAAATGAAAAGAGTTGAGGAAATAGAACCAGTAGCTCGATGAAGACACTGGTTGATGACCCAGTTCCAATTGTTGTGACAGTTGTACATCTGGTTTGGAGCAGCTTGGTATTGAAACCAAAGGACACACAGTCCCGGGACACACAGTCCCTACTGATTCTCCTTGAGCTAAGGACATACAGTCCACGCCCAACACTCGTGGTAAGTCTTCAGGGCAGACTTCCAAACCCTCACAAACTCGGTCACCCGATGATCCACAATTGACTGCTGGATGCTCTAGACCATGACGCCTAACCGTTTGGAGGATGCACAATCGTCAAAGGTAACAAACGTCGGTTCCACACACGAACAATCTCTTCTGTGATGCTCAATCACTTTGGTTTTGGTTTTGATTTGGGTGTTTGGGGTATTTCCTCACTTGATGATTTTCGCTCAAGGACCTTGAAGAATTGGGTTGCTCTAAATGACAAGTGTCAGTTTCTCTCGAAGCAGTCAATCAGCTAGTGGTTGTGGGGGCGGCTATTTATAGCCTAGGAGCATCCCGGCATGGTTTGACATTAATGCCCTTGATAACTGATGTTTGTTGTGTATCTCTTGCAACGGCGCCAGAAATAGTTGTGTCGACGGCACCAGGAATCATTCAGCTATGGCTACGCCTTAAGGGACTTCCTAGGCAAGTATTCAAAGGATTTCCCCCGTGGCCTTGGATCCTTGAATTGGTGTTCCCTCGAAGCGGAAAGGGTGATGTAGCACAACGACGTAAGTATTTCCCTCAGCTTGAGAACCAAGGTATCAATCCGGCAGAAGAGTATCTCAAGATCCTGCACAAACACAAAAGCTTGCACCCAACGCTTTGAACGGGTTGTCAATCCTTTATAGATTGTTTGCCAAGTGAGAACTGAAAGCAACAAAGTAACAAAGCAAAGTAAAAGCGGAGATGTAAACGATGGATGTGAATAGACCCGGGGGTCGTAGTGTTTACTAGCGGCTTCTCTCATGAAAGCAAGTAGACGGTGGGTGAACAAATTACTGTCGAGCAATTAATAGAACTGTGCAGAGTCGTGGCGATATCTATGCAATGATTATTTCTATAGGCATCACGTCCGAAACAAGTAGACCGATACTTTTTGCATCTACTACTATTACTCCACACGTCGACCGCTATCCAGCATGCATCTAGTGTATTAAGTCCATAAGAACAGAGTAACGCCTTAAGCAAGATGACATGACGTAGAGGGATAATCTCAAACCAATGATAAAAACCCCATCTTTTTACCCTTGATGGCAACTACTTGATGTGTGCCTTGTTGCCCCTACTGTCACTGGGAAAGGTCACCACATGGTAGAACCCAAAACCAAGCACTTCTCCCATTGCAAGAATCATAGATCTAGTTGGCCAAACAAAACCCAAGACTCGGAGAGACTTACAAGGATATCAAATCATGCATATAAGAAATCAGCAAAGACTCAAATATATATCATAGATAATCTGATCACAAGTCCACAATTCATCGGATCTCGACAAACACACCGCCAAAGAAGATTACATCGAATAGATCTCCATGAAGATCATGGAGAACTTTGTATTGAAGATCCAAGAGAGAGAAGAAGCCATCTAGCTACTAACTACGGACCCGTAGGTCTGAAGTGAACTACTCACGAGTCATTGGAGGGGCGATGATGATGATGATGAAGAAGCCCTCCACCTCTAAAGTCCCCTCCGACAGGGTGCCGGGAAGGGTCTCCAGATGAGATCTCGCGGAAACGAAAGCTTGCGGCGGCGGAAAAGTATTTTCGAGGCTCCCCTGATTTTTCCGGAATATTTGGGAATTTATATGCCAAAGACCTAGGTCAGGGGGCGGCCAGGGAGGCCACAAGCCTGCCCACCGCCGCCTCCCCCCCCCCCCCCCCCGGTGGCGGAGTGGGGGCTTGTGGGCTCCCTAGAGCCTACCTGGCTTGGTCCAAAAGCCCCGTGGACTTCTTCCGTTCGGGAAAAAATCATTTCGGGGTTTTTCTTCCGTTTGGACTCCGTTCCAAAATCAGATCTGAAAAGAGTGAAAAACACGGAAAAAACAGGAACTGGCACTTGGCACTGAATTAACAAGTTAGTCCCAAAAAGATATAAAAAGGTAAATAAAACATACAAAGAAGGCAAGATAACAGCGTGAAAACATCAAAAATTATAGATACGTTTGAGACGTATCAAGCATCCCCAAGCTTAACTCCTGCTCGTCCCCGAGTAGGGAAGTGATAAGAATGAATTTTTGATGCTTTCATGCTACCTAGCATAGGTGTCCTTTGTAATTCCTCTTATGTGACGTGAATGTTCAGATCCATTAGATTCAAAACAATAGTTTTCTATTGACGTGGAAGCAATAATAATTCAAGCAAACTAGCAAAGTAATCATGAACTTTCAAAATAACAAGGCCAAAAGAAAGTTATCCCTACAAAAGCAATAGTCTGGCTATGCTCTATCATCATTGCACAACGAGTTTAAATCATGCACAACCCCGGTATTGGCCAAGTAATTGTTTCACACCTTTACTTTCTCAAACATTTTCAACTCTCACGCAATACATGAGCGTGAGCCATGGTTATAGCACTATAGATGGTGTGGAATGTGGTGGGGGTTGCAAGACAAAAAGGAGAAGATAGTCACATTAACTAGGCATATCAATGAGCTATGGAGATGCTCATCAATAGATATCAATGTGAATGAGTAGGGATTGCCATACAAATGATGCACTAGAGCTACAAGTATGTGAAAGCTCTTAAAGAAAACTAGTGGGTGTGCATCCAACTTGCTTGCTCACGAAGACCTAAGGCAATTTTGAGGAAGCCTATCATTGGAATATACAAGCCAAGTTATATAATGAGAATTTCCCACTAGCTATATGGTGGTGACAAAACGAGAGACTCTCAATCATGAAGATCATGGTGCTCAAAATGCACAAGTGTGGAAAAAGTGGTAGCATTGTCCCTTCTCTCTTTTTTCTCATTTTTTTGGTGGGCTCTTTGGCCTCTTTTATTTCCTCACATGGGACAATGCTCCAATAATGATGATCATCACACTTTCAACTCAAAACTTAGAGCAACTATGACTCTATATGGAATGCCTTCGGTAGTGTACCGTAGCAATGATCTAGCATGGCATAGACATCAATGGAAACATCATGCTAGCTATCTTACGATCGTGCAAAGGAAATGTAGACGTGGTGGCACATATCATGGTAGTAGTTGCATGGCAATATATCTCGGAATGACTTTGAAAAAGCCATAGTAGGTAGGTATGGTGGCTATTTTGAGGAAGGCTAATGGTGGGTTTTGTGCACCGGCGAAAGTTGCACGACACTAAGAAGATAGTGATGGTGGAAGGTGAAAGTGCATCTAAACCATCGACTCAACATTAGTCATTAAGAACTCATATACTTGTTGCAAAAGTTTTATTAGTAATCGAAACAAAGCATTCAATGCATACTCCTAGGGGAAGGGTTGGTAGGTATAATCCATCGCGCGATCCCGACCGCCACGCAAAGGATGACAATCAATATACTAATCATGCTCAGATTTCATCACATAGCAGTTCACCATACGTGCATGCTACGGGAATCACTAACTTCAACACAAGTATTTCTAGATCCACAACGCCTTACTAGCATGACTTCAATATTACCATAACCACAACTCAAAACTAATTGAGATGAATCAAACTTCTCTAACTATTCAATGCACATGAAGGTGGAAGTTTTCATATCCCTTTGGATAACTACCCCTTTTGAGACTACTTTCAAAGCATAGATCAACTACCAAGCCATGCACCGCTGCGCTCTAAAAGATATAAGTGAAGCACATAGAGCAAAAGTATCTAGCTCAAAAGATATAAGTGAAGCACATGTGAGCTGAATTGTCTACCAAAAGATATAAGTGAAGCTTGATAAAATCACGGTGTGTGCATGTCTCTCTTTCTAGGTGTGCAGCAAGGATGATTGTGTCACAACAAAAATAAAAGATTCCTACGATACAAGACGCTCCAAGCAAAAACACATAACATGTGGTGAATAAAAATATAACCCCAAGTAACGTTACCGATGGATTGAAGACGAGAGAGGGGATGCCTTCCCGGGGCATTCCAAAGCTTAGGATTTTACGGCATCCTTGAATCTCTTGGGGTGCCTTGGGCATCCCCAAGCTTGAGATCTTGCCACTCTTTATCTTTTCGTCCATAAGAACTTCACCCAAAACTTGAAAACTTCACAACACGAAACTTAAACAGAAACTCGTGATAACATTAGTACAAGAAAGCAAACCACCACTTCCTTAGGTACTATAGCAAACTTAAATTATACTTGTGATGATGTTGGGTTACTGTACTTTCAATCTTCCATGGCTAATACCCCCCCGATACTATCCATAGTTTCATCAAAATAAGCAACCAACACAACAAAAACAGAATCTGTTAACAACAGACCAGTCTGTAGCAATATGTATGTTTCGTATACCTCTGGTACTTCAACAATTCTGAAAAATTACGAAAGTCTGAAGAATTTGCGTAGCAATCAGCAGCAAAAAGAATCAACTCAAAAGCTCTTACAGAAAAAATGAAAATTCTTTTCGTGAGCAGAAAGTTTCTTTCTTTTCCAGCGTGACCAAACGATCATCCTCAAGACTAATCATAACGGTTTTGATTGGTACAAACACAAAAAGAAACACAAAAAACACAATCATAACAGAATTATGAAAGTGTGGAAAACACAAAGCAGAAAGAAAAAGGATAGATTCGTTGGGTTGCCTCCCAACAAGCGCTTTTGTTTAACGCCCTTAGCTAGGCGAAAGTGATGGAATCACATATAGTCATCTTTGGTGCTCAAACCATAAGTAGCCCTCATCATAGATTCATAAGGCAATCTTATTTTCTTTCTAGGAAAGTGCTCCATGCCCTTCTTTAAGGGAAATTGAAATCTAATATTCCCTTCCTTCATATCGATGATAGCACCAATAGTCCTTAGGAAAGGTCTACCAAGAATAATGGGACATGAAGGATTGCAATCTATGTCAAGTACAATGAAATCCACGGGTACATAGTTCTTATTTGCAACAATAAGAACATCATCGATCCTCCCCATGGGCTTCTTGACGGTAGAATCCGCAAGATGCAAATTAAGGGAACACTCTTCAATCTCATGAAAACCAAGAATATCACATAAAGACTTTGGAATCGCGGAAACACTAGCACCCAAATCACACAAAGCATTGCACTCATAGTTTTTGATCTTGATTTTGATAGTAGGTTCCCACTCATCATGAAGTTTTCTAGGTATAGAGACTTCTAGTTCGAGCTTCTCTTCAAGAGATTTCATCATAGCATCTACGATATGCGCGGTAAAGGCTTTGCTTTGGCTATAAGCATGTGGAGAGTTTGCAATGGACTGCATAAAAGAAATGCATTCAAACAAGGAGCAACTATCATAATTGAATTCCTTGAAATCCAAAGTGGGAGTTTCATTACTACCCAAAATTTTGACTTCTTCTACTCCACTCTCCACACCTTTATCATCAAGATAGGTGGACTCCGAATCATTGGGGCGTTTTTCAATCAAAGTGGATTCATATCCAGCCCCTCCATAAGTAGGTTTGACACGCGAAAACAAAGATTCAAGAGGAGACACACCAAGCACTTTAAGATCTTCGTGATTTGCATCACTAGAATGCACCCTTTTAAACCATTCATGTCTAGCACGAATTTGGGCGGTTCTTTCTTTGCTCTCATTCATGGAGATACGCATAGCTTTGAAAGTTTCATCAAAGCTGATCTTGGGAGGAGCGCATCTAACTTTCAAAGCATCAATATCACAAGACATCCTATCAACGCTCTTAGCCAAATCGTCTATTTTGAGTAGTTTTTCCTCTATGGACGCATTGAAAATCTTTTGAGAGTTGATGAACTCTTTGATATTACTCTCTAGATCACAAGGTAATTTGTTATGATTTCCATAAGTGTTGCCGTAGGAATTGTCATAATTGTTAGAGGAGTTACTAGGAAAAGGCCTAGGAACATAGTTTCCTCTAAAAGCATTATTGTTGCCAAAATTGTTCCTACCGACAAAATTCACGTCCAGACTAGCGTTGCTACTCTCAATCAAAGAAGATAGTGGCATGTCATTAGGATCTACAGTAGCGTTTCTACTAGCAACCAAATTCCTCAACTCGTCCATCTTAGCACTAAGCGAGTTAATCTCTTCTATAGCGTGCACCTTTTTGCTAGCAGGCGACCTTTCAGTGTGCCACTGAGAGTAGTTGGTCATGATATTGTCTAGGAGTTTTGTAGCGTCTCCTAACGTGATTTCCATGAATGTTCCACCTGAGGCGGAGTCCAAGATATTGCGAGAAGCGAAATTCAAGCCACGTAAAAGATTTGTATAATCATCCACAAACTCAAGCCATGAGCAGGACAATTTCTAATCATAAGTTTCATCCTCTCCCAAGATTGTGCAACGTGTTCATGATCAAGTTGCTTGAAATTCATGATAGCGTTACGTAAGGAGATGATCTTAGCCAGCGGAAAATACTTGGATATGTAAGCATCTTTGCACCTATCCCAAGAATCGATACTATTTTTAGGCAAAGAAGAAAACCAAGTTTTTGCGCGATCTCGCAACGAGAAAGGAAAAAGTTTCGACTTAATCATGTCATTATCCACATCTCTTTTCTTTTGCATATCACAAAGCTCAATGAAGGTATTGAGATGGATGCCGCATCTTCACTAGGAAGGCCAGAGAATTGCTCTTTCATAACAAGATTCAGTAGAGCTGCGTTGATTTCATACGATTCCGCACTAGTGGCGGGAGCAACCGGAGTACTAATAAAATCATTATTACTAGTGCTCGAGAACACTACTGGAATCTGCTAGTTTGCCAACAGCTTTAAGCTTTGCCGTCAGCAATTTCACGGGGCTGACGGCAAAGAGACTTTGCCCTCAGCCAAAATGAAAGCTGACGGCATAGGAGGGGCTGACGGCAAATAAAATCTCTACCGTCCGCTTTATCTAAGCCGGTAGCCAGCTGACGGCAAAGGACAAAAAAAGTTGTCGGCATAGAAAGGCTGACGGCATAGGGGCTAACACAGTCGCCGCCTCGACCAAAAAAAAAACGGGGGTTGTCTTTGCCGACAGCCAGCTGAGGGCAAAGACTAACGGCTGTCTTTGCCGACAGCTGGCTGAGGGCAAAGGAAAGTGCCTTATCCCCCCGTGCCTACCTCTCTTAACTTCTCTCTCTCACCGTTCTCTCTCTCACCCTCCCGCGCATACTCTCTCCCCCGCACTGCGCCGCCCCGCCCTGCGCCGCCCCGCCCCTCGCCGGCCCCGCCCCTCGCCGGCCCCGCGCCGCCGTGCGCCGGCCCCGCGCCGCCGTGCGCCCGCCCCGCGCCGCCGTGTGCCGCCCCCTCCGGCTCGGGCCCTCGCCGCGCCGCCCGCCCCGGCCCCCGCCGCCAGCCGCCGGACGACGAGGCGCCGCCCGCCCCGGCCCCCGCCGCCGGAGTCCCCTCCTCCTCCCCTCCTCCAGGTCTTCAGCTTTTCAGATTCATCCCGTTCTGCAAATTTGTTTACAACATTTAGCAGCTGAGCAGAGAAGCATGCCCAAATGATATGCACTCCCGAGCACAAAACGATGCCCAAATGCTATCTTTTTATTGAAAAATGGCGCATATTAATAATGCAGCTGAACTGCCTGTTTCCATACCTAGAATATTTCCATCAGGGCTCCACAGACACCTATTGACACATATTGCAGCATCTTTCATTAGTGCAGCCTGAACAAAGAACAACACATTTTATGCATTAGAAGTTCAGAACTCACAATATAAGTCAGAATGCTGCTAATTGCAGGCTTACAGCACATTAGAAGTGGCTAACAAAACGGAATAAAATAGATCCAAGAATTTATCATTCAAATAATGACCTGCAATGGCAAGGTACAGGAGCCAATGTCCCAAACTTTAAATGTCTTGTGTGCTATCCTTTCGCGTGAACCAACTTCCCATATCCCGATGTCACCAACATTTGTTCCAACTGTTTTACAGCAGAGATATTAAAATACACAATATGCACTAACAAAGTAAAAAATTCAAGAACCAAGCTAAGTGTTTGAAGCATGTACCTAGAAGAATAGTTTGTTGAACAGGATGGAAATCTAGGCTCATAACATTAGAACCCTGATTGAGTGTGCGAACAACTTGTTTGGGGAGGTCTTCTTGACTGTAAACATTGGGAGGATGGCTTGCACCAGAGAATGACACCTGAAATAGTTTTGTAAGGTGTCAAAACTGCTTCATCAATCTGCTGTTACAGAAATGAGCAAAGAGCAGAAACTATGGCAAAGTCCACGTTCACCCAAATACCTCATCTGGCTGGCCTACACGCATTCTTTTCATCAGATGTTCAGAATCTGCAGACTGATAGTCAATGCCAGGCGCACTTGTAGGAGTCCTTGGATGCTTTAGAAATGCCGATGTAAACAAATAGAGCATCCAAACAAAAAATCAAACAACATTGGAACAGTGACATACACCATTTTGCTGAACTGCAGTTTTATGATACCTGTGTTTGGTGGCTAAACAAGACCGGGCGGCCCTTGTGCAATAGCAGGATGTGGTAAAGAGGGATTGGGATTTGTCATCCAACCAGCAATTGCATTTGGAGATGGTGAAACCACAGGTTGAAACGGCTGCGAGATTGAGAATATAGTAAATGATAGGATGATATAAAATGTCAAAATGTTCAACTATAGCTGTGATACGTACAGCATGAGCACCCATCGGAGGGAATCCAGCTGTCTTGGGGATTGGTCCAACAAGAGGACCATTTGCAGGGGGGAGCTCTTGCTCCATTGGTAGGAGCAGCACAGGAATGATCCGTGAAGAGTGTCTTTATGTCAGGGTTTGGTCTAGGATTCTTGCAGAGCTGATGTTGCCAGTTAAGACTACATGACATAAAAAAATCAAAGCAGTCCAGTTAGCATCACCCTCCACAAGAAACTAAAGCAAGAGAAGGCAATACCGAAAGCCTTGTAGGACAAACACCAAGCATTGCATGTGTTGAATATAGGCAGTATGCAGAAAAAATAGAAAAAAATATGGCACGTCATAAACCTACACATATTTGTTATATAGACATCAACAGTGACATAATGAGCAACCTCACCTTAATGAGTTTGTCATCGCCACATGTAATAATTGATAGGGACTTGTTGGTGTGAGAGAATGCAATGTCATTGACCCCGCCAATGTGAGCATCGATCTGTGCAATTCACAAAGAATCAAACAGTTAGAAACCTTTAAGGGGTTGCAATGAGGATTAGTTTGGGCATTATGGGGAGTTAAGGACTCTGTCCACCTAAGGGCTCGAATCCAAACTCCATGTTGTCAAACAGACCGAAAGGGGGTGTACATGGAAAACTATTTGATATATAGTCTCATCAATATGCACATCAAACAGACCGAGGCATATATTGTTAGCTTTTATACATCAATTTATCCCTTTTCAACTATAAATCAGCGGAAATATCTAAGGAGAAATGCACATCTGCATTCTGTAAACAATATATGAGTTTTTTTAAACTATATATGAGAGTTTGTTAGAGATACGTGTGAGATTGAGATTCGGAGAGTAAGATCACGTGACAGAACTGTGTTTTTTTTCCTTCTTCTGTGATTCGATCTGCACCGTTATAATCAGGTCCCACCAGATTAACGGCTCGTAAAATCTAATTAACGTGGTAAGAGGAAGAGAAGAGTAACAAAACTTGAATAATAAATTATTAATAATAGATGTTAGTATTAGTTAGCTTAATTACCGCGAGTGCGTATTTGTGTTGATTGAGTGCATTTAAATGTGCAGTAGCTTCTCCGCGAGGGATTGGTTTTCGACGACCTCCCCTGCATTCGAAAGTGAGCACATTTGTTAACTCCTCCTCCACCCCCTTTATTTTGCTCTGTTCCGCCCTTCGTGCTGATGACACTATCTAGCTAGGTATTTTTAGTATTAAAATGCAAAGGTGTTGCGTAACCAATATGCGTCTCCCGTTCGAAAGGGTTCCTGTCATAAATATGCATGCATTTGCATATTTATAACGGTGATTCTTTCGAATTGTCCAACGTTATCCATGGACAGCCCGAGTATGTGTAGATTGGGTCGTTTCCCACGCTTTGCTCCGGATCCCATGCAGAGTTTCGACAGCTCCTCCTTGTTGTTCTCCGGGTACACATCCTCTCGGTTAGTTGCCGAGACGTGTATCAGGAGAACAGCGGGGAGGTGCTGCCGAAATTTTGCGTTGGGTCGGGAGCAGAGCAGTGGGAAATGACCCAATCTACACATACTCGGGTGGGATTAGGACCCATCTTTACCTAGTAGCTGGTAGGTGTGCATGCCGTGCATCCCAATGTATTAACCATGATTAAAAAATGGCCATAATTAATTTAACATACTTGATGAATTGATATTTTATATTGTTTTATATGTGGATACTATGTATCTAGCTTGCCAGAATGACTGATCGTGAATGGATGTACACCGGTCACCATAGTCAGAGAGATATGACCGATGAATGGTTGAGCAAAACCTATGAATTCGTGGAAACGGCGTTTTCTAAAGGCCAGCCAAAAACATGGTGCCCCTGCACTAAGTGCAAGAATTATTCGCGACAGACAAAGGATGTAATGGGTAAACACCTGCAGATGCGTGGTTTTACTCCCGGCTATACCTTGTGGACATTTCATGGTGAGTCGGCCCAACGTAACAGAGACGAGGTGTTGCGTCGACGCACCGATGATCATGGTACAGGGATTGAAGACATGGTGAATGACTTTGATGATGCTCGGAACAAGGACGAAGAGATGGAGGAATCTGCGAAAGCCTTCTATGCCATGTTGGAGTCTTCAAAATGTCCTCTTCACGAGCACACTAAGATTTCTCAGCTAGATGCCATCGCACAAGTAATGGCTCTGAAAGCCCAGTTCAACATTGGAAGAGATCTGTTTGACTCAATGATGACCCTATTTGGGCGCTTTCTACCAGAAGGTCATATTATGCCTTCAAACCTATATGAGTCAGACAAAATCCTTAGTGCACTCAAGATGCCGTATGAGCAGATACATGCTTGTGAGAAGGGATGTGCCTTATTTAGGAAAGAGTATGCGGAGGAAACATATTGTCCATTTTGCAAGTCCTCCAGATATGTTGAGGTAGAAAACGGTGAAGGTGAGAAGAAGCAGAGCAAAATCCCCATGAGTGTCCTACGGTATCTGCCGATCCTACCAAGACTTCAACGACTTTACATGCTCGAAGAAACAGCAAAACAGATGACATGGCACAAACATGGAATTAGGAAAGAATTAGATGAACACGGAGTTCCGATGTTGGTACACCCTTCAGATGGTGACGCATGGAAGGCATTCGATAGTATACATAAGGAAAAAGCTAAAGAACCAAGGAATTGTCGAATCACCATCAGCCTTGATGGGTTCAATCCTTTTGGTATGACGGCTACCCAATATAGTTGCTGGCCTGTATTTGTCATTCCCCTCAATCTTCCACCATCATCCATTATGCAAATAAAGCACATATTTCTGACGTTGATAGTTCCAGGGCCAAAATACCCGGGGAAGAATATGAGTGTGTACAGGCAACCGCTGATGGATGACTTGAAAGAAGCTTGGGTGAATGGGGTCAACACATACGACGCAGCTAAGAAAGAGAACTTTCAAATGTATGTTTGGTACCAATACTCGTTGCATGATCTGCCAGCATTTGCGTTTTTCGTTGCCTGGTGTGTGCATGGAAGGTTCCCATGCCCACAATCAACGGGTACCGCTTTCGTACTGCTAGCAAAGAGCTTTCAATGCCCGGTCGAAAAACAAACAATTCCGGTGTCTCTGCTATAGGCGAGGGAGGTGTCGAGTATTATGGAAGACTTGAAGAAGTCTACGAACTTCATTATTATGGTGAAAATCCTCCGAACGTTGTTGTGTTCAAATGTCATTGGTTCGATCCTACTAAGACAAGACGGACTCATGAACATCTTGGGATTGTCGAAATTCGACAAGACAGGCAGTTAAGCGGTGCCGATGTCTATATTGTGGCTCAACAGGCCACCCAAGTTTTCTATCTGCCATACTATCGTCAAAGTGTTAAGAACCTAGAAGGTTGGTATGTCGTGTTCGATGTGCCGCCACATCTTAGACCACCTCCCCCAAATGAAGACGATTATGAACCTCAAATTGACCCAATAACATATGATGGAGAATTTTTCCAAGAATCACGTGGTGTCAGACGTCGTACCCGAAACTGCTCTACGTCCACCCTGAACACGGAGGAACAAGACTCATGTGATGATGAGGAAGAAGTGGAAGTAGAAGAAGTTACCAATGCCGATGAGCTATCAATGCTTGATCGGTTACAAAAAGGCCTTCCACATGATGTCCTTGAACCCGATGACGATATCAGTCATGACGACACGTGTGATACTAATGATGATTTTGCTTCAATTGACCATGAAGAAGAGACAGATGATCCAGACTATTAGTACTTAGTATGCATCCAAACATTGTTGTTTAATTATTCAATTATCAGTTGAATTATTCATGTATTTATTATTGTTCACTTAATTATTGTCCTTGAATTTGTACTAATTATTTAACTATTTATCGTTACAGGTGGTGAGACATGGCAGGCGGGGATAAGTTGAGGATAGCACCTGGGCAGCTACGAAGAACTTTGTTGCAGAGCTTTGCCGAGGAGCCCCGTGGGAGAGGCGTAGGAAAGAAGAGAGGCAGAGGACGTGGTCGTGGGAGAGGGAGGCTGCATGATAGGAGCCAGTCGCCACCACCCTCGGCCACTTCATCCTTGCAGACGAGGGTGTCGTCGGTGCGGGATCCTACCGTCCAGGAGGAGACACCGATGCAGGGGGCTGAGGCGGAGGCTGAGGTGGAGGGTGAGGGTGCTGAGGCGGAGGCTGAGGCGGAGGGTGCTGAGGCGTTGGCTGAGGCGGAGGGTGCTGAGGCGGAGGCTGAGGGGGCTGCCAGCAAGTCGGTCTACCAACGTGGTATGGCACGAGTTCCAGACCGATTGGACTTGCAGCACAGGCCATTAATTAAGCCAGAAGGCGAGAAGTAAGTTGATATATATTGTGTACCTTATATCATTATATTTCACCAAGTAGCTAATGTCTTTGCCTTATCATTATGTAGGGGGTGGGATTACCCGCAGAATACCCGGAATCCAAACTGCCTCCTTGGTGCTTTACTTAGGGAGCACTTCCCCGGGATAGTGCAGTTGCCCGGTTAGGGCTAGTTAGGTCTATTTAGTTATAATACTTAGTTTCATTCTTCATTAACTTACATTCATAGGTGCCCCCGAGATGGTTGGCTGATAAGATGGATTGTTGGGAGATGATAGCGGACAGGTGGTGCACAGAGGCTTGGTTGAGCACCCACACTATGGCCAAGGACCGTCGTGCCCAACTGGTTGGTGTGCCACACCACCAAGGCAATGCCAACATCAAGCAATACGCCAAAAAATGGGTATGTGTGCCTTGTTTTGTTTCATCTATAATTCGTTCGTTCATGATTTTTGTTGTACTAATTCTGTCTTTTCGTGTAGGCCAAACACAATAACCAGCCCGAGCCTGAGGGATACGCCGCGTTTAGCATGGCCCATAAGGGCTCGTACAAGACAGCGAAGGCATATTCTGAGGGGGACGGGCCGTCGGCGTACACAAGCCTGTCCGCCTACAGCAAGATGACGCCTTATTCTGAGGTGGTCAAACAGCTGCGCGGGCCTGACTTTGACCCGAGCCAGAATCCTATCGATCCAAAGGCGTTAATGATCTCTGGTGGCGGTAAGAGTCATGGCACGCTGGCCATGTGTGATGGCTTCGTCCCTATCACTGAGACTCTATCTCAGATCAAGTCGAGGCAAACGAGCTCGGCTCCTGCAATACGGCAACGCGCGAGGCCAGTTGATCTTGCCATCGAGGTTAGTTTTCTTCATTAGTTCTTTCGTTCTTTTGTCCCTGGATGGATGATGAAAATTCCTTTTGAGGAGTGGTTGCAGGCCGCACTTATGAAGGAGAGGGAGGCCACCAGGCTCTTGTTGGAGGAGAGGGACCGGAATACGCAGAGGTTGCTTGACGAGGAGAGGGCACGCAATAATGCCCATGCGAAGGCCATGCACGACTTCGTTGCGGTAAGTCAGTTGTGTGAGAAGCAAGGCCATGTGTGAGACGCAACAAGGCTATTTCTTTGACTCCTCGAAAACTAATTTGCAGGCTATGTGTGAGAAGCAAGGTTTGCCGCCCCCTCCGCTGATGCCTTCTCCGGTGGGAACGGTGAGTTCCCTTTCAATGACCGACCTTGCACGGTCTTATACCATTGTCTGTTGTCGTGCTAACCACATATTTTAACTCTTGCCTTGTTGCAGCATCATTCAAGAGTTGAATCCCACGATCCCTTTGCTTCTCCTGGTGAGAGCCCTAGCAATCCAGCGACCAACGGAGATGCAGCTTCTCCTTCGTTTCCTGCCATTTGGTAAGTTATTCCTCTCCTTCTTATTCTTCTTATTGTTTAGATCAACTTATATTATGCCAGGCTTTAATTAGCTTAGTAAATTCTAGTTGATATTAGCCATGGTTTAGTTAGCTTAGTAAATTCTAGTTGATATTAGAGCTCAAAAATGACATAATTAGTTTAGAAAGTTTTAAAAGAAACCAGAAGAGAAGAACAAACAAGAGATGAAGAAATAAGAGAAGAAGAAAGAGGAGAAAAAGATAACTTCTCTTCTTTCTTTTTCTCTATCTTCTTCTTCTTCTTCTTCCACTTCTTCCACTTCTTCTTCTTGTTCTTCTTCTTCTTCTTCCCCTTCTTCTTCTAATTGCTTAGCTTAATTTAGGTAACTTCTTTCTTATTGTATTCTTCTTCTAAATTCTTTCTCATTATGCAGATTTTGATAAAGCAGCATGGCATATGGATGGATGCTCGAGACTTTTTAATGCACTTGTGTAGTCCTAGATGAACTTTGTAATGCAATTGTATTTGTGGATGCACTTGTAATGCTTTGTAATACTTTGTGATCTTGTGTTGTGCTTTAATGACATATATTCGTGTTGTTTGCACTTGTGTTGTGCTGTCCGTACTTTGTGATGCACTTGTGGTGCTGTTTAGGGGCAGATTCAATATATATATGTTGCTGCTTGTATCTATGTTTTGCAAATGCAGGGAATTAACAGAAAACAAATATGGAAAAAAGCAAAGAGGGTCTTTGCCGACAGCTCACTGACGGCAACGCCTTTGCCATCGGTGGGCTGTCGGCAAAGAGGACACGTGGCGGCAGCCTGTGCATTCTGGCAACTCTGGGCATCACAATTTTTCGGCTTTGCCGTCAGCTGGGACAAAGCTGTCGGCAAAGAGGCGGCCAAGGGGACTCAGGGGTAGGCTTTGCCGTCAGCTGGGACAAAGTTGTCGGCAAAGAGGCGGCCAAGGGGACTCAGTGGTAGGCTTTGCCGTCAGCTGGGCTCTAGCTGTCGGCAAAGAGGCGGCCAAGGGGACCCAGGTGTTTGGGCTTTGCCGTCAGCTCTGCTGCGGCTGTGGGCAAAGAGGGGAGGCTTTGCCGTCACCTTTGCTATGGTTGTGGGCAAAGCCTACCGTTAACCTTCTAACGGAGCTCGGCCTGCGCCGTTGCCGCCACTTCTCTTTGCCGTCAGCCCGTGCCACAAGGCTGATGGCAAAGTCTTTGCCGTCGGTGGAGCTCCGGCTGTCGGCAAAGAAGGTGATTGCCGATAAAATCTTGGCCGACACCTTTGCCGACAGCTCACTGACGGCAAAGCCTTTGCCATCAGTTAAACTATCCTTTGCCGTCAGCTCTGGCTGTCGGCAAACCAGCAGATTCTAGTAGTGGAAGTCGCAAAGTTTGGTGTTTTTAGACATGATGTCTTCAACAAACAAACAAGCACACAAGCAAGCAAGAAACCGGCAAAGGAAAACGGCAAGGGCAAAACAAAACGGCGAAGGAGAAAGGCGAATGAAAACGGCAAATGTGAAGTGGGGGAGAGGAAAACGAGAGGCAACTGGCAACAAAAGTAAATGCAAGAGAAGAGTTTGTGAGACCTACTTGGACAGATCTTGATTTCTCCTCCCCGGCAACGACGCCAGAAATACTTTTGATGTTTGCTGTGTATCCCTTGCAACGGCACCAGAAATAGTTGTGTCGACGGCACCAGGAATCCTTCAGCTACGGCTACGCCTTAAGGGACTTCCTAGGCAAGTATGCAAAGGATTTCCCCCGTGGCCTTGGAGCCTTGCGTTGGTGTTCCCTCGAAGCGGAAAGGGTGATGTAGCACAGCGACGGTAAGTATTTCCCTCGGTTTGAGAACCAAGGTATCAATCCGGCGGAAGAGTATCTCAAGATCCTGCACAAACACAAAAGCTTCACTACTGGAAAACAGTTATTTGCCATCTCTGTTTCTTTGTCGTCTGCTGGTTGATGGCCAAGACCCTCTTTGCCATCAGCTACCAGAAACCAGACGGCAAAGAGCAGGCTGATGCCAAAGGTACTATTTGCCATCAGCCAACTCTTTGCCGTCCGCGAGCTCACGGCAAAGAGCATGCAGGCAGACGGCAAAGATCATGGGCGGCCCACCCCGCAGCCCCTCTCTCTCCCCTAACGGCCACTTTCTTTGTCATCCGCTTTTCCACTCTGTGCTGTCAGGAGGCGGACGGCAAAGAGGGTGTCCCCCTAACGGTCGTTAGCCCCACCCCCACGCGCCTCTCTCTTCCCCTAACGGCCACCCCGACTCCCCTCTCTCTCACCCCCGACACCACCACCGCCGCCGCGCCCTCCTCCGGCCTCCCTGCGCCGCCCTGCGCCCTCCTCCTCCCCGGCCGCCCTGCGCCCTCCTCCTTCCCGACCGCCCTGCACCCTCCTCCACCACCGCCATGCGCCCCCTCCTCCACCCCGTCCACCCTGCACCCTCCTCCACCGCCGCCCTGCACCCCCTCCTCCCCCCCGGCCGCCCTGCATCCTCCTCCACCGCCGCCCTGCGCCCCCTCCTCCACCCCGACACCCCTCTCTCTCACCCCCGACACCACCACCGCCGCGTCCTCCTCCGGCCTCCCTGCCCCATCGTCGCCGCCGCCGACGCCACCCCCACCCCAGCGCCCCACCCCACCGCCGCCGCCCTGCTCGCGCCCCTCACCGTGCCCCTCCTCCCCGTGCTGCCCTCCTCCCCCTGCGGCCTCTCCTCCCCCTGCTACCCTCCTTCCCCCTGCGGCCCTCCTCCCCCTTTCGGTTAGTTTTTTTCTTCTTTTTTTAATAGTTTTTGTTTAATTAGTTATATGTTTTAGTGAGGTTTTGGCTTATTTTAGTTTAGTTTAGGTTCAGCTTTAGTTTAGGTTTAGTTAGGTTAGTTTCCTGTTTAGTAAAGGAGAAAAGGAGAAGAAGAAGAAGGAGAAAGGAGAAGAAGAAGGAGGAGAAAGGAGAAGAAGAAGAAGGAGGAGAAAGGAGAAGAAAATAATAAGAAGAAGAAGGAAAAGAAGAAGAAGGAAAAGGAAGGGAAGGAGAAGAAAGAAGAAGAAGAAGAAGAAGAAGAAGAAGAAGAAGAAGAAAAATAGGAGAGGAAGAGAAGAATAAGAGGAAAAAAGAAAATAAGAAGAAGAAGAAGAAGAGAAGAAGAAAACAAGAAGAAGGAGAAGAAGAATAAGAGGAAAAAAGAAAAAAGAAAATAAGAATAAGAATAATAATAATAATAATAATAATAATAATAATAATAATAATAATAATAAGAAGAAGAAGAAGAAGAAGAAGAAGAAGAAGAAGAAGATGAGAAGAAGAAAAGAAGAAGAAGGAGAAGAAGAATAAGAGGAAAAAAGAAAAAAGAAAAGAAGAAGAAGAAGAAGAAGAAGAAGAAGAAGAAGAAGAAGAAGAAGAGAAGAAGAAAAGAAGAAGAAGGAGAAGAAGAATAAGAGGAAAAAAGAAAAGAAGAAAATAATAATAATAATAAGAAGAAGAAGAAGAAGAAGAAGAAGAATAAGAGGAAAAAAGAAAAAAGAAAATAAGAGTTAGGTCACATATTTTTTGATTATCTTATAAAAACATCATATTTGTGTTGATCGGGTGAATTTCAATGTGCAGTTGTTCGACGACCTCCACGTGCGTTGGACGAGCTCCGCCCCTACGTTTATTGGTGAGCACAAATGACTTCTCCTCCTACCCCCTTAATTTGCTCTGTCCCGGTCTTCGTGTCAATGAAACTTGCTAGCTATATATAGGTTTCTTCAATCATGAGTATGTGTGACCAGTATGTGTCTCCCGTTCGAAAGGGCGACATCTATAAATATGCGTGTCTTTGCATATTTATAACCGCCATCCTTTTGAATTGTCCAACATTATCCATGGACAGCTCGAGTATGTGTAGATTGGGTTTGTTTTCCCGTATGCTGTGCTCTGGATCCGATGCGGAATTTCGTCAGTGCCTCCCTGTTGTTCTCCGGATGCACATCCTCTCTGTTTATTGTCGAGACGTGTATCAGGAGAATAGCGGAGAGGTGCTGCCGAAATTTTGCGTTGGATCCGGAGCAGGGCATGGGAAAACGAACCCAATCTACACATACTTGGGTGGGATTAGGACCTATCTTTACCTATTAGCGTGTAGGTTGTCTGGACGTAATAAAAATGGCGAACCTGATTAACCGATGAATATAAATGCTAAATTATATATAAATATATTTCTTCTGTCTTTAGTAGCTACGCAAGATGAGTGATCGTGCATGGATGTATACCGGTCACCCTAGTCAGAAAGAGATGACGAAAGAATGGTTTGTAAAAACAAAGGAATTTGTGAAAGCCGCATTCGCAAATGGCCAGGAAAGAAACTATTGCCCCTGTCCTGGATGCGACAACTATAAAAAGATGACAAAGGCTGTAATGATTAAACACCTGCAGAGGAGGGGTTTTAAGCCTAATTATACGGTGTGGACATTTCATGGTGAGTCTATACAACGCACAAGAGCTGAGGTGGTCCGTCGTCGCACGAACGAGCATGGTACCGGGATCGAAGACATGGTGCAAGACTTTGGTGATGCTCGGGATTCGGAAGATGAGATGGAGGAATCTGCAAAGGCCTTTTATGAAATGTTGGAGTCTTCAAAACGTCTTCTCCATGAGCACACTGAGCTTTGTCAGCTGGATGCAATTGCACAAGTAATGGCTCTGAAGGCTCAGTTCAACTTGGGAAGAGAATGCTATGACGCGATGATGACACTATTTGGACGCTTCCTACCCAAAGGCCATGTCATGCCTGCAAACCTATACCAGTCGGACAAAATACTTCGTGTACTTAAGATGCCCTATGAGAAGATAGATGCATGTGAGAAAGGATGTGTCTTATTTAGGAAGGAGTATGCACACTTGGACTATTGTCCCAATTGCGAGTCTTGCGGGTATCTTGTGGTAGACAACGGTATGGGTGAGAAGAGGCAGACCAAAATCGCAGTTAGTGTTCTTCAGTATATGTCAATCGTACAAAGACTTCAACGTCTTTTCATGGTCGAAGAGACAGCCACACAGATGACATGGCACAAATTGGGCAAAAGAACCGAACTAGATGCGGATGGGAATAAGATGATGGTACACACATCGGATGGGGAAGCATGGAAACATTTTGATGGATTGCATCAGGATAAAGCGGCAGATCCAAGGAATCCTCGAGTCTGCACCGCCATAGATGGTTTTAATCCCTTCGGCATGACGACAACCCAATACAGTTGTTGGCCTGTATTTGTCATTCCACTCAATCTCCCCCCCCCCCCCCGGGCAGATTATGCAAAGAAAGAACATATTTCTGACGTTGATAATTCCAAGGCCCAATTATCCGGGGAAGAATATGAATGTGTACCTGCAACCGCTTAAGGATGAATTGGAAGAAGCTTGGGATAATGGGGTCAAGACATACGATGCCGCTAGAAAAGAAAACTTCAAAATGCATGTATGGTACATGTACTCTATGCATGACTTGCGAGCGTATGCGCTATTCTCTGGATGGTGTGTGCATGGAAGGTTCCTGTGCCCCCAATGCAAGGCAGCTCTTCAGTTTCATTGGTTGCAGGAGGGTCGGAAGTATTCTTGCTTTGACTTGCATAGACAGTTCCTGGATCCTGACCATCAGTTCAGAAAAGACAAGAAGAACTTTACCAAAGGTAAAGTTGTCAAAAACTTGGCACCACCTGCGTTCACAGGCCAACAGATCCTGGATCAGTTAAACACCCTCGAGCCTGATCCAGAGCGTCCAGGGTATTTCAAGGGGTATAATTCAAAACACGCCTGGACTCACAAGCCATGCTTCTGGGATCTGCCTTATTTCAAAGACCTCCTTCTTCCACACAATATCGACATGATGCACACTGAAAAGAATATCGGAGAGGCTATTTTTGGTACATTGTTCGACATAGATGGGAAGACAAAGGATAATTTAAGGCTAGAGTCGATCAAGAGACACTATGTCATAGACCGTTACAAAACATGCGAGAAGGCAAAGAAAAGAAGAAGTGGTCGAAGCCAAAGGCCTGGTTCAATCTTGGAAGGCCAGCTATGAGGGAAATTATCTTGTGGGTCAAAATGCACTTGATGTTCCCCGATGGGTATGTAGCGAATCTAAAGAGGGGAGCGAGTCTTGAAAAAATAAAAATCTTTGGTCTCAAGAGTCATGATTGGCACATATGGCTAGAGCAGGTAATGCCGGTGATGTTACGTGGCTTTATTCCTGAGGATGAATGCCTAGTACTGGCGGAGCTGAGCTATTTCTTCCGTGTTATTTGTGCGAAAGAATTGTCGCCTGGCGTGGTAGAAGACATGGAGGAGTTTGCACCGGAGTTGTTGTGCAAGTTAGAGAAGATCTTTCCACCGGGCTTCTTTAATCCAATGCAACATTTGATTTTACATCTACCGACCGAGGCAAGATTGGGTGGGCCCGTGCAAGATCGTTGGTGCTATGCAACTGAGAGGATGCAGGAAATCATAGATGGTGTCTTGTGCCGCACGAGGGGCGAGATGGTGATCAAGAGCTTTTGGATAAATTATCCTTTTACAGATTCTAAAATTAACACTATAGCTAATTATTGTACTAATCGGTGTTTTCACGTTTGATTGCAGACCTTCTATATGTGTGAGGATGGATATGAGGAGGAGGAGGCCAGGGTTCTCGAGGCCGAGTGTAGGCGGTTACTACAGAACTTGCGCCATGAGGGTCGGCCGCAGGCTATTCGAGATTACTACGCCATGCATGGTATTAAGAAGCAGAAGAAGGATTGCCGCGGAAAGTTTCTGAAGAAGGAGCAATACATGAAGGTAATTACCTATTCTTAAGTCCTTCTACGTAGTTTTCTTGATTTCATTCATAGGCGTAGCGCTGAAAATTCTTTCTAATAACTTACAGGTGCCCCCGAGATGGTGTGCGGATAAGATGGATTGTTGGGAGGCATTGGTTGATGAGTGGTGCACAGGCAGCTGGCGAGCCGTCCACGAGAATGCGAAGGATCGACAGAGCCAAATGGTTGGTGTGCCACACCATCAAGGCAACGCCAACTTACTTCAGTTTGGACAAAACTGGATATGTGATTTGTTTCATGATTCATGCAATTCATTCTTGATGCTAATATTTTGTACCTCTCTTTTAGGCGCATCACAATAAGACGGAGATGCCACACTTGTACGACCTTTATGGCATGACCCATACTGCCTCGTACAAGAAGGCGAAGGCATTCTCTGAGTCTGACCTGGATGATCCCAATAACTTCACCAACATATCATCCCACCAGAAGCTCGTGGCATACAGGGACGCGGGGAAGGCTACGAAAGGGGATGACTTTAACCCTAGGCAGGAACCTTTGGATCAAGAGTTGGTGATGATATCTCGTGGCGGGAGGCCCCATGGCTCGATAGCCATTGGAGATGGGATAATACGTTGTCCACTCACTCTCCCGGAGATCAAGGCGCGCCAGTCGAGCAGCTGTCCTGAGATAATGCGTCGTCCATGGCCAGTCGAACTTGCCATCGAGATTAGTTGTACGAACTAAGAACACTTTCATCCATTTCATTATGTGTGTCACCATAGATCATTACTGTGGTAACGAGGAATGGTGTTTCATGCTGCTCTTCAGAAAGAGAGATTGGCAAACCAGGCTACTCTTGGGAAAGAGAGATTGGCAAGCCAGGCTGCTCTTGAGGCTGCTCTTGAGAAAGAGAGATTGGCAAGTCAGGCTGCTCTTGATGAGAGGGACCAGACCACGGCACGATTGATTGAGGAGGAGAGGTCCCGGAATGAGGCGGGTCAACGGGCCTTGTACGAGCTTTTTGTGGTAAGGTTTTTTTCACATTAGCCAAATCATGTGTGTAATGTTTGTTTCATTACTAACTAATACGACCCACTCTTCAGGGTCTGTGCGAGAAGAGCGGTCAATTCCCTCCGCCGATGCTCGTCTTCTCTTCGATTGGCACGGTGAGTTTCATTATAAACTAGTATTAATAATTGAGTGTCATCATGCTAACTGAGACAATGTAAACTATCTATTCTGCAGAATAACTCCCGAGCGGCATCGCACGACCCTTCTCGACGAGTTTCTCCTCATTGATGACCACTACGGTAAGTTTCTCTGCTCCTCTTTCATATTCTCCTTGCCTTAATTTCCCCAACAATGACATAGTTGGCCCATTTAGCTCCAAAAATACATAATTAGCCCATTTAGCTCCAAAACGTCATAATAACCTCAAAATGGCATAAGAACCTTGGTTAGCTCATTAATATTATATACTTAGCTTGTGTTTCCTCTAAAATGAGATAATTAGCCCATTTAGCACCAAAAAGACATAGTTAGCTAATTTAGCTCCAAGAAGAGGATAAGAGGAGAAGAAATAGGAAAAATGAAAAGAAAGAAGAAGAATAAGAAGAGAAGAAGGAGAAGGAGGAGGAGGAGGAGGAGAAGGAGGAAAAGGCCAAGGACCTTCTAGTCCTTCTCCTCCTCCTCCTTCTCCTCCTTCTTCTTGACTTCTTCTTCTTCTCCTCCTCCTCCTCTTTCTTCTCCTCTTTCATATTATCCTTGCTTTAATTTCCCCAAAAAGACATAATTAGCCCATTTAGCTCCAAAATGCCATAATAAGCTCAAAATGGCATAGGAACCTTGGTTAGCTCATGAATATTACATACTTAGCTTGTTTTCCTCTAAAATGGGATAATTAGCCCATTTAGCTCCAAAAATACATAATTAGGTAATTTAGATCCAACAAGAGGAGAAGAAATAGGAAAAATCAAAAGAAAGAAGAAGAAGAAGAAGAGAAGAAGGAGGAGGAGGAGGAGGAGAAGGAGGAGAAGGCCAAGGACCTTCTAGTCCTTCTCCTCCTCCTCCTTCTCCTCCTTCTTCTTGATTTCTTCTTGTTCTCCTCCTCCTCCTCTTTCTTCTCCTCTTTCATATTATCCTTGCTTTAATTTCCCCAACAATGACATAATTAGCCCATTTAGCTCCAAAATGTCATAATAAGCTCAAAATGGCATAAGAACCTTGGTTAGCTCATGAATATTATATACTTAGCTTGTTTTCCTCTAAAATGGGATAATTAGCCCATTTAGAATCAAAAAGACATAATTAGGTAATTTAGCTCCAACAAGAGAAGAAGAGGAGAAGACATAGGAAAAATGAGAAGAAAGAAGAAGAAGAAGAAGAAGAAGAAGAAGAAGAAGAAGAAGAGAAGAAGGAGAAGGAGGAGGAGGAGGAGAAGGCCAAGGACCTTCTAGTCCTCCTCCTTCTCCTCCTTCTTCTTGATTTCTTCTTATTCTCCTCCTCCTCTTTCTTCTCCTCTTTCATATTATCCTTGCTTTAATTTCCCCAACAATGACATAATTAGCCCATTTAGCTCCAAAATACCATAATAACCTCAAAATGGCATAAGAACCTTGGTTAGCTCATGAATATTATATACTTAGCTTGTTTTCCTTTAAAATGGGATAATTAGCCCATTTAGCTCCAAAAAGACATAATTAGGTAATTTAGCTCCAACAAGAGGAGAAGAAACAGGAAAAATGAAAAGAAAGAAGAATAATAAGAAGAAGAGAAGAAGGAGAAGGAGGAGGAGGAGGAGGAGGAGGAGGAGGAGAAGGAGGAGGAGAAGGACTAGAAGGTCCTTGGCCTTCTCCTCCTTCTCCTCCTCCTCCTCCTCCTCCTCCTCCTCCTTCTCCTCCTTCTTCTTGATTTCTTCTTGTTCTCCTCCTCCTCCTCTTTATTCTCCTATTTCATATTATGCTTGCTTTAATTTCCCCAACAATGACATAATTAGCCCATTTAGCTCCAAAATGCCATAATAAGCTCAAAATGGCATAAGAACCTTGGTTAGCTCATGAATATTATATACTTAGCTTGTTTTCCTCTAAAATGGGATAATTAGCCCATTTAGCTCCAAAAAGACATAATTAGGTAATTTAGCTCCAACAAGAGGAGAAGAAATAGGAAAAATGAAAAGAAAGAAGACGAAGAAGAAGAGAAGAAGGAGAAGGAGGAGGAGGAGGAGGAGAAGGAGGAGAAGGCCAAGGACCTTCTAGTCCTTCTCGTCCTCCTCCTTCTCCTCCTTCTTCTTGATTTCTTCTTGTTCTCCTCCTCCTCCTCTTTCATATTATCCTTGCTTAAATTTCCCCAACAATGACATAATTAGCCCATTTAGCTCCAAAATGCCATAATAAGCTCAAAATGGCATAAGAACCTTGGTTAGCTCATGAATATTATATACTTAGCTTGTTTTCCTCTAAAATGTGATAATTAGCCCATTTAGCTCCAAAAAGACATAATTAGGTAATTGAGATCCAACAAGAGGAGAAGAGGAGAAGAAATAGGAAAAATTAAAAGAAAGAAGAAGAAGAAGAAGAAGAAGAAGAAGAAGAGAAGAAGGAGAAGGAGGAGGAGGAGGAGGAGAAGGCCAAGGACCTTCTAGTCCTTCTCCTCGTCCTCCTTTCTCCTCCTTCTTCTTGATTTCTTCTGCTTCTCCTCCTCCTCCTCTTTCTTCTCCTCTTTCATACTATCCTTGCTTTAATTTCTCCAACAATGACATAATTAGCCCATTTAGCTCCAAAATACCATAATAACCTCAAAATGGCATTAGAACCTTGGTTAGCTCATGAATATTATATACTTAGCTTGTTTTCCTCTAAAATGGGATAATTAGCCCATTTAGATCCAAAAAGACATAATTAGGTAATTCAGCTCCAACAAGAGGAGAAGAAATAGGAAAAATGAAAAGAAAGAAGAAGAAGAAGAAGAGAAGAAGGAGGAGGAGGAGGAGGAGAAGGAGGAGAAGGCCAAGGACATTCTAGTCCTTCTCCTCCTCCTCCTTCTCCTCCTTCTTCTTGATTTCTTCTTGTTCTCCTCCTCCTACTATTTCTTCTCCTCTTTCATATTATGCTTGCTTTAATTTCCCCAACAATGACATAATTAGCCCATTTAGCTCCAAAATGCCATAATAAGTTCAAAATGGCATAAGAACCTTGGTTAGCTCATGAATATTATACACTTAGCTTGTTTTCCTCTAAAATGGGATAATTAGCCCATTTAGCTCCAAAAAAGACATAATTAGGTAATTTAGCTCCAACAAGAGGAGAAGAGGAGAAGAAATAGGAAAAATGAAAAGAAAGAAGAAGAAGAAGAAGAAGAAGAAGAAGAAGAGAAGAAGGAGAAGGAGGAGAAGGCCAAGGACCTTCTAGTCCTTCTCCTCCTCCTCCTTATCCTCCTTCTCCTCCTTCTTCTTGATTTCTTCTTCTTCTCCTCCTCCTCCTCTTTCTTCTCCTCTTTCATATTATCCTTGCTTTAATTTCCCCAACAATGAAATAATTAGCCCATTTAGCTCCAAAATAAAATAATAACCTCAAAATGGCATAAGAACCTTGGTTAGCTCATGAATATTATATACTTAGCTTGTTTTCCTCTAAAATGGGATAATTAGCCCATTTAGCTCCAAAAAGACATAATTAGGTAATTTAGCTCCAACAAGAGGAGAAGAGGAGAAGAAATAGGAAAAATGAAAAGAAAGAAGAAGAAGAAGAAGAAGAAGAAGAGAAGAAGGAGAAGGAGGAGGAGAAGGCCAAGGACCTTCTAGTCCTCCTCCTCCTCCTTGTCCTCCTTGTCCTCCTTCTTCTTGATTTCTTCTTCTTCTCCTCCCCCTCCTCTTTCTTCTCCTCTCTCATATTATCCTTGCTTTAATTTCCCCAACAATGATATAATTAGCCCATTTAGCTCCAAAATACCATAATAAGCTCAAAATGGCATAAGAATCTTGGTTAGCTCATGAATATTATATACTTAGCTTGTTTTCCTCTAAAATGGGATAATTAGCCCATTTAGCTCCAAAAAGACATAATTAGGTAATTTAGCTCCAACAAGAGGAGAAGAGGATAAGAAATAGCAAAAATGAAAAGAAAGAAGAAGAAGAAGAAGAAGAAGAAGAAGAAGAAGAAGAGAAGAAGAAGGAGAAGGAGGAGGAGGAGGAGAAGGAGAAGGCCAAGGACCTTCTAGTCCTTCTCCTCCTCCTCCTTCTCCTCCTTCTCCTCCTTCTTCTTGATTTCTTCTTCTTCTCCTCCTCCTCATATTTCTTCTCCTCTTTCATATTGTCATTGCTTTAATTTCCCCAACAATGACATAATTAGCCTATTTAGCTCCAAAATACCATAATAACCTCAAAATGGCATAAGAACCTTGGTTAGCTCGTGAATATTATATACTTAGCGTGTTTTCCTCTAAAATGGGATAATTAACCCATTTAGCTCCAAAAATACATAATTAGGTAATTTAGCTCCAACAAGAGGAGAAGAGGAGAAGAAATAGGCAAAATGAAAAGAAAGAAGAAGAAGAAGAAGAAGAAGAAGAAGAAGAAGAAGAAGAAGAGAAGAAGGAGAAGGAGGAGGAGGAGAAGGCCAAGGACCTTCTAGTCCTTCTCCTCCTCCTCCTTCTCCTCCTTATTCTTGATTTCTTCTTCTTCTACTCCTCCTCCTCTTTCTTCTCCTCTTTCATATTATCCTTGCATTAATTTCCCCAACAATGACATAATTAGCCCATTTAGCTCCAAAATACCATAATAACCTCAAAATGTTATAAGAACCTTGGTTAGCTCATGAATATTATATACTTAGCTTGTTTTCCTATAAAATGGGATAATTAACCCATTTAGCTCCAAAAAGACATAATTAGGTAATTTAGCTCCAAAAAGAGGAGAAGAGGAGAAGAAATAGGCAAAATGAAAAGAAAGAAGAAGAAGAAGAAGAGAAGAAGGAGGAGGAGGAGGAGGAGGAGGAGAAGGCCAAGGACCTTCTAGTCCTTCTCCTCCTCCTCCTTCTCCTCCTTCTTCTTGATTTCTTCTTCTTCTCCTCCTCCTCCTTTTTCTTCTCCTCTTTCATATTATCCTTGCTTTAATTTCGCCAACAATGACATAATTAACCCATTTAGCTCCAAAATGCCATAATAAGCTAAAAATGGCATAAGAACCTTGGTTAGCTCATGAATATTATATTCTTAGCTTGTTTTCCGCTAAAATGACATAATTAGCTCAAAACATCATGTTTTGTTCTTCTTCTGACTTTCTTATTCACATTTTTGCGATTGGATATACTACATGCATGGAAGCTGGCATTCATGGAGTTGAACAATGTCGATGGATGAACTTTATATGTATATCATCTAGTTTTCATTTGAGTTTATGAACAATGTCGAACTATATGTATATGTATGTATGGATAAAAAGTGCAATACTTTGTATGTTGGTTCTTTCGATATATGGGGATGTACATTGATTTATATGTATATCATATATGTGTGGTGAATTATATATATGTGTTGGCAAGTATATGTGTGGTGAACTATATATCATATATGGGTGGTGAATTATATAAATGTGATGTCAAATATATATATATATGTGTGTGTGTGTGTGTTGTGAAATAATATAAAACAAAAAAACAGGTACTATATGGGCTCTTTGCCGTCTGTCGGCTGATGGCAAAGACCTGTGCCATCAACTGGCAGATGGCAAAGGTGCCACATGGCACCCAGCTGTGCATCCTGGGGTGTCTATATAGGCTCTTTGCCGTTTGCCTCCAGGGTGGGCAGACGGCAAAGAAGAGGGCACAAAGGAGGGGGGAGGAGGAGGCAGACGGCAAAGAGTGGAGGGGGGAGAGGAGGAGGCAGACGGCAAAGAATAAGGGGGAGGCAGACGGCAAAGAATAAGGGGGAGGCAGACGGCAAAGCCTCCGTTAACCCCTAACGGAGGCAACGCCTGTCGGCTGCCGTCTCGAGCACTTTCCTGACTGCTCCTATGGAAAGCTGACGGCAAAGAGCTTTGTCGTCCGCTTTGGGGAGGCAGACTGCAAAGAAGGTACGATGCCGTCGTAGGCTGACGCAGAAATTTTGCCGGACGTGATATTCTTTGTCGTCTGTGGTATTCTCTTTGCCGTCCGGGATTTAGTCTTTGTCGTCTGTGATGGCAGACGGCAAAGAAGCTGATTCCTATAGTGCTTGCACCCAACGCTATGAAGGGGTTGTCAATCCCTTATAGATTGTTTGCCAAGTGAGAACTGAAAGCAACAAAGTAACAAAGCAAAGTAAAAGCGGAGATGTAAATGATGGATGTGAATAGACCCGGGGGCCGTAGTGTTTACTAGTGGCTTCTCTCATGAAAGCAAGTAGACGGTGGGTGAACAAATTATTGTCGAGCAATTGATAGAACTGTGCAGAGTTGTGACGATATCTATGCAATGATTATTTCTATAGGCATCACGTCCGAAACAAGTAGACCGATACTTTTTGCATCTACTACTATTACTCCACACGTCAACTGCTATCTAGCATGCATCTAGTGTATTAAGTCCATAAGAACACAGTAACGCCTTAAGCAAGATGACATGATGTAGAGAGATAATCTCAAACCAATGATAAAAACCCCATCTTTTTACCCTTGATGGCAACTACTTGATGTGTGCCTTGCTGCCCCTACTGTCACTGGGAAAGGTCACCACATGGTAGAACCCAAAACCAAGTACTTCTCCCACTGCAAGAATCATAGATCTAGTTAGCCAAACAAAACCCAAGACTCGGAGAGACTTACAAGGATATCAAATCATGCATATAAGAAATCAGCAAAGACTCAAATATATATCATAGATAATCTGATCACAAGTCTACAATTCATCGGATCTCGACAAACACACCGCCAAAGAAGATTACATCGGATAGATCTCCATGAAGATCATGGAGAACTTTGTATTTAAGATCCAAGAGAGAGAAGAAGCCATCTAGCTACTAACTACGAACCCGTAGGTCTGAAGTGAACTACTCACGAGTCATTGGAGGGCGATGATGATGAAGAAGAAGCCCTCCACCTCCAAAGTCCCCTCCGGCAGGGTGCCGGGAAGGGTCTCCAGATGAGATCTCGCGGAAACGGAAGCTTGCGGCGGCGAAAAAGTATTTTCGAGGCTCCCCTGATTTTTTACAGAAATATTTTGGAATTTATAGGCCAAAGACCTAGGTCAGGGGGCGGCCAGGGAGGCCACAAGCCTGCCCACCGCCACCTCCCCCCTGGTGGCGGAGTGGGGGCTTGTGGCCTCCCTGGAGCCCACCTGGCTTGGCCCAAAAGCCCCCTGGACTTCTTCTGTTCGGGAAAAAATCATTTTGGGTTTTTTTTTCCGTTTGGACTTCGTTCCAAAATCAGATCTGAAAAGAGTCAAAAACACGGAAAAAACAGGAACTGGCACTTGGCATTGAATTAATAAGTTAGTCCCAAAAAGATATAAAAAGGTACATAAAACATACAAAGAAGGCAAGATAACAGCATGAAAATATTAAAAATTATAGATACATTTGAGACGTATCAATGACATGACCGTTGGGTGGATAAGATTTGAGACAGGTGGCGCATGGCGCGACAACGGTTGGAACTTTCAACTCTGAAAGTTCTCAATCTCTCATGTTCCTCACTTCGAGGATCTGGTAGGTGTAGGTTTGAGTTGAGCATCATGAGGAATTTCTTTCCATAGTTTTACCTCGACCCCCTTTAAGAGTACGGTGTTCCTATGACTCAAGAATGAATAAAATGAAACAGAAAAAGTAAATCGTCAAGCTTCAAAGTCTTCATAATATTTTCATCGAGACACACATCTTTAATGTCTTCATGAGTGATACGTCCCAAACGTATCTATAATTTTTGCTTGTTCCATGATCTTTTGGGTGACATTGTTACATGTTTTGCTACACTTTTATATCATTTTACACATATTTGGACTAACCTACTAACTCAGTGCACCCAGTGCCGGTTTCTGTGTGCTTATGTCTTTTTTGTAGGGGATTTTACCCGATTTTCCGAAGCCCGAAAAAATCTAGAAAAATATTAAAAAAATCAGCGAAACATAAGCTTCGGGATCACCGAAGGAGGGCCAGAGGGGGGCCAGGGGCCTCCCAGGCGGCCTGCTGGCGTGGCCAGGGCCTAGGCGGCGCCACAAGGTCGCCTGGGTGGGCCCCACCTCCTCCGGTGCCCTCCTTTGGCCTATATTTAGACTTCCGTGAGGGAACCCTCGCAGACTTTCTGGAATATCAAGTCAAGAATAGTCTCCCGTCAACGTGCCAATTTCTGGCGCCGTTGTCGGGGAGTGTTCAAAGTGAAGCATATCCAAGTAACTCTCGCAAACTCATCTCTTGCATTTACATTATTTGCCTTTTTCCTCTCGTTTTTCTCTCCCCCACTTCTGAAAAAAACAAAATTACAAAAATATTTGCCTTTTTCGTTCGCCCTTTCTTTCGCTTGCTTTCTGTTCGCTTGTGTGCTCGTCTGCTTGCTAAGTCACCATGACTGAAAACACCAAATTGTGTGACTTCTCGAATACTAATAATAATGATTTTATTAGTACTCCGATTGCTCCCGCCACTAGTGCGGAATCATATGAAATCAATGCTGCCTTGCTGAATCTTGTTATGAAAGAGCAATTTTCCGACCTTCCTAGTGAAGATGTCGCATCCCATCTTAATACCTTCATTGAGTTATGTGATATGCAAAAGAAGAAATATGTGGATAATTATGTGATTAAATTGAAGCTATTTCCGTTCTCATTACGAGATCGAGCAAAAACTTGGTTTTCAACTTTACCCAAAAATAGTATTGATTCTTGGAACAAGTGTAAAGATGCTTATATTTCCAAGTATTTTCCATCGGCTAAGATTATCTCTCTCCGTAATGATATCATGAATTTTAAGCAACTAGATCATGAACATATTGCACAATCTCGGGAGAGAATGAAATTGATGATTAGAAATTGTCCCGCTCATGGCTTGAGTCTTTGGGTGATTATACAAATCTTCTATGCTGGTTTGAATTTTGCTTCTAGAAATATCTTGGATTCCGCCTCCGGTGGAACTTTCATGGAAATCACACTAGGATAAGCCACAAAACTCCTAGATAATATCATGACAAACTATTCTCAATGGCACACTAAAAGGTCACCTACTAGTAAAAAAGTGCATGCTATAGAAGAAATTAACTCTGAGTGCTAAGATGGATGAGTTAATGAAGTTGTTTGCTAGTAAAGGTGCTCCTATAGATCCAAATGATATGCCTTTGTCTTCCTTGATTGAGAATAGCAATGAAAGCTTGGATGTTAATTTTGTTGGTAGGAATAATTTTGGCAACAACAATGCTTATAGAGGTAACTTTATTCCTAGGCCTTTTCCTAGTAATCCCTCTAATAACTTTGGCAATTCCTACAACAGTGCTCATGGAAATTACAATAAATTACCCTCTGATCTTGATAGTAATATTAAAGAGTTTATCAACTCGCAAAAGATTTTCAATGCGTCCATAGAAGAAAAACTGCTGAAAATTGATGACTTGACTGGGACCGTTGATAGAATGTCTCTTGATATTGATGCTTTGAAATTAATATGTGCTCCTCCAAAGATTAATATGGATGAAACTTTGAAAGCTATGCGTGTTTCCATGAATGAGAGTAAAGAAAGAACCACCCAAATTCGTGCTAGACATGAATGGCTTAAAAAGGCGTGTTCTCGTGATGAGAATCACGAAGATCTTAAAGTGTTTGGTGTGACTCCTATTGAATCCTTGTTTTCTAATGTAAATCCTAATGATGATGGGGCTGGATATGAATCCACTTTGGTTGAAAATGCCCCAATGATTCGGAGTCTATTTATCTTGATGCTAAAAGCACTGAAAGTGGAGTAGAGGATATAAAAACTTTGAGTAGTGATGAAATTACTACTTTGGATTTCAAGGAATTCAATTATGATAGTTGCTCTTTGATTGAATGTATTTCCTTGATGCAATCAATGCTAAACTCTCCACATGCTTATAGCCAAAATAAGGCTTTTATCGATCATATCGTTGATGCTATGGTGAAATCTCTTGAAGAGAAACTTGAGTTGGAGATATCTATTCCTAGAAAACTTCACGATGAGTGGGAACCTACTATCAAAATCAAGATTAAAAACTATGAATGCAATGCTTTATATGATTTGGGTGCTAGTGTTTCCGCTATTCCGAAGTCTTTATGTGATGATCTAGGCTTCAATGAGATTGATGAGTTCTCTCTTAATTTGCATCTTGTGGATTCTACTATTAAGAAACCTATGGGAAGGATCAGTTATGTTCTTATCATTGCAAATAGGAACTATGTGGCCGTAGATTTCATTGTGCTTGATATTGATTGCAATCCGACATGTCCCATCATTCTTGGTAGACCTTTCCTTAGGACTATTGATGCTGTCATCGATATGAAGGGAATATTAGATTTCAATTTCCATTAAAGAAGGGCATGGAACACTTTCCTACAAACAAAATAAGATTGCCTTATGAATCCATGATGAGGGCTACTTATGGTTTGAGCACAAAAGATGACGATACTTGATTCTATCGCCTTATGCCTAGCTAAGGGCGTTAAACAATAGCGCTTGTTGGGAGGCAACCCAATGAATTTATTTTTGCTTTTTGCTTTCTATTTTGTTGTGTCCACACCATCATACTTATGTTATGATTGTGTTTTTTGTGTTTCTTTTTGTGTTTGTGCCAAGTAGAACCTTTATGATCAGTTTTGGTGATGGTTGTTTGATCTTGCTGAAAAAGACAGAAACTTTGCGCTCACGAAATTATTTTTAATTCCTATCCAGAAAGATATTTTGAGTTGATTATTTTTTCTATTGGTTGATATGCAAATTTCCCTAAGTTTCATAATTTTTCAGAATTTTTGGGATACCAGAAGTATACGAAGTATACAGATTGCTACATACTGGTCTGTTTTCGACAAATTCTGTTTTTGTTGTGTTGATTGCTTATTTTGATGAAACTATGGTTAGTATCGGGGGGTACTAGCCATGGAAAAGTGATAATACAGTAATATAACATCAATCTAAATAGAAATCAAGTTTACTACAATACCTAAAGAGTTGGTAGTTTGTTTTCTTATGCTAATGATATCACGAGTTTCTGTTTAAGTTTTGTATTGTGAAGTTTTCATGTTTTGGGTGATGTTCTCATGGAAAATGGGATAAATAGTGGAAAGATCTTAAGTTTGGGGATGCCCAAGGCATCCCAAGCCAAATTCAAGGACACCAAAAAGCCTAAGCTTGGGGATGCCCCGTGAAGGCATCCCCTCTTTCGTCTTCAATCCATCGGTAACGTTACTTGGAGCTATATTTTTATTCACCACATGATATGTGTTTTGCTTAGAGCTTCATGTATTATAGGAGTCTTTGCTTTTTGTTTTGTCACAATCATCCTTGATGCACACCTTTTTGAGAAGGACATGCACTCATCATGAATTTGTTAGAATACTCAATGAGCTTCACTTATATCTTTTGAGTTAGACAATTTAGCTCGCATGTGCTTCACTTATATCTTTTGAGCTAGATAACTTTGCTGTAGTGCTTCACTTAGATCTTTTTAGAGCACGGCGGTGTCATATTTTGTAGAAATAAAAACTCTCGATCTTCACTTATATCTTTTTTAGAGTGCTCTCTCTAAGTAACTTGGTAATTGGCGTGTGCTATGAAAGTAGTCCTAAAGATGATAGGCATCCAAAGAGGATATAATAAAAACTTCCATATTCAAGTACATTGATTAGTAAGAGAAGTTTGATTCCTAACAATTAGTTTTGAGATATGGATATGGTAATATTAGAGTTAGTTAGTAGGGTATTGTGAATCTAGAAATACTAGTGTTGAAGTTAGTGATTCCCGTAGCATGCACGTATGGTGAACCGCTATGTTAGGAAGTCGAAGCATAATTGATTTATTGATTGTCATCCTTTGTGTGGCGGTCGGGATCGTGTGATGGTTAACACCTACCAACCCTTCCCCTAGGAGTATGCGTTTAGCACTTTGTTTCGATTACTAATAAAACTTTCGCAATAAGTATATGAGTTCTTCATGACTAATGTGAGTCCATGTTATAGATGCACTTTCACCTTCCACCATTGCTAGCCTCTCTAGTGCCGCGCAACTTTCGCCGGTGCACAAACCCACCATATACCTTCCTCAAAACAGCCACCATACCTACCTATTATGGCATTTTCATAGCCATTCCGAGATATATTGCCATGCAACTCCCACCGTTCCGTCTCATGATATGTACCGTCACTTTCATATTGCCATAGCATGATCGTAAGATAGCTAGCGAGATGTTTCAATGTCATACACTAAGCTAGATCGTTGCACATCCCGGTACACTGCCGGAGGCATTTCCTATAGAGTCATCATTGTTCTAAGTATTGAGTTGTAAGTAAATAAAAGTGTGATTATCATCATTATTAGAGCATTGTCCCATGTGAGGAATAAAAAAAGAGAGGCCAAACATGCCCACCAAAAAAATAAAAAAAAGGACAAAGAGCCCAAACAAAAAAAATGAGAGAAAAAGAGAGAAGGGACAATGCTACTATCTTTTTCCACACTTGTGCTTCAAAATAGCACCATGTTCTTCATGATAGAGAGTCTCTTGTTTTGTCACTCCATATACTAGTGGGAATCTTTATTATATAACTTGGCTTGTATATTCCAATGATGGGCTTCCTCAAAATTGCCCTAGGTCTTCGTGAGCAAGCAAGTTGGGTGCACACCCCCACTACTTTTCTTTTTGAGCTTTCACACACTTATAACTCTAGTGAATCCGTTGCATGGCAATCCCTACTCATTCACATTGATATATATTGATGGGCATATCCATAGCCCGTTGATACGCCGAGTCGATGTGACCATCTCCTCCTTTTTGCCTCACAACCTCCACCACACTCTATTCCACCTATAGTGCTATATCCATGGCTCACGCTCATGTATTGCGTGAGAGTCGGAAAAGTTTGAGAAAGTAAGAGTGCAAAAACAATTACTTGCCGCTGACTACATCTTCACCTTCCACTTGGGGTATCCAACGAGGGTCGAGAAGTATATACATCATCTCGTCATCAATGAGGAATATCATTTCCTTCGCAATTTCTTCACGATCGAAGTCTTCAAGGAATGACCAAAGTCTTCACCTGAATACATACAATTTTAGGGGTCAATATTCATCGAATAACTCAAACTCCTCAGTGACTTATAGAGCCTGTGTACACTCACAAATGTATCAGTTTCTTAACCTATAATCCTTCAATCCACCAAAATTACTAAGGGGCACTAGATGCACTTACAATTAAGCTTCAAACTTTTAAACCAGGAATATAAATTGAAGTAGGAAACATGGGCTTACATTGCATGAGCATCCTATTGTTGTTGGTTATCGTTATTGTTCATGCGTGGAGAATCAGAAGGACAGTTGTGCGGCAAACGCTGCTTGAGCTAGCGACGACGGTCCTATGGATCCATCTCCAACGAGGCTGCTAGGGTTTGAAGATCCATGCCCCTGGTGAGTGAATTGTTGGTCCCGTCGTGGTATATAAAGAATTAAGCCATGTGGAAAGTGGGAAAGGCCAAAAATTAGGGGATGTTATGGGATTGGGAAGCGAGAAGGCAGAGAATCAAATAGCAAAGCTGACGGCGGCAACAACGGGATAGATTGAGCGCACTTGGCTACTTGCCTAATTCAGGAAATGAAGAGGAGTCGTGCTTGGTGTCGCGACAATGGGGAAGCCGGGCTCTACTTTTTACTCAGTCCTCCGTCCGTTCGGGTACCCACGAGGTAAACCCGAACTCACCGAACTAAATTCGGTTTTTTGTAGTAGTGAACCAATCATAGTACCGAGGTTTTCAGTCCCGGTGAATTCAGATTCGGTCCCGGTTAGTTCGGTTCGGTAGATCGGTTTTCGGGTTATATGCCCACCCCTAACTACTGGTGGTCGTCTCTATCATGTTTATATCCATATGGTTAGTCAAATCACTTGCATCAGATGACGTTCTCTACCTTTTTGGATCCTAAAACCTCTGAGTTGTGCTCAACAAAGATTTATCAACACCTTCTCATTATTGCCCTTCTATCATGAGAACATGATCAACCACAATACCAGTTGAAGATGGTCTTGCGGCCATCATCCCAAAACTGCCGTCAGCCCCTCCCAACCTTTTCCTAGCTTGAGGTGCAAACTTACCGCGGCCTAGCCCTCCAAAACCAGTCACTTCTTTCCTCAACATTTGCTTCTCCAGGCGCTACTCCATGGCCTCTACCAACCCCCCTCCTGGGCCAGCAAACTATACATTATGTCCCCTGCTACAGCGCGCTTGGCCATCAGAATCAGGACGATCAAAGTTTACCAGCAACCAATCACCCGTCCACACGTCTTGGGGGGGTAGTCCATCCCCACACTCTATCGCAACATGCCCTATTAGTCCACAAAAATTACAGAGATCATGAAGCTTTTCATATTCAACTGAGTACCTTTTGCTCTCTTTAAGAGTAATTGGGACAGAACGAACCAATGTCTGATCCAACTCCAGAAACACCCTAGCATGCATGTATTTGACAGTGAGAATCCCTCCATAATTGACAACCACTTTGACAGGTAGTTTCCCAACCTTTTTTGCTATTTTTAAGCTACTTCCCTCTTCTTAGTCAGACCATCCGGGGCGCCCATGATCGTGGACAACAGAGTAATTCGATTGAGTTTGTAGTAGTGCACGCACGTAGAACCATCATACACTTCTATCATCACAACATAGTCCCTGAATCTAGTTCCAATCACCAACACACATAAACTGCGCAAGAAACAAATTCAGATTTATGGTTTTGAAGGGCTCACACCTTGTGCTGACACCAACACATTACACAATGATTTGAACATGGCGACATGGTTCAAAGGTTTAGTGGTATGGATCCTATAGATCCCAACCAGCGCATGCTATCCATTTGTTCATCAACTTCACCCGAGAAGTCTAGGTCCTCTTCTTCTTGGGATAATTGAATTTATGCCCCTAGTCATGTCACACTCGGTAAGTTTACCCCTAGTTTGAGAAAACACTCGTTCCCGCCCAAATCACTTTGCTTCACTTATGCTTTTGCTCTTTGACTATTCGACCGTCACTTTGAAAAGTTCATAAAATATTCATACCAGCTCAGAAAAAAATCAAACAAGGTATCAAAATGTTCACGAAAACATCACCTATATGTGCATGCCATTTGCATTCTTGACAAAAATGTTGGAATGTTCCTATTCTTGACTTAAAATTAAACTCAAATGGGGTCTTTCCAACATTTTTGTTGTAAATGCAAATGCCATGCACATATAGGCTATGTTTTTGTGAACATTTCGATATCTTATTTGATTTTTTTGAGTTAGTATGATTTTTTATGAAGTTTTCAAAGATATGGTCAAACGGTCAAAGCGCAAAAGCATAAGAGAAGCAAAGTGATTTGGGCAGGAACGAGTGTATTCGAAAACTAGGGGTAAACCTGCCGAGTGTGACCCAACTAAGGGCACCAAATTAATTATCCCGTTCTTCTTCCCCATGCAAATTCAAGGTAGCAAATCTGTCCTCCAGGCTACCCCTAGGGAAAGATGCATTACCTGCAGCACCACCGCTGCCAGATCCATTGGCCGCCTTCGGGGGCAACATAACCCTTCTCGCGTTTCCTTCACTTCCCCGATGAGGCTCCATCGTCGGCAGTGTCGGGTTTTCTGCCATGCAACCTTTCCACACGAAGTTACATTCCAACTAGGGGAAACCTGATGCTAGATTATGGAACCCTACCAGCGACGCCGCTGGGGCGTTTTTGGAATCCTAGCGAGACCTAGGAAAAAATGTAGATATGGTATGTGCTAGAGTTTTTTTTAAACATCGACAACTTTATTAATTAGAAACAATGGTTACCTTGTCTATAAGAAGGGGTACAATATTATCCATAGGTTCCTCGAACCAATCCCTTGTCAATATACTTTTCGCTAATCTAGCAAGTTCGTGAGCTACTTTATTCGCTTCTCTATTACAATGATCAAACCTACTAAAAGGAAAATCACAAGCCATAAAGGAGCAATCATAAAAAATCGCTGTCGTCGCTCTTGCAGAATGCCCCCGTCATTCATTATGTCAATGACTTCCATATTGTCATAATTGATAACGAGGCGATTGCAACCCAGCTTCTGCGCGAGCAATAAACCAAACCTAAGCGCCCACGCTTCCGCAGTCAGAACATCCGCGCACCAATCTATCTTCCAATTTCCTCCAACCATGAACTTTCATTTGTCGTCCCTGAGGACATCCCTTGCCGTGCCCTTAGCAGATCATGATCAAAAGAGGCATCCACGTTGAGCTTAACAACCCCCCTAGGAGGTATGCTCCAAACTTCTCTTTTTCCACTTTGCATTATGTGAATGAGCATTTACATAGTTTGTTGTTATGGCACGAATCCCCATCGAGGTTCGGTACACCTCTTGAGACTTTCCCTCGTGAACTAACTTACATCTATTCCACCAAAAATACCACATTGTTATCGTGATAAGCTCCCGCGTGTTCTATAAACCCGATATAGATAGTTCTTGATTTGACACGAGGATTAAAAATTCTAGGATCGTCTCTCCAGGACGATCAAGAACACGAGTTTTTAACCGCTTCATACATCCTTAACTTTTCTCACACCTCTTTAGCCTTTTGGCATAGAAACAACACGTGTTTTGTATCCTGTGGCCCATTCAATCATGATGGGCAAATGTGCGAAATTTTCATGTGTGTATTGGCCAGAGTAACACGACATGGTAGAGTTCCATGTAATGTACGTTAGATAAATATTTTTACCTTCACCGGAGAAGCTAAATTCCAAATCTTACCCCAAATAGGATCTGGCTTGCTTCTACCCATACCATTTGTGTATTCTAATTTCTCCCCTGTTGTTTATTCCATTCCTTCAAATAAGCTGGTCGAATAGTGAACAAACCATTTTTTTTATAGCTCCAAGCAATAAAATCTGGCATATTACGCATAGGAAGAGGGATCGACAGGACTCGTTGAGCATCAATTGACCACAATGTTTGTCTCACCAAATCTTCATCACAAACATTCATGAGTGGATCAATAAGATGAGAAACTTTTGACACAAGATTCCCTCGTCTTGGAGTAATAATTTTTCTATTTGCACAATTTGAGATCCAAGCAATTTTCCATATATTAATATTTTGTCCATTTCCATCTCGTCAAATACAACCCTTTCCGAGAGAATCCACACCCGTCATAATGCTTTGCTAAGTAAAAGAGGAAACTTTTTAAAAAAATGCGTTCATCCGATCATCTTGAGGAAAATACTTGGCTCTTAAGATTGTGGCACATAAAAAATCAGGATTATCAAGGCGACGCCAAGCTTGTTTGGCTAACAATGCGAGATTAAATCAGTGTATATCTGAAAAGCCCATTCCTCGGTCTTTTCGAACACACATCTTCCACCACACCATCCAATGCCTTCTCTTCTGGTTGTCAGCGTCACCTCACCAAAAATGCAACATCGCGTCGATAATTCCTTTGCAATTCTTTTTAGAAATTTTAAAGACATGGTATAAGTTGGAATAGCTTGAACAACATATTTAAGCTATAAATTGGCCATGGTATGGGCTAGAGTTGCTCTAGGGTGTGTTTGGTAGGCTGCACCAAGGGCGCATGAGGGCAACAGTTCCCTCCTCAACCCACTTTGACCTGTTTGGTAGGGTGTATGAGCTCTACTCGGCATGGTCCATTCATGCAAAAAAAAATCCCGCATGGCTCCCGAGCGAAAGGACGGTGGGGTGTTCGCTGCCTAGCGTGGCTCCCGAGTGAACTAACCTAATCCAGCCTCTCGTCCCGCGACGCTCCCGTGACGCGCCGGCGCCCTGCTCGCCCCCGGCCGCCGCCTCCCCTACTCTCCCCCGGCCGCGTCGCCGCCCTGCTCGCCCCCGCGCCGCCGCCGTCTTGCTCGCCCCCGGCCGCGTCGTCGCCCTGCTCGCCCCATGCTGCCGCCCTGCGTGCCGCCGCCGTCCTGCTCGCCCCCGGCCGCGTTGCCGCCCTGCTCGGCCCCGACTGAGCCAGAGGTAGCTCCGCCGCCGTCCTGCCTCCTCTTTCCTCCGATCTCCCTCCCTCTCATCTCCTTTGTTCACTCACCAACCAACAGCTACTAAACAAAGTCTTACCTCAGCATGTATCAACACATACATTATTATCAAACAAGAGCAAATGCATCTACTCAACATGTTTACACCGATCATGTCTTAGGTGGAAACAACCTTGCTAAGTAGGGAATGCAATCAAACACACCCTAATGAGTGGAAGCAAGTTTTTTCTTTAGGATCATGAGTGGAAGCATTTTTTTTTTTACATCATGAGTGGAAGAGATCGGAGAGGCGAAGCAAACAAAGTTACCGAACTCGAGTGTCTAGCACAGTCCACGCACGCGAGCCCTCATCAAAAAAAGAAGAAGAAGAAAGCAGAGTCCACGCGCCACGCATTGCGCCCATGAAATCTGGGCCGTCTACTACTCAATAATTCTCCCGTATCCCCCGTCCACTCCCCCACCGTCCTTGCTCCGCAAGCCTCCCGCATAAGACCCTGGAACTTTCCACGACCCCCAAAACCTCCCCGCTTTCTCTCTCCTCCACCTCCCCCCTTCCCCCATCCCCACCTCGCGATCTCCACGCCTCCCGCAACCCACTGCCGGGGCAGGCCCCAAATCGCCGCCGGTCACCCCCTGGTCCCCTCCCCCGTCTCTATGACGATCTCCACACCGCCCCCGGCGCCCGCAGAGGTAAGCTTGCGCGGGGTGCCCTTGCCCCCCCCCCCCCCACCCCCTTTCTTCATCCTTGCCTTCCTCCTCGCGCGGGCCCTCTTCGTCGCTTTGGGCAGCCGCGATGCCGCACGCATCGTCGCCTGCGGACGCCGCGGTGTCCGTTGCCCTAGCCTTCTGGGTTGTTCTCTTGGGTGGGGGTTCTGGCGTTGGCGCCTTCAGCCAGGGTGTGCATCCCGCGTCGGCGGAATGGATTCTAGGGTTTGGGGTTTTTAGCCGCTTTGGTGAGATTTGTTGGGATGGATCTGATATGCCGTCAATTTTTCGCAGCAGCACCCGCGGCAGGAGGAAGAGGAGGTGCTCGTGCCGCACCAGGAGCTACCCAACGGGACGCAGCCAATGGAAGGTTCTCTTCCGTCACCTCGCCTCGCTTTTCTGTTACCGCTTGTCATTTTATTTTATTGCCTGTTGATGCTCTCAGACGTGTGTTGTGTCAAACTGATTATACCCTGTAGGTTGCTTGTTGCTGTCTTGTTTTTCTTTCCCTTTGTGGGAGTATTTTGCTGCCTTATTATCAGTGAATGATGATTCGTTATTTTATTGTTTGCACGGTTTTTACTTTCTGCCTTATGCAGGATTGCTATTGTTTATCATATTTATTGTGCAGATTGGTGATTCATCATTTGCTTGATCTGTTAGTTGTGCTATATAGTGAGAGCTATCATGGTTCTATGTTGCTTTGTTAGATATAATGCACAATACTGCTCCCAATTAAAAAAAATGCTTGCTCGCTTCGCGGGCAACGTCGTTTCATTGTCCTACGCCGGGTTATTGATCTACTTGTGATAGTTTTATGCCAATGTGGTTATGTAGTAATTGTTATGGTTGTAATTGCATTGACACAGAAACTTCTTTTATTTGCTTCTTTCTGGGTTGCATCTTTGGTCTCTCTATGCAGTATGTTTAGTAAATGCATTTAATAGTGCCCTCTGTTCGTACTTAGTGGTAAATACTGGATTCAGTTGGAACTGACGTGTTATGAAGTGTTGCTTTTGTTATTATATGTGATTGCCATGTAAGGTTAAGCTGTATTCATGCTGACTCTGTATTGTCATTCCAGTTGTGCCTGCTGAGCCAGCTGCTACTGTCGAAAACCAGCCAACGGAGGATACACCAATCTCGAGATTTACTTGGACCATTGATAACCTATCAAGAGTGAATACGAAGAAGCTCTATTCTGAAACTTTTGTTGTTGGTGGCTACAAGTGGTAGGTTCCTACTGCTCTTTTACTCCAAAATAGAGTATTTGATTAGCTCTGTTCTTCGAGAATGTCTGCTAGTGTTCTTCATCAAATCCTTTTTGTTTTCAGGCGAGTTTTGATTTTCCCAAGGGGAAATAATGTTGAGTTCTTGTCTATGTATTTGGATGTTGCCGATTCAGCAGTCTTGCCCTATGGATGGACTAGATATGCACAGTTCAGCCTCTCAGTGGTTAACCAAATTCACAACAAGTTTACAATAAGAAAAGGTACTTTTTTGCCACTTCTGTGTGTAGTAATCTGCTGGTGAAGAAGAATGCTTATGGTACAATTGCAATTTATGCATTTTACATGTTCTCTCGCCATATTCTAGTCACCCTACAATTGGAAGGAAATTTTGTTTATGGAATTTCTCTATTAAAAAAATCAACCTCTTTGTAACTGGAAGTTGCATGTACTATAGCCATCTTTAAAAAAAAAATAGAGATAATATTTTGATCTGGGTGCAACGGCTTCTATAACAAGTTAATTGAAATGCATGCAGAAACACAACATCAGTTCTCTGCTCGAGAAAGCGACTGGGGTTTCACTTCTTTTATGCCTTTGAGTGAACTCTACAATCCCAGTAGAGGCTATCTTGTAAATGATACTTGTGTAATAGAAGCAGAGGTTGCCGTGTGTAAGGTTGTTGATTATTGGAGTTATGACTCTAAAAAGGAGACTGGCTATGTTGGCCTCAAAAACCAAGGTGCCACTTGCTATATGAATTCTCTCCTTCAGACTCTCTATCACATTCCATATTTCAGAAAGGTACCGTTTCCATATTCACAGATTATTTCCTTTTTCTGGTCAACTTATCTGGATTGTGGTAACTTGGTATATTGCTTGCTAGGCGGTTTATCATATGCCCACTACTGAGAATGATATGCCCTCAGGAAGCATTCCATTAGCTCTTCAAAGTCTCTTCTATAAGCTGCAGTATAATGACAGCAGTGTTTCCACAAAGGAGCTAACAAAATCTTTTGGGTGGGACATGCATGATTCATTTATGCAACATGATGTGCAAGAACTAAATAGAGTTCTTTCTGAGAAGTTGGAAGATAAGATGAAGGTTTGACATCTGTAAGCTCTTTCTTTTTATATCCTCCGGTGTTTATTGAATCATATATCCCTGACTGAAGTATGCACAATGTTGATTCAAGGGAACCGTTGTGGAGGGCACAATACAACAATTATTTGAAGGGCATCACATGAACTATATTGAGTGTATCAATGTGGAATTTAAATCAACAAGGAAGGAATCGTTCTATGGCAAGTGATGCTGTTACTGAAAATGGCCAACAAAGTTTAAACCTTGCACCCTTGTTTGACCTAATTGTAGTATACTTCTGCAGACCTACAGCTTGATGTCAAAGGTTGTCAGGACGTCTATGCTTCATTCGACAAGTATGTGGAGGTGGAGCGCCTGGAAGGTGATAACAAGTATCATGCGGAACAGCATGGATTGCAGGTTAGCCCTCCGGATCTTGTGGCAGCTCAAGCAACCCATGGACCCTCTCAACCTCACCCATGCGCTCATCTCCTTGTGTGTGCCGGCCCACACCGGTGGGCGCATGTGTATTCCAATCCTAAAAAAATAGTAGCAACAGCATGGTTTGATTTTTCTTGTGTTCCTTGAACTTAATCTAAATAGGGCCACACCACCCCCACCACATACCCTAACCCCGTGCTGATTGTTGAATATAGTGAGCTGTGGTCACAAGTTACCTGATTATCTGGCAACAAAGTATATCGATTTATTGCATGGGTTTTAAATTAGACATATTGTTGTTTCAGGATGCAAAGAAAGGTGTTCTTTTTATCGACTTCCCTCCTGTTCTACAACTTCAGCTAAAACGTTTTGAATATGATTTCATGCGTGACACAATGGTGAAGGTTTGTATCAGCGCCACCAACTGATTACTTGTCCGCCTCTGTTATCGCATTCCTGTAATTTGAAGACGAGGGCTTTGTGGTAGGGGAAAGCTTATAAACCTGACAGGGCTTACACATTTCTCTTAGTATCTATTTGAAGCGCAGAAATGCCTATTTAAAAACTGCAGTTACACTATTATCTAGAATATGTTTGATCTCAGGGGACCATACTAGTAACACTGATATCTTCTAGGGTGTTAATAGCCTTTTGTTCAGTGATGTTGACTGAGTACTTCATGTGCAGTGTAGGCAAAATGCCAACACTTGTATCAGGCTGATACATTCGGAGTTTACATTAGCCATGTGTTTGAAAGTTGGAATAATGTCTCAACATGTCTCTTTAGTCACTTTTTTTTTAAATTTTTTTTGCGGATCATTAGATTTCTATCATGGCTACATATACCTGGATGACATCCATAAAGTGGCATACATGATTTTCAAGTGCGACAAAGTGACCTCCTTCAATACTGTTTTAGTTGGTGGAAATGCAAATCCTAACTTAGTCCATAAAATTCAGTCTCCTTTGCTTTTATTTTTTATCTTCTATTCCCTCCGTCCCAAAATAACTGTCTTAGCTTTGTACTAGCTCTAGTGCAAAATTATACTAGGCTTGAGACACTTGTTTTAGGACGGAGGGAGTATTTTTTATGAAGGATGCTTACCTCTCCTTTTGAATTGCAGATAAATGACCGTTATGAGTTCCCACTTCAGTTGGATCTTGATAGAGATGATGGGAAGTATTTATCTCCCGATGCAGACAGGAATGTGCGAAATCTTTACACTTTGCACAGGTTCGGTCGGATATTCTAATATTTTCTTGTGTAAGATTTTGATAGTTGAAGATGCCACATGTCATGGTTAATTAGCCAATAGTACTGGAGGTGAATTTGATGTTCTGATATTGCCATTTCTCCTGTCCTCAACTTGTGTAATCACCTAGAGATCCTAGCCAGATCATAGTTAATCTATAAGGTGTATAAGTGTTTCTTCGTATGGACATACTTCTTATATCCATTAAATTAAGCTGAATCCAAGTAAAAATGCATGGTTCTTGATCTAACTTTTTAGATGGTCTAGATAAAACGTAAAATAGTGATGGCAACTTGTAATTACATGTTAATACTTCATCCTGATACAGTCCTTAACAGTTAATTTCTTGCAGTGTTCTTGTCCATAGTGGCGGTGTTCATGGTGGGCATTACTATGCTTTCATACGACCTACGCTCTCTGATCAGTGGTACGTCTGTTTGCCTGGATTGTGATCTATGGCTGGCTCTGCTTCCCTTATGAAAATAGCAAATTCTTGCGACCATCTTGGCCGTGCTGGGGTTGTCGAACTTTTTGTTGCTCTTGCTGGATTTGGCTGGTTGCTGCTTGCAGCTAGACAGCATGGTGCTGACTGTCAACTTGTAAATAAATTTCTCAGCATTTTGTTAAATGTGCATGTGGCGGCCCTTCCTAGTTTATTAAACTCATGATGATGATTTGGAATCGTTCTCAAAGAGTTTATTTTTTGTTTTGGCAATGGTGCATGTTTTTCGACAATGTTATGTTTGATTATTTTTGCTCATCTATTGTAAAAATTTATTTGTATCTTAAACCAAATGAATCCATTGTAACTAGTAGTTGGCATGCATGATGGCTGCCTTTGCTTTTCAAAACGTAATATGATCTTGTTGGCTAGTTGTTCTGCTCATGTTTAATTACTCACCGAGCAACAATTTTCAGGTTCAAGTTTGATGATGAGCGTGTAACAAAAGAAGATGCAAAGAGAGCATTGGAAGAGCAATATGGTGGTGAGGAGGAGGTTCGTTACAAGTCCTCATGGGGTACAATATATTTGGCGTAAGAACGTTGGGCTAATTAATCTATACCTACATTTTTGCAGCTACCCCAGACCAATCCTGGCTTAAACAACACTCCGTTCAAGTTTACCAAATATTCAAACGCATACATGCTTGTATACATTCGTGAAAGCGACAAGGATAAAATAATTTGTAATGTGGATGAGAAGGACATAGCTGAGCACCTTCGAGTAAGCTCTCTAGTAACTAGTAAGATATCTGTCTATTGCGAGCTTCTTATTTTAGTAGTCTTATATTTCCATGTGCTCCCAGATTAGACTAGAAAAGGACCGTGAAGAGAAGGAGCGCCGGAAAAAGGAGAAAGCTGAGGCCCACCTATATACCATCATTAAGGTATTTGAATCAACCTGCTGGGCGTAGAACATCAACTATTATAAGAAGCCTTGTGTTGTTTTCACTTAGTTTTCTTGCATGTTTCCTTCCTGTATAGGTTGCTAGGGATGACGACTTGACTGCTCAGATTGGGAAAGATATATATTTTGATCTTGTTGATCATGATAAAGTCCCGAGCTTCCGTATTCAAAAGCAGATGCCTTTTACTCAATTCAAGGTAATTACATGGGGCAAGACTATGTTTGCTGTGATGCTGCTTTTGGCTTATTCCAGCTGCAGGAATATCGAATCAGGCTGTTGCTTATTACTGGTTGTATCCATAAACCAAAACTGATGATTCAAGGGCTTGAGTGGCCCTATCTTGTTACATGACATTCTTTTGGTAAAAATAACACTTGGGTCTATCTCAGATGGGCTAGATGCCGTTTATTCTTCAAAAATCGTAAGCCTAAATTGGTGCAATAATACTTTGGCTTTAAGTAGCACATTTGCATGTGTTCCTTAACATTCTGAAGGTGTAGTCTATAGTTGTGAAATCATAGATAAGATTTCTTATTTACCAGTATGACAGCAAGGAGGAATATGTCTTGCTTGCTACAGCTTATGTGCACTGTTATTTAGGAATACCAAACTTAGTGCCAATAAGAGTAGAACTTCATGGTTGCCATGTTGATCAGTCATCTGTGAAGTGCTTTACAGGAGGAGGTAGCAAAAGAATTGGGCATTCCAACACAGTTTCAACGTTTTTGGTTGTGGGCCAAGCGGCAAAACCATACGTACCGACCCAATCGACCGTTGACTCCTCAAGAAGAAGCACTCACTGTAAGATGCTTTCATTACATTTCATTGGATAATGATTTTCTTGTCTCTAGTTCTCCTTCGAGTATTTGCAAGGGTTGAATGGAACGTACACATACTTTATGTTATGGTCGGTTTGGTACGCTATGGTTTTTTAGGTTGGTTATGTTGTCTTCAGAAACTAGTTGTTTTGTGATATCTTGTGGTGTTCATAATTGAAATCTGTTCATATTACAATGCCATAGCTTTTTTGGATGTCAATTATTTGATTGTAAATGATTACTAATCAATATTGGGTATTGAATACCACCATTTATCTAAGCAAGTTCCTGTTATATCCTGTTGAATTGTCTATGGTCGTGCACTCCAGTCAACCAGCAGTAATTTATTGTCTGTAAGATAGTACTCTCTCCGTCCCAAAATTTGTACTGAAGTTTAGGCACTTATTTTGGGATGGAGGGAGTAGAAGTTAAAAGATATAACCTGTAGATATAAAAGATTTGACCTGTAGAAAATACCACATTACTAGTTGCACATACTTCTTGTCGGACAAGTTGGACTTGCTCTGATTCTTCCACTTGATTGCATGTCACCGATTAGCATCATCTTATGTGCAACCGCTATGTAGAACATTCTCTTTTTACAGTGGGTCTCTCATGCCTTTTCTCTTTTTAAGTTGCAGTAAAATAAGTATAGCTCTAGCCCGACTTAATTATTAGTGTGATCTCTTGTCAAAATAATACGCCCCTGTCTTTCTTTTCAGCATTTGTATTCTCGTTATGCATGTGGGCAAACACACTAACTCTAAGGGTAAGCATTTTATGTAGGTTGGACAACTAAAGGAAGCAGCAAACAAGGCCCACAACGCAGAACTGAAGTTGTTCTTGGAAGTTGAACTTGGACTGGTAAGAGCGCCTTCCCCGTCTGCTTTGGTGCAGTGTTGATATTATCATTTACTTCCAACTAAATAAATTTGTTTGCAATTTTTACGGGTCATGCAGGACCTAAAACCTCTTGCTCTACCAGACAAGACCAGAGATGATATTTTGCTTTTCTTCAAACTCTATGATCCTGAAAAGGAACAGTTGCGGTACTTTTCATACTTTCTAACCTTTTGCATCGTTGCTCATTTGTGATTAGACTAGAGTCTTATATGTGCGATGAATGATCTCTTCAGGTATGTTGGTAGGCTCTTTGTGAAGGCTTCAGGAAGACCACAGGATATTCTGCCAAAATTGAGAAAAATGGCTGGTTTTTTGCAGGATGATGATGTTGAGCTTTATGAGGTTAGTTTACTTCTAGTTTAGAAGCTTAATTAGCCTGATGCTTATGTGATAAGCATATTATTTTGGTTCAGTATCTTACTTCTTCCACCATTTTTAGGAAATTAAGTTCGAGCCAAATGTGATGTGTGAGTACATTGATAATAGAATTATATTCCGGTCTTGCCAGGTAAGATCTGATGTCTATAATTCTATGTTTTGAACGGATATCGTTCTTGTTTCTCTGATATTGTCGTACCTGAAAATTATTTTTGTGTTCACAGCTGGAAGATGGTGATATTGTTTGTTTTCAAAAATCCCCAAAGCCAGATACTTCTGACCAATTTAGATACCCTGATGTCCCATCGTTTCTGGTGTATATACGTAACAGACAGGTGCCAAAGAACACCCCACTGGCTAGGTTCAGAATTGTATATTATCTGCTATTTACACACATTTTCCTTGCTGTGACATTTTCTTGCCGCATAGATTACTAGCGGTTCCAACATTTTATTAAGAAAAAGAGCAGTCGAACAAGATTTCTACGATTAGTTTTGTTTGTTATCTTATTTCCCAAATTCATTTTACCACGTCTCTAGGACTGTGCTCTCATATTGCATGTGTATGTCATGAACATCATATTATATAGTACAATTTTTATATGTGATTAACTGCTGTTATCATTTTTTAGGTTGTCCACTTCCGGTCGTTGGAGAAGCCCAAGGAGGATGACTTTTGCCTAGAGATGTAAACATTTGGACATATTGTGATCAACAAACCTTGATGTTCTGCATCATTAATGATTTTCTTCTCTTCACCCTTCCTGTATAGGTCAAAGATTTTCACGTACGATGAAGTTGTAGAAAAAGTCGCTCAACAGCTTGGTGTTGATGACCCATCAAAAATTCGTCTTACATCACATAATTGTTACTCTCAACAGCCTAAGCCTCAACCAATTAAGTACAGAGGCGTTGAACGTTTGCTAGATATGCTGATTCATTATAATCAGGTTTGTGGCAAACTAATCATTACATGATCGTTAGTTGCTTTATTAACAACTAAAGGGAAGAGTAATATATCTATTAACTTGTCATGCATCAGACTTCTGATATTCTGTACTATGAAGTATTGGATATACCCCTGCCAGAACTACAGGCATTGAAGACATTAAAAGTTACATATCATCATGCCACCAAGGATGAGGTTATTTGGTTGAAACTTTTAAAGCTTTGTAGTATATTGAGTTTGTCCAATAGTCTCAAATGTGTTTTACCAGGTGTCTGTTCACAGTATAAGATTGCCAAAAAATAGCACGGTTGGTGATGTTTTAAGCGATATCAAATCAAAGGTAAACTTTAGTATCCTTATCTTATGGTCTGTATGGCATGTACTAGATCTCTTTGTTGCTTATATGATGCTAGCTCATGTTCTATGCATCCTTTCTGTCATTGTCAATCAGGTTGACCTGTCCCATCCTGATGCTGAACTTAGATTGCTTGAAGTATTCTACCACAAGATATACAAGGTGGTACAAATGCTAGTTTAACACCTCTTAGTTGCATTTAGTTCCACAAAATAGACAAGTGTTAGTTACCATGTATTTGCTGCAGATTTTTGCACCCAGTGAAAAGATAGAAAACATCAACGATCAGTACTGGACACTACGTGCAGAGGAGGTATGTGATGATATGCCATGCTTTACAGAAAGCCCTCCCCCCCCCCCCCCCCCCCCAACACACACACACACCCGTTCAATGGCTGATGTTATCTTTTCTTTGTAGGTACCAGAGGAGGAGAAAAACCTTGGTCCTTTTGATCGCTTGATTCATGTATACCATTTTACCAAAGACACTCAAAACCAAACGGTAATGCAGTTCGGCTAATGCTTTCCCTCAGTTACTCAATCTATGCATTTATTTGTGTTCTGTAGAACACAAAAAATACAGCCTGGTTGTGAGTAGTTCCTCAATGCAGTTGGACAAACTTTTAGTCATTGTACCACATTTGGTTTTAAGTCGCTTTGTCATTCACTGAAAGAAATGCTTTAACTATGTCTCTAATACTCAAATATTTGACATTGTCATGTTCCGCCCACTGTCCAGCATAAATGATGGAATTGGGCAAGGCAATTATTACTAAGCAGGATTTCCTTGTTCTGCTTCTGATAGCATATTTGGATCTCTAGTTAACCACATGCTTGATATTTATCCTGATTTCCACAGCAAGTTCAGAATTTTGGAGAACCTTTCTTTATGGTTATTCGTGAGGATGAGACCTTATCTTCTATCAAAGAACGTTTACAGAAAAAGCTTAAGGTCTCAGAAGAGGATTTCTCCAAGGTAATGAGGATTTTCCCATGGTTTCTATATTTATATATAAATATGTAATTTTTTTTGTTTTGTTGCTATAGCGGCATAGCGCATCCGTGTCAGATGTGATGTTATTGAGATATGTGTATGCTTTTGCTACTTGTCAGAATATTTAAGAAACAGTAAGCTTTTATAGCCCAAGGCCTCACTTGGGGTATAAGAAACAACACAGTTAGCTATTCAAATTTTGGTTTATAAAATGATTATCAAAATGGTAAGCTTTTTGATTTATCTGATACATTTTTCGTTGTCGGCTTATCGCCTATATATTTCGATGTGGAAATTTAAATATTCCGATTCCGACACATACCGTCACAAACCTTGGTTCATGAATGCTCAGGTGTTGGGGGATATGGTGAAGGTTATTAATTTCATCAAAGCGGTCCTTTGTGTTTCGAGGCCTAACAATCCAAAATAAGTACTCCCTCCGTCCCAAAATAAGTGTCTTAAGCTTAGTACAACTTTGTACTAGAGCTAGTACAAAGTTGAGACAGTTATTTTAGGACAGAGGGAGTAACTAAATTAGGCTTGTCCCTAAATTCGTGTCTACCTAATTGGAAAGATATTAATACTTATTGGAAGTAGTTGTAACAGTCTTAATATTTCTACGAGGTGTGTTGATCTTGCTTTTTGTATGTGGAGCTGACACCTAGTGTAAACATTGGTTAAATTGTACTTACCCGAACAAATGTTCTCTTTGGACAGTGGAAATTTGCATACATATCCCTTGGCCGGCCAGACTATTTTGAAGATTCTGATAGTGTAGCTACGAGATTTCAGGTACTATCATGCTAGTTATCTACTTGTTGAAGTAGCTTTTGTAGCGCTTAATTTGATTTCAATTGTATACACTTGTTTAGAGAAACATGTATGGAGCTTGGGAGCAGTATCTTGGACTGGAGCACCCAGACACAGCGCCAAGAAAGGCACATAGTGCTAACCAGGTACTGGCGGCACATTGTTGCAACTTGTGCTAATGATGTCAGCGTGCTCTATATTCTTGTTGGTTGGAAATTTGCTAATTTCATGTTTTTTGTGCAGAACCGCCATTCGTTTGAGAGGCCTGTAAAGATCTACAACTAGACAGTTGTGAGAAGCAGGAGTGATATCCTGCCACGCAATACCACCAAGCAAGTGGCTGAAACTGAAATTGCTGGCTTGAATAAATCGTGTACCATATGATGGCAGGACTGGTTGCTCAAGTTAATGACGGAGCCTGTAAGCTAGCGTTTCCCCGCACTCTGCCCTGGATATATAAAGTTTTTGCAGAGATGACCCAACGAACCATCACCTTCTAGTAGATGAGGAGGCTGTTTTTCTTTTCTTCCACTAGGTGCTCTATACAGTCAACTAGCTAGTGGATTGCTTGGTTCTGCAGTTGTTGCTAGGTGCAGAGTTGTTGATGATGCTTTTTTTCTGTATATTATTGTTGTGAGCTGTACAAGTGCAGTCGTTGTTGATGGTCATACGGTATCTGTAACTCCAGTGATGATATAGTGGCTGCGTCTTTTCACAAATTTGTATCTGATTCTCCTAAGCTGTCCTAGAGGGCTGTTACCGCACCTGACTCGAAGTTTGGGCTTCCTTACCCTCTGCTCTTCAAAAGTATGCTAATATGTTTTAAATTCCATGATTCGATGGTCCGTGTGGGTTGTTTCTCATGCAGCAAAGTGTCGTCTCATGGGAAGTTCTGAGCTTAACAACACAAAGAAAGGACACAACTTTGGTGGTAGTGAAGTTTTTGTTTTGAAAGGGTAGTGGTAATGAAGTTGGTTTATGCTGATTGAAGATTACAGCGGATCCAAATTCAGCCTGTTAAGCATGACCCATGGGTTGTTTGCTATACTAGTGGACCTGTTGTGCCAAATAGCGCCACGTCTGCAAATATGAATATAAACAACTTAACTTAATACTCCCTTTGTTTTAAAATAAGTGTCTCAAGCCTAGTATGACCTTATACTATACTAGTATAAAGTTAAGATATTTATTTTGGGACGGAGGGAGTAACATAGTTTAGATTAAACCAAAATTCATGCCTTGGTATGAAAAATTAAGATTGAATTGTCTTTTAAAACGTTATAGGTGGATGTTGTAGCCCACTTCCCTCTTTGAGGCGCGACCATAGGAGATCTCTAAAGGACGCGATTGTTCCGAAAGGTTGCCTCCAAAGGATGCAACGCTTCAGGGTGAAAACCGCCTCACGGTTGTAACCATCCATGCGGGAAGAGTGGAGATTATCCCATAATTAATGATGGGTTAATTATTCTTAACACCCCCTAATCATATATTGAGTGCATATGGATTCATCATCTTGATTAAGTCTCCTCCAAAAATCCTCATTAAAAACTGTATGATAACCTATTCCGTGAGCATATTTTTGGAATGTAAAAGTTGGTAGAGACTTCGTGTACAAATTAGTTACATGATTTGATTGGCTAGATATGCAATATAGCGATATTGCTTATTGCGTAACCTGCTTGCATCCTCGCAACACAACAAACTTTATCTTTGCGATAATGTTTGATGGATGTAGACATGTGGTCTGTTTTAAAGACTTTCATGAGATGGCTACCACACTTAGTAGGAACGTTAAACTTGTCTATGATCTTAAGTAGCAGGGATCTCATAAATGTATCCAATGATATTGCTGTTTAGATTTCTCTCAAACTGAAAAACTAGGACAAGATTTTTGATGCCTTTGGAGATATCGATAGATATTCTTGAGTCCCAACCAATTTTGTTTGGTGGATCCAATGGCATTATGGAACGTTGAGTCGCAATATCTCATTTCCATCATCTCTTGGTCTAAATAGATCTTTCTCTAAGTCTAGAGAATGAACTACCATGAGAGTTATGGATGGATAATATTTGTCCATAATGAATTTTTCCAATATATTTTCGGATATAGACAACATAGTATACCATAATGTATGAATGAAGGTGCTCAAGTTGTAGTAACGAGCGATATTTTGGTTTACCCAAATCCCTCATTTTAAACTCCGTCATTTAGATGATTACATGTGTCGTCATTGCACACATACAAACATGGATAGTCATAATTGTAGGAGTAATCCTTGTGCATAAGGAATTCACTACGTCAGTTGTACCAATTGTACCAACGATAATAATAAGTCATATGTTGACTTATTGATTTTATACAATGTATGTTGCGTTTTGATTTTCGATTCAGAAGCGAGATTTCAACGCGAACCATCTATGTGTGAATCTAGTGATCCACATGGATATGTAATCACTACATCTATCAACTCGAGAGATAAATGATTTTGTAATGCGAACGATATAAGGTATCAGAAAGAGATTCCACGTGTGGAGAATAGCTGAGTATCTGCGTGAACCCTTGTGCTATAATACTTACTATATAATTCACCACCTTGTTGTTCTCAATTCCGTTTCCAGAAGAAAACCGGTGTAGGTTTTGCTTATGAATACCTTCCCATTATCGAGCAAGATTATTTCTACATAGATTATAACCTTTGCAATCTAGTTGAGAAATATGTGTTGACAGTTGTAGACTTCCAGTTGTATGTTTGTCCAGAATCTATATATCAATATAGAGTTGATGGAAATATTGTTACCCATGCCGACTGCTCATGGTTTCCCAATGCGATTGAGTCACGTATTTCGATGTCCCGGTCATTCTGTGCACTATGACCTGGGTTGGTGGAGGTTTCCCGTCCACTGGGTGTATAATACACATTAGGTGTGTGTCAACGTAAATTTGACTTGCCTTTACTGATTCCGAGGCCTTGATATCCTTGCTTGCGAGAAGCTAAGTCCCGATGCATTTTTGCCATATACCTCCCCTGTTTCTTTGAACGGGGAGTGGAGTGGAGTTTGTTGGTACTTCCACTCTTTCAGGCGTACTTTTGCAGGATTGTAAGATTGTGACACCTTTATAGTGAGTAAATGAATCCGGGAGGTTATTTGCAATGTGTTGCAAATCTGTTGAACGCATGGTTCAGATCTTTGAGTACGCGGATTTCAGGAAGAAATGTGTTGAACATTCCACTAATTTCCTGACATTCTTTATGATATTTGAACTCTCCCCCTAATGCGTGGAAATGGTCCTCATTGAATCAACATTCTGGCCTTGAATAACTCCCCATGTGAGGGGCTTGAGGTATTGACAGAAATACATCTATTCCTCACATAGATCCCAACTATATGTTGAGGGGCTAATGATGTATGCCGGGTGGTGATATCGGTATGCAACCGAATTATCTTAGATGGGAAATACTTGGTAGACTTCCGCGTATCGAAGATAGAGGGGAATAATATCATGCAGTTTGGTCATGAGCGTCTAAAACTGCATGACTCCAACATAAAGTTGGTAAGTTGCAATTCCAAAGTAAAGACAATGCAATGAGCTTAACTCTTTGAATAAAGGATTCTACCAAACCATTTTGAGGCTAGACATTAGTACAAATTGCTAAACTTCAATCCGAGTACCATAGAGAAGGCACTCAAGGTGAATTCTGCAATGTTATCCATTTGATTTACTTGAAATCGGTGTGAGGATAATGAGCCAATGGTTTTGTGTGAATAAAGCATACACTTAAGACCATCATGTAGATATGTATTTTAGAACCATGGAATACGTGAATAGACTACTAAAATGGTTGGGAAGAGCCACTTACCTTGACTTGATGCATTCAAGGAGTCTGAGTGGTTCATCATAGACTTTAAGGTGCACGGACCTTAAAATTAGCTTCTGTGTGTCACATGTAGGGCACACAAAATCCAAATATTGTTAGAATTTAGCATCATAATAGTCATAAACCAATGGAATTGTTGATAGTTTCGGTTTCAACCCAATGTGTGGATGACCAAGGTGAGTATGCCAAGTTTGTCATATACAAGACATTTTGGAAAACTATCTTGGATGCAACATGGGCTACGAGTTTTGTAGTATGTGCCGTACAATCCAGATGATACATAGAGTATGTGCTTTCCATATCCGTTGTATATGCTAAAGATAATTAGTCCTCTTTGTTGTCATCATAAGTTTTTGCTATGGAAACTCTTTTGACGGATACCTCTATAGTTTGGTAGGGTACGAGTTAAACTCAGAAGCAATAATGTACCCTCGCGTTACTCGAGTACCCACAGGGATATTAAATATGACTCGAGTTGAGCCAACAAATACCTCATCGCATCTAGCCATTTTAAAATATCCATCTTCTCTCAAAGAGAGTGGAAACATTTTAATTCCCTGAGTATAGAGTTCGTGGTGCATATGCCCACAAGACACAAATCATCTTTTATCATATTGACCCCCGTAGAAATCTAGATATAGACACGAAGATTCTCAAGAAAATCATTGTTATATATAGAATACGTACAAATGTATTTGTACGAAAGCACTGATATAGTATATTATAATATACAATATATGATGACAACAATACTTATGTTGTTGTTATAAATGGACATAAGTTATGTTGACCACTCAGGAGATTGAGAGACTAGTCGAAGTCTTCAAACATGTTAGTTGAGTCATATTCAATCTTCATTTTCTCCATGCTCATAGGGTCCCGTGACAACTGGATAGTCATTTTATTGCTCGGTTCTAGAAGAACATCATGCAAAACAACTGACTTCCATTATGGTGTTAGATTGAGGGTTTGACGTGAGTTTCAAACCTTTTATCTGTGAGGTCCTTTGCGTCCCAGTGGAGTGGCTTGGACTGCACGCGTTATCTTATGGGATGCAAGACTCGTCTTGATGTCCATGGCCTCCTTAAGTAAGTTGTGGCCATTGAGGGCAAGAGCCTCAAATTACTTAGCCATCGATTACTTATAGGGGAAAACGAGAGATAATTAATTTAGCATAGGTAAATTAAAAAACAATCATGGTTAACATTATAATGCATTTTGCAAAGTTAATGGGTACTTCAAGAAGTTAGTTTGAAACCATTTGTGTGAATCTCAAATTGCTAAGTATGACATCTTGAAGATAATCTCCAAAATGGATAAGATCTCACAACACTAGGGAGTATAATTTGATGAAATTAGTAGATACTCACTCGTAATGTCTTATGTCATGACTTAGTAAAATGTGTGGGATAGCACTTTGTAAAGCAATCATAATGTTTTAACAGTAGTGGTGATAATCTACAAAGCAGTAGATCTACACACTACCTTGTGATCCCAAACATAAATTTGAAGAAATCACTTTGAATTTTGCATATGTATTTGCAAGAAATTGAAAATCTCAATTGCAGATAGACGTATTAATCTCGACATGTGTCTAACATGGAAATATATACATCATAGAAATATTCTGGAATACATCATACTCAACGGAAAAATAGTACTGCAAAGGTACTGGATTTATCTTTGCAAGAGATTAAAAATCTCAATTGCAAATAGATGTAATTAATCTCGACACATGAAAAACGTGGAAATATATTACACCAAATTAGGATGAATACATCGATACTCAACAGAAAACAGTACTGAAATATATGTACTGAATTCAACAGGTCTAACACATGAATGAAATTAGTGCTAGAACTATTGCTAGATGACTTATCTGCTGAAAATGCTAAAGTATAGCAGTCGCTATGGTGCAAATCAGCAAAGAGCTACTGATAGCCCAATACGCATGTAGATGGGACAAATTAGGCAGCCACGTCACGCAATCGGATAAGGGAGAGGCGGAGGGCAAACCAAGGATATAATTCCCCACAGTAGCTTTGATCTCCAATCCACATGCTCGAGACCAACACAGGAGGAGGCCCCCATGGCCGTCAACCGCATTACTAGCGACGAGAGGAGCTCCAACCGCACCCTTCCCCGTCGGGGAAGCGGATGCCAGGCGCGGAGTCAATGGAGAGGCTGTGAGCCCGAGCACGGTCGGTTCCAAGTTCTCTTGCGGGAAGTGCGGCTGCTCAACGCTGTGAAGTTAGAGGCCATGAGGCGCCTGCTACTGCGGCAAAGGGGGCCGAGTGTCGGGCATCAAGGACGAAGGCGCTATGGCGCAACAACATCGACAACTACGTGCGGGGTCGGGTGGAGCGCCGTGAGCGCGGCCACGGCCAGGTGCCGACGGGCACGACCCGAGCCTGGCCCGAGCAGCAACGGTCCCGCGCAACCAAGAGCTGGCACGATCATGTCCAGGAGCGGGTGAGGGCGGCGAGGCCACGGCGCCAGCGGGCGCGACGCACAACCGGGCGTGGTGTGCAGCGTGGGGCGCACTACGGCGCGGTGGCAGCGTGGTGGCCGTGTCCAACGACAAAGTGGTCGGGGATGGAAATCGTCGTCGTCATCATCTATTTCGTCCTCTGGAGACGCAATCGCTGCCTCGACAGGGCCGACGGGGTCGACAACGACGGCCGCAAGCAAACCACGGGGACATGGTCCCCACCCGTGGACCACGCACCATCCCAGCGGTGGCGGTGTCGCTAGTTCACATGGTGACGAGCGTCAACCGAAGGAAGCGCTCAATGATGAGCGTGCTGATAACGTGTAAGAAATCAAAAATGATTCAAGTCCCTTTATTGATAGATGATACTATCTCCGTCCTAAAATTCTTGTCTTAGATTTGTCAAGATACAAATGTATCTAACACTAAAATGTGACTAGGTACGTCCGTATTTTGGTAAATCTAAGATAATAATTTTGGGACAGAGGGAGTATGAGTTTATATACAATGCCAACAGGTGTCTTGAAAGGAGGCGACTATTCCAAAAAGTTGCCTTCAAAGGATGCAATGTTCGAGGGTAAAATCGCCTCACGGTTGTAATCACCCATGCGGGAAGAGTGGGGATTATCCCATAATTAATGATGGGTTAATTATTCTAAACACATATTAGCCGAGGTCATCCTAATCCATGTCGATGGCCTCGTCAGATATGTAGTCGAGCGCATCGGTTATATCTTCAACCGTGGTGACTAGGTGGGTGGTGGGTCGGATGAAAATTTCCCGATCGTTGGCTTTACATCCGATCTGATCATAAAGTGCACATGAGATCACCAGGTTCTGGATCCGGTCCAGCAACTCATTTATCTGTGAGAGCTTCTCCGCATCTAGGGCCTGGCGATATGCCGTGCTGATATGAAAGGAATTGTTCGGACCGCCCAAGGCGGTCCATCTCGTCTGGCCTTGTAGGCGAGTTCTAGTTCGAAGACCGGAGCAACCTCCTTCGGGACAACCATCAAATCCAAAGAAGAATTCGGCTTCAGGCAGTCATCCAGGTGACATTAATAGGGTCGAATGTGATTACCTCTAGATCCATCTCTAGGCTGCTTTCGCTAGGGGATCAAATCCGAGTGTTAGATCGGAAGCCAGTTCCATAGCGTTTATGCCCGATGGTTTTCTCAGGTTGGATCATGATTTATGCCAACAGGACTTGATCGCCACATGCATCATTAAAATATTCCAAACTTTCGAACATGATGACCTCGTTCAGAGCGAGGGTGTCGACGCGGCCAAGATAGTCGTCGAGATCTGCGTGTTGTACACCACTACCAAAGGCGAAAAGCTGGGTCGGGATGAAGGTGCAATCGTAGCCAATGCTGCCATTGAATTGCAAATGAGCAATCAATCCTGAAGATTACACAACGAGCTCTCAATGAAAGCACCAATGTCAGTGTCAAAACCACTGATCTTGGGTAGGGGGGCCGAGCTGTGAGATCGGATCGAGGGCAACATGAGACAAAGAACACAAGGCTTTTACCCAAGATCGTACCCTCTCGATGAAAATTCTATGTCTTGCTCTTGTTGTATTGATGATGTAGCGATTATAGCATTTATGTACCTCGATATCGTGAGTTTGTGGGATAAATCCTAGGGGTTATGATGTTGTGTATCTCTCTCTTCTACGGGCTAAACCCCACGGTTTATATAGGCACCAAGGGATCTAGGGCTTCATTAATGTCGGTTACCATCTATGGATTACATGCCGAAGGAATCATCCTCGCCCTTGAGTGCACGCCAATGAAAGCACAACTTCTCCCTAAGCGGTTTTGGTAATTAATAACATATATGTCATTGTACTAATGATTCTATCTAGTATATTTCACGAAAAGTTTAATGATGAATTGGCTAAGAATTGTGAGGAGAACCACTAGATGCAAGTAATAGGATTGTTCAAGCTTCAAGCTTCAAGACTCTACATTTTACATTTTTTGAGAAATCACATTTGAGTCCATAGGAAAGCCAATACTATTAAAAGGGATGAGGTTACTATGTTGATCTGGTTGCTCAAGTGCTTAGAGATTAGCCACCAAAAATACTCATGAAGTTCCACCACAAATATTCTGTCCAAACCTCAAAGTCAAATTCGGTGCCACCAATATTTCCAAACCGGTCCTACTGAGTTTTACCCTAGACAAAACCTATGCGAAACCCTAACATTTCGGTACCACCAAGTTTGGTTTCGGTCTGACTGAGAAACATTGACCTACTTTTTGGTTAGCCATTTGCTATAATCAGAATTTCCGAGTTTTGTAAATCGGTGCCACTGAGTCTGGTAACTGCCTACGCCAGCCAAATCGGACCCTCCGAGATTCATATATCGGTCTCACCAAAAAGCCTAAAGTTGCCACATTTTGTACTAGTCGGTGCAACCGAGTTTTTACTTCGGTTTCACCGAGTTGGGCAATAATGTTGTAACGGTTGGATTTTTGGAGATGCCTATATATACCCCTCCACCTACCCTTCATTCATAGAGGAAGCACTATGAACGAGCCAACACTTTCCTCATCCATTGTTCTGAGAGAGAGCCGCCTACTCATGTGTTGAGATCAAGATATTCCAATCCTACCATATGAATCTTTATTTCTAGCCTCCCAAGTTGCTTTCCACCCAATCAATCTCTTATATTTGTTGTTCATGTTGGATTGCAAGATGAATTCGTTGGTGATGGAAGGGAACCGGATCATGAAGCGACCGCAGAAGAATGGAAGATGTTGCAATACAATGCTCAAGCATGCGACATTCTGTTCAACTGCCTATGCCCCGAAGAGTTCAACAAGACTAGCAGTATTGAGAATGCAAAGGAATTTTGGGATACTTTGGTTGATATGCACGAAGGTGCCGAATCCGTGAGGGAATCTAAGTTGGATGTGCTACATAGTCAAATAGACAAGTTCAAGATAAAGGATGGTGAAGGAGTCGCTGAAATGTCCTCTAGGCTTGCTCTCATCACAAATGAGATTTCCGGCTTCAGAAGTGAAGAGATGACCAAAAAATTCATCATCAAGAAGATCCTTAGAGCCTTGGAGGGAAAGTATGACACCATTGCACATTGACCCAAATGATGCAAAACTACAAAGTTCTCATGCCAACGGAAGTCATTCGAAGGATTGTTGCTCATGAAATGTAACTCAAAGACAAAGAAGAGCTTCATAATAAGTCAAGAAATGCATATAGAGCTTCAAGTGAAACTCCCACCACTTCAAATGAAAACCTTGTTAACAATGAAGAGATTAACCTCATGGTCAAGAAATTCAACAAGTTCTACAAGAGTAAAGGCAACGAGAGAAGCTCCAACTGAAGATATGAAGAGAAGCGATCATATTGTCGTGACCAGAAGTGTTAGAATTGTGGAAGGCCCGGACACTACTCCAATGAGTGCACGACCCCCCACAAAAGAAGAGAAGAGTCACCTAGAAGACGGAGCTCAAAAGATGAGTCACCTCGAATAGAGAGAGAAGGAGTAGAGAAGATCATTATGAACGCAGACCCTACCGGAGAAGCAAGGAATCGGAGAAGAAGGAAAAGTACACCAAGAGCCACTCAAGAAGAAGACATCAACCTCATGTTGGTGAAGGAGTATCCGGCTTCGAATCCGACAACCAATCCGAGAGAAGTTACCACTCCAACTCCGATTGTAGTCAAGATGAAGGTGTTGCCGGACTAGCACTCGTATCCTCCAATTCGTATGACATATTTGATTCACCAAATGAAGGATTTGAAAATTGCTTCATGGATAAAGACCCCAAGGTATAACACCCAAATACTTTGACTTTAATAGTGATGAGGATGGCTTACTTGGAGATGATGACTTGCTCTTTGATAAAACTAGTAATGTTAGTCAAAATGAACTTGATGATAATCATGCTAGTCAAGATAAGTCGTGTGATGATGATAAGAAGGAGATTGAGCGTCTAACTAAATAATTAAACACTCTTAAGTTATCCCATGAATCTACTCTAGAATATCATAGAGAGCTCGTAAGAACTCATGAGAAGCTACGCTTCGAGAAGCTAAATTCAGAGCAAGAGCACGAGTTTCTTAAAGCGATAAATGATGATCTTTGAAAGAAGAGTTCTTCTTATCTAGCCAAACGATTACTCTTGTCTACTTTTGCTTCACAAGTTAAATCTAAGCAAACTAGTAACAAAGGTAAGAAAGTTTCTTCATCTAGTAACAACAACACTAGTGATAAATCAAATGATGTTGTTTCTAGTGGCTCTATTGATTCCACTAATGATTGTCTTAGCCAAGTTACACTTGAGCAAGAAAATAATTTATTGAAATGAATTGTAGATAGAGGTGCTTTCAAGAGTCTTGGTGGAAGTAAGCAATTCGAGGAAATTGTACGCAAGCAAGGAGGACACCAAAAGAAACAAGTCATTGGCTACTTCAATGCTAATGGAGTTGAATGGGAAGAAGATCAATACCCCAATCCGAAGTTTGTTCCCCAAAAGGATAAGTATGATCCTACTCTCCCCAAGGGAACAAATGCTCAAGACGACCTTCCACCACAAGACCACAAGCTCAAGGGCAAGGACAAGCTTCAAGAGGAGATTGACTCATTTGAAGAAGAACCCCAAGCCATGATCAAGTGGGTTCCGAAGGTCACTACTAGTTGTACTTCATCAAGTGCTACCTCAACTCCAAGGATCCCGATCAAGTCGATGTGGGTCCCCAAGAAAAAGAACTAGAGAAGTGCTTGAGGGGTGACCCCGCCAATAAAATTCACTCTCATTCATTTTGGCAAGAGCTATTTGCAATCAACTCCAACCATATGCATTAGTCCAAGGAGTCACATATTCCCTCAAAGGTAAGCAAGAGACAAGCTAATTAATGTATCAATGGACATCATCTCATATATGCTTAACTCCATGTCCGTTGATATCCTTGTATTTGTTCCTTGTGTGGGACTAACCCATGTAGGTGAGAAGAGTATGAACCAACAAGGATAGCTCCCAACTCAAGATGATATTCATCAACTTTGAGCATCCACTACCACTACACCTAACAAGAAGTCTTCTACAACAAAACCCGAGGTTAATTTGTACCTCTTAGGGGGGATGTCAAATCAAGGGGGATCTTTACTCTAAGACTTTATTTGAAAAAACTCTCAAACTTTATTCATTAGAAATAATAAGTACATCGTTTGTGAGGATCATTACAATATCAATCGGAGGCTCCTCAAACCAATCAAAGGTCAAAGAAAATTTTCCTAAACTAGCAAGCTCATGAGCTATTTTATTAGCTTCTCTATTACAATGTTCGAATCTCACAGTTAAGAAATCACAAGCATAATGAAAACAATCATCGAAGATAGCTGCCGCTACGCCAGCCGATTGTCCTCCATCCTTCATGGTATCAAATACCTCCAAATTGTTCGAACTAATAATAAGACGATTACATCCCACCCTTTGCGCTAGTGCTAGACCGAACTTCAAGGCTAAGGCTTCAACCATCAAAGCATCTACGCAGTGGTCGATCTTTGCATTCCCTCCAGCGATAAACCTTCCTCTGTCATATCTAAGTACTGCCCCCATAGAACCACTAAGTAAATCATGATCAAAAGAAGCATCGACGTTAAGTTTCACAAAACCCCTAGGAGGACATGACCAAACTTCCCTCCGCATATAGCCCTTAGGAGACGATGCCTTAACAAATTTTGTCGTTAGGGCTAGAATTACCATTGTAATGTGGTGCACGTCTTGAGTAGTTTCCTTGTGCACCAACTTTCGTCTCTCCCACCAAAGATACCAAGTTGAGATGGCAATTATTTCAGTCATATTCTGATGACCCAGTATCCATAGTTCTTTATCTGGAAGGAAAAGTAAGTGCTCCAGCACCGCCTCTCCCGCCCGATCAACCTCACAAGCTCTATCAATGATATCATCCAACCCCAATCTTTTCCACACCTCCTTCGCTTTTCTACAAAGAAAAAGCATGTGTTTTGTATCTTCTGGCCCCTCAGAGCAAGTAGGGAAGATAGGCGAGATCTTCATATGTCTATTAGCTAGAGTAGCACGACATGGTAATGTACCATGTAGTGTACGCCATATATTTTTTACCTTTGCTGGACAGGATAAGCTCCATACCTTACTCCAAATAGGATTAATTGTGGCTTGTCCCATCCCATCAGAATCTCTCAGTTTATTTCCATACTAATTATCCCATTCCGCTGAATAAGCAGACCTTACCAAAAAATACTGTTTTTCATATAACTCCAAGCTATGAAATCTAGCATATCGTATTGTGGTATTGGGGTTGAAAGAATCCGTTTTCAATTGATGGGCCATAAAGTTTGTCTAAGCAGTTCTTCATCCCAGCAATTCGAAACAGGATCAATCAGATCATCCACTTTAAATAAAATTTGTCTCCCCTTCGGCGTCACAATTTTCCTAGTTGCGCATTTAGGGATCCAAGCGTCTTCCCAAATATTGATTTTCTGTCCATTCCCCACTCGCCAAATATAACCATTCTTTAGAGATTTAATCCATGCCATAATACTTTGGCACGTAAAAGAATAACCTTTTTTCAGCTTACTATTCAACAGATCGCCGTGAGGGTAGTACTTAGCTCTAAGAATAGTAGCACACAATGATTCCAGATTGTCAAGAAGACGCCACGCCTGTTTTGCGAGCATAACTAAGTTAAAACAATGAATATCATGAAATCCCATCCCTCCTTGATTTTTAGGGACACACATTTTCCACCAAGCCATCCAATGCATCCTCCTCTGGTTCTCCTCGTCTCCCCACCAGAAATGCGCTATCGCGTCAATGATTCCTTTACAATTATTTTTAGGAATTTTAAAGACCGACATTACATAGGTGGGTATGGCTTGGACAACGGCTTTGAGCAGGAGCTCCTTCCCTCCCGCAGATAATAATTTTTCCTTCCAACCACTAATATTTTCTTACAATACGTTCAATTAGGAATTAGAAACAATTTGTTTTTTCTACTCCCACATTTACTGGTAGGCCCAAATATTTATCATTAAGGGCTTCAGTCAAAATATTCAGTGTGATGCACATTTGTTCTCTAATCTCCACCTTCGTGTTTGGGCTGAAAAAGACGCTGGATTTTTCAACACTTACCAAATGCCCTGAAGCCTTGCAATATAAGTCTAGAGCCAATTTCAGTGCTTCCGCACAGTGAGGACTTGCTTTGATTTCATAAGAATTCACGAGTCGTCCGCAAAGAGAAGACTGGTAATGGGTTGTGCATCTCTACAAACTTTCACTCCTGAGATGTTTCCAGTTTCCTCTGCCCGCGTTAATAAAACACTCAGCCCCTCAGTACACAACAAGAAAAGATAAGGTGACAACGGGTCTCCTTGTCTCAACCCCCTTGTAGGCTTCAAGCTCATACTTTCCTCCCCGTTGATCCGGACTCGGCATTTGACGGATGAGACACATTGCATAATAAAATTCACCCATTGTTGTCTGAAGCCAAGTCTCAGCATCATCTCCTTCAGGAACGTCCACTCAACTCTGCCGTAAGCTTTGTGCATATCCAGCTTCATAGCACATAGGCCATCTTTACCTTCTCTTTTGTTTTTGATGGTGTGGAAACACTCGTAGGCCACAAGGATGTTGTGTGTAATCAATCTCCTAGGAACAAAGGCGCTTTGAGTAGGGCTAATAATATCAGGTAGGAAAACCTTCAACCGAGTAGCCACCATTTTTGCAATTACTTTATATACCACGTTGCATAAACTAATAGGCCTGAATTGGGTAACCTTCTTTGGATTATTGATCTTAGGGATCAATACGATCGTAGTGTCATTCCATCCATTTGGTATCGTACATGTATTGATTGCATACAAAACCTCCTCAATTAGGTCCTCCCCTAACATGGACCAGAATCTTTTATAAAATATAGCATGAAGACCGTCTCGCCCAGGGGCTTTCAAATCCCCTATATCAAAGAAAGCTTTACGAACATCTTTCGAAGTATAGGGGCTAGTAGAGCATTGTTCATCTGAGTGGACACTCTCCTATGCACAAGGGACAAAACTTCTTGATTTGGATCCAAAACTTCCGAGGTAAAGATTATAGAAAAATACTCAATTATGTGATCCTTCAATTCCTTGTCTTCCCTCCAGGTTCCAGAATCGTCGAGAATTTTCTTAATATAATTTCTTTTCCTGACCGTGGCTGCGTTGTGAGAAAACAAAGTGTTACGTTCCCCATGCATCAACCAGTTTGCTCGACCACGCTGAAGCCAGAAAACTTCTTCTTGATCTAAAAGATTCTCAATTAGCACACTCATTTCCTTTTGACGAGAATGTGTTTGCTCGACCACGCTGAAGCCAGAAAACTTCTTCTTGATCTAAAAGATTCTCAATTAGCACACTCATTTCCTTTTGACGGGAATGTGATTCTGTATTCATTGGACAGCGCCTTAATTTTTCTAACTCCTTTTTAAGTTTATTAATCCTTCATTTTGGACCCTTGAGAATATCACAATCCCGAGAGTGTAGATCAGCTTGCACAACTCTCGTGCGATCCGCGAGCGACGGACCAACACCCGCTAACTTAGCCTTTTCCCAAGATGATATAACAATTTCTACAATGGTCTCTTCTTTTAGCCACCTAGCTTCAAACTGTTTTACACGCCTCTCAGGGCATCTGAAAATGTTGTCATCCAAATAATCCATGTCGAGGACCAACGGGTGATGATCAGAGTGGACATGTTCTTCGCTAATCACCGCCGCTCGGGGGAATTTACTTGCCCATCCTATATTGCAGACTGCCCGATCAAGACACTCACGCGTTTCACCTCTGCTCCAGGTAAAAGGATCCCCAATATAACCTAAGTGCCCCAAACCGCAATCAATGAGGCACTCACAGAAATCTCTCATCATTACATTTGGTCTTGCATTACCACCCTCCTTTTCCGAGGGATATAAAATTTCGTTAAAATCGCCCATAACCACCCACGGGTGGTCCCCTTTACTATGCAAGTTGCGAATATCATCCCATGAAGATTTGCGATCAGCCCAGTTTGGATAACCATAGAAGCCTCTGAATTGCCACAATACAGAATCGACGTGCATGAACATAATATCAATAAAATGAGGCGAAGCATAGTTCAACACAATTTTATTCAGACTTTGATAAAACAGAACCAGGCCACCGACCCGACCATCACTTTCCACAATAAACATAGAATCAAAATCTAAAGTACGAGTAGCTCATCGGCTTTACATTTATTCAAATGCGACTCTGAAAGGAAAATTAAATCCGCTCTTATTCGCCCCTGGAGATCCTGGAGCTCGCGGACTGTCGTGTGAGAGAGCATACCACGTCACTTTCATCCTAAGATTTTCATTTGGCTCGACGGACCCCCTTCTCGGGGGCCACCAAAGCGCCATTTTCTCCCTTCTCCTCGCCAACCGATTCCTTCCTCTGCTGCACATACTCGTCCTTCTCATCTATCTCTCTAGCAACGTGAGTGACCACCTCCTCCACATCGTGTACAGTTTCTACTCTGCCCCTGCACACCCTCTTGGAAGAAACTGTAAAATCACTATACAACATACACTCACAACTATCCAGGGACTTCTCAAAAGAGAATACTAAGTCACTCCCCGTCGGACGAGGGCTAAAAGGATGACCTCTTTTCTCTCCTAAGACTTTCCCACGTGCTGCTTCATATTTCCCACTCTCTCTTTTCTTTCTACCTTTGGTTCCCCTCTTTCTTGGTTGGTCCTGCACAGGAAACTTCACGGCATTGAATTTAGAACAAGTACCAGTCTTAGCCGTATCACTCGCCATAGCAGCAAGCCTCGAAACCCCAGCCCCTGAGAGAGCCTCTAGCACACCATGTTGAAACAGAAGCTGGCTTTGAAGGGCATCATATGCATCAACCTTAGCATTGTGGCTGTACATAGCCAACGCATGGTTCCCCTGATTTACCTTCGCAGAAGTGGCTTGCTGGCCTGAAGAAGCTGCACTAAGCATAGAGGAGTGCCCCAGGTGCTGCACATTATGCCCCTCCTGGACATGTACAACCCCCGTACAGGTATCCTTCAGGACCGCCATTCCCTGGCCCTCCTGGCCAGGGTTGGCAGCAACAACACGCACGAAAACCCGGTCCTCCTGACCGAGCCCAATGCTACCTGGAGGGAGTGGAGCAACCCATAGCACCCTCCCCTCCTGATCAGGTGCATGTTTATCCTGGCGCGTCCCCTCCTTCGTTCGAGCCACTAAATTGGCAGAGGCAGCAGCTTCCTTGTCAGCCACCATGAGGTCACTTACGACCTTCGCCACCTTGAAGACGATACCCTCCATGGCTGATGCAGATTTGTTGTAGTCGGCGCTGGCTACCTGTGGCTTATCACCACGGGGCATGTTTCCAAAACTAAGAGCTATTTTGCTAGCACCTTGAGCCTTCCAATAGGAATCAACACTAATATTTTTTGGGTAGCTAGCTATTCTCTTCTCCCTTGGGATATTACAAAACCTCTCAGAGGTATGACCTACAATCCCACAACACTCACAGTACAGAGGAAGTTTTTCATACCGGACATCAAAAGTATCTATCTTTGAACTACCCAAGGGAGTAAACTCTACTGTAGTCTTTAGTGGTTCATGCAGTAAGATTGCTACATGCACACGAATGAACTTTTCCACCATTACAAAAATACGATGAGACACATCAATCACCTCTCCTAAATGATCCCCTAGGATCCAACCCATGCTCTCAGTTTTGAGCTCGAATGGGAGATCGCGTACCTTGGCCCATACGGCCATTACCCCAAGGCCGACCTTCGCCGGATCACCTTTGCCGTCAAACTCGGCAAAAAATGATACCGTCCCTCTTGTAGTGCCATGGCTGTGCCTTTAGCACAAAACATCGACCCCCCTCGACCGCAAAATTGATGAAAAACCTCCCATCATCACTGGACACCTCTTGGACAGTGATCACCCCTTGGAACTTCCATGCCGTGGCTTGGAGCTCATCGACATGGCCCGAGGATTGGCCTGAAAGGCGAAAGAAGTCGCCGCACCACGAGGAAGTCGGTGACGGCCTTACGGACTTCTTCCATGTCGATGACGAGAGGAAGGCCCTCCCCTCGGGGTCGCCTTGACACCATCTTCCCTGTGCGATCGGGCGTTGGCGGGGTCAGATTGTCCCCCGCCCTGGCAACAGCCAGCGGGGAGTGCGTCCCCTTAGCAGTTGCCAGGACTCCTCCCGAACACTCCACTCTCTCCTGCTCCCCTTCCTGGTGTCTCTCTTTTGCCTCTCCTTGAACATCTATTATTCTAATCGATGGTCCCCAACTCGAAAGAGAGAAAACCGAGCTCACACTAGCCTGTACGTATGTGCTTTGTGAAGGACAGCCACACTTCCCATAGGCACAAATATAGCCTTCCTTACAATTAAAAGTCCTCCCCTCCAAATCAGGTTTGATACAGTTAAAGAAACTTAATTGGTCATAAATCTACAGTTTCCTAATAATCCCAGCGAAAATCTCTCTCGTTCTCCCAAAAAAATGTAGGCTCATATAATTGATGGTTATCCATCGCCAAGATCACTCCCCCCTGATTCCTCCATTTGTCCCCCGTACTGCTAAAATTGCCTATCGCAAGAATGCATGATGCAGTGGAACACTCCCTGCCACAAACGCTAGGATCCTTAGATTGAACATTATCCAAATTGATATGCAAACTGGCCAAACTGGCCCTATTAACACTCGCCTGACAGCCTGCCAAAACTACCCTCGTAGCACTAAAATCGCGTGCACCCAGATCGCTCAAATCCCTCCATCGATTCCTTTCCAAATCAACAACAACACCGGCCAAATTGGCTTTCCTAATACAATCCGAACCTTCCCTAGACGGAGCAAGGGAGATCTCACCTACCAAGGAGTTACAAATTTCCCTGACTCTTCTTCTGGATTGCTCCAAGCACCACTCCGATCAGCCGCCCGCCGGAGGATCCGTTTCGATCTCGTCCGGAGATCTCGCCATTCCTGCACGCTGGAGATGCCCCCATCGAAACCTGTTTCGATAGGGACGCCCTCCACCTCCCGTGTAGACGCCATCGCCCGGCTCACGAACTCCCTCGCCTTCTCCTCCGGCGTAGTTGCCGGCGCTAGATCCGCCATCTCACTTTCTCTCTTTCTCCGTCGCCGTCATATCGCCTAGGCGATTGCGGGAGCCCCTAGGGGGTTATTTGCAAAAACATGGCATGCCTATCTTTACTTTAAGACTTGAGTCAAAGCATCTCAGAAGATGTGAACACATTAAAAGCTTTATGTAAGAGTGGTAACCTCACTTGTGCTTAAACGATGAGTATGAGCTATGATCAAGTATTCTTACTTGGCTCCTAAGTCAATATACTGATATATAGATGATTTCGTCATCGCCAAAGTGCTTGGTAGATACTAGAGTGGTTGTTCATGTTCGTCATGTTTCATTTGACTTCTTATTGTGTAAGCATGTTGGTATGCATACTTTTACTCATTCGAGGATATCCAATTGTTGTTATTTGGCTTACATTTTGTTTGGCTAACTGGATATACATGAATGCCTAAGTACCCCTATCTATCTATCTATCTATCTATCTATGCTTTCTCGTCTCAAATTCTATTCATGCTTCATCACAAAATTTTAGCAAGCACTTTTCGGACCCTATGTGTGAGGAGCACTCGGAGTTCCGTTTCAACAAGAGCTAACTTCCAAAACCTCCCATGAGCCATTCGGTGTAACCAACTCCACAAACTCGGTTCCATCGAAGCACTAGGGTTGATCTATTTTTTGAACCTCGATACCACCGATTTTATAATCTTGGCCACACTGAGTTTCCCTCTCCTGTGTCAATTTAGAAACTCGATGGCACTGACTGTCGGATTTCGGGCACCGCAAAACCCTAAGGATTCGAACTCAGGGGCGCGTGGGGAGACCGCGTTGCAGATACGGTTCCCCGGCTCGTTACTCGATGGACAAGACAAGTTACTCACTCGATGGCGAGGAAGACATAGGACAAAGCAGTTTACCCAGGTTTGGGCCGCTGGGAAGCATAAAACCCTACTCATGCTTTTGTGGATTGCCTCTCGTAGAGGCTGAGGTATGACCTAGTACAACTTTCTTCGGCCTCCTGAGGCTAGGTGGCCTCAGCGGTGCGATGGTGGGTAAGTGAAAATGGTTCCTGGTTGGATCCCCCTCTGCGAAGCAACCTATCCCCTATTTATAGTAGCGGCCCCGGTCCTCTTCCCTTATCGTTTCGGCGGGAAGGGATCCCACATTGGCCAATTTTAAAGGGGGACAGGGGAACGTGCTACCGTGCCTAAAGGTGGTCTTCGCCTGCAAAGTGGCTACCCGCGCTGCATTGGTGACGTCCGCCCTGCTGGCGGGCGGCGGCGGCTTGGTTACACCGAAGTGGAAACATTTGGAAGATGCATTCGGGTCCCTCATACGTCCTTGCCTCCTTTGCACCAACGGGGAAGCTGCACGACCCTATCATCTGTGATTCGTCTATCCTTCCTTCGTGTCATCCTTGACTCCGGAGCCCAGAACTTGCCTTGGAATGTCCGCCGCTCCGGAGGGGTCTTGAGGGGACCCCCTACACGTCTTGATGCCGTTCCTCCTCGTGAGGCTTGGCCCCTCACGAGGGCCTTGCCTTGAGTGACGTCGAGCCTGCTGATGCTTGGTTGATGAAGTAGGCCAGCCCTGGGCCGCAGGCAGGCAGGTCTGGGTACCCCCATTACGAGAACGCCGACAGTACCCCGGGACCAAGGCGCACCTAGGCTAGCTTCATGGCGAAGCCTTGGGGGCAGTCTGAAGCATCGCGGGCCCTAAAGGTCTGCAGACCAGGCTGCACACGAGCGTCGCGCGGCCTAGTGGCAACACTCTAGTTCCCGAGGCGCCCGTAGGTGCGCCTGGTCAAACTGATATGACGCCTGGATGCTGCCCCAGCCATCATTACTCCTTGGTGGCGACGTCTGTGCACACGCCACACGTGTGCGTCCCCTCATGAACTGCTCGGGCCTGGGGACGCGAAGGGACGCCGGCTCAGTCTCGGCTTCTTATTTAACCCGACGAGGGCGATAAGGCTCACATCGTCTCAGTCTTCTTCGTCTCCCACCTTGAGCCCTCCACTTTCTCAGCATGGCGCCAGTGAGGAGGTTCTCCGTCGCCGAGAAGGGGAAGACTTCCGGTGAGGGTCTTGTTGCCCCACCTACCACGAGGGGCCGAGGCCGCCCCCGGAAGTGCACGACGGTGTCGGTGTAGGCTTCCGGCAGGCGCGGCCGTGGCTCCACCCTTCCCGGAATCACTATCGGCGGCGCCGGTGGTGCGCTAGCAAGGGCGAGCGCGCGCAGCGGCCGAGGTGGAAGGTCGGTGGTGGCCACCCGGCCAGCGCGCCCGTGACTCCATTCAGCCGACACGACGATGGAGTTCGTGAGGTCGGCGGACATGCTGGAGATCGCGTGGTTCCATCTCCCAAGCTTCTTTGCGAAGGTGCTCCCGACCGGCGGGCTCTCGGGCCTCTGGCTGCAGGCCGATGGCTGCTGCGGTGGGGCGTCCTGGGTGGAGGTCGAGGTCACCCCCCGCGGCTACGTGTATCTGAACCGCGGGTGGCAGGCGTTAGCCCGTGCTCGAGGCTTGAAGGGGAGGCGCTACCTCCACTTCAAGTACGACGGGGAGGCGACGCTCTTCGTCAAGATCTTCCGGGACGAGGGCGAGCGTCTCGGTTGCTGCCCGGAGGATGCCGGCCGCGGCGATCCCGTGGATGAGCCCGTCCCCGACGACGGGCGACGCGCCTCCAGCAGCAGCGACACCCCCTCAGGAAGGAGCCCGAACGACATCAGCGACATCAACTATGACGAGCCACCCCACTGCCGTGCCCGGACCTTGGGGATGAGCCCCCAAGCGCGGCGCCGCCCGTCCGCTCCTGCAGTGCTTGTGAAGGAGGAGGACACGGACTGAGGGACGTTGTGCGGGTGTCGGACCTCTGCGGCGACAGCCCTCCTCCGGGATCTCCGTCGCAAGCTGTCTCCTCCTTGCTTTTGGTCCCGCGTCCATGAAAACTAGAATAGGCTCTTCGGGCATGTAATGGATTTGGGCAGCAGTCTCTTTTGTTAGTACTGTTGCTTCTCTGTTGGTTCGGATACTTAGCTTGGCATGCTTGCAGTGAACTTCTTCGTTGTGACGTGTGATCGTGGCGCTCGGGGGGCTTGTTGTTCGGTTGGTTTCTCCTTGCTGTGAGTGAAGTGGGTCGATGCTCTATGTGAGCAGGTCCTAGTCCCGCACATTTTCCTGCCGCCGTGAGGCGTAACCCGTTACCAAGGTCGCTCCTCACGAGGCAAGACCCTGACCCCCCTGATACCGACCGGATCACCTGGACGGCACCAGGATGGTCAAGTGGCTTTGCGACCGGTGAGGATCCTGAGGCGCAATGCTCAGGAACCCCCTTAGACATTCAAGCGGCTCTACGTCGACAGGTCCGAGTCGTGCACATTTCCCTGCCGTGAGGTACGACCCATTAAGGTCATCCCCGCCGGAACAAGGCCCCGATACCCGGGTACCAGGTGGCTTTGTAACCGGTAAGGCTCCTGAGGCGCGATGCTCAGGAGCCCTCTTAGACGTCCAAGAGGCCCTCGCGAATTCTGTTTTCTATAGATCCCTAATCTGCATTCAGGAAGCTCTGTGTCGGCAGGTCCCAGTCCTACTCATTTCCCTGCCATCGTGAGGCGCGACCCGTTACCAAGGTCGTTCCTCATGGGGCGGGGCCCTGGCACCAGGGTGCCAAGTGGCTTGTGACCGGTAAGACTCCTAAGGCGCAGTGCTCAAGAGCCCCCTTAGGCGCTCAAGCTGTCCCAAGAGAAACAACTGTCGTAAGAAAAGACCAAATGTGTTTCCTCTCCAGGGTGGTGTGCCGAGCCGTGAATGGGACTCTTGAGCGAGTATCAAATGGCATGAGTCTGCCGACTCGTCCGTGAGTGCCAAGCGAGGGTCCAGGCGCCAAGGCCTTGGGGTACGAGTGGATGGGGACATGCAAATGCTTGACTTAGTGAAACAGAGCGTGCTACAAAGAGTGGCAAGGAAGGCGAGTTTTCGCAAAAGCTTCATTTGGAAAGGCCCCGAGTTTGATTTCATAAACATCAGCAAATCCAACTCAGAAAAAGGCAAATGCAAGATGCGTCCGGCGCCTAATCTATTCTCCGCCTCCGTCGCCCCCAACGCTGAGCATAGGGCTTCCACTAGGCGTGGGGTGGACCCCTTCTGCGTCCTCGGGGGGCCCTGGGCGTATACAGCCTTAGTTGGTTATTACATGAGAGTGTCACGGTGGGGGTGTATATGGGAGGTCGCGAGGACGCTTTGGCCTTGCGAGTGTCCCTACCCCCGAGGCATTGGGGCCTGAGCTTCTGGAGTCATTGGTGGACTGTGTTGATTTCCTTCGTCTTCCCCACTAGGTGTGGGATGGACCCCTTCCGCATCCTCGGGGGGGGGGGGGGGATGGGCGTATACATTGTCGAGTCATTATTTTGTGAGAGTGTCACGGGATGAAGTAGGTTCCGAAAGAATTGAAGGACGATGCAGGGTCGATGCAGAGGCGGTGTCGAGCCGTTACGGGTAGAACTTGCGGAGGTGTTGGATGTTCCAGGCGTTCTGGACTCAAGAGGCGGTCCTTCTTGAGTCTCCAGACGCACGGAGCTTGGCCGGGAGACGGGACGACCTTGAACGGGCCCTCCCACATGGGCGAGAGCTTATGCAATCCCTCTCTGGATTGGACCATCCGCAGGATGAGATCGCTGACTTCGAGGGTCCTGGAGGGGATGTTGCGGCAGTGGTAGCGCCGCAAGGCCTGTTAGTACGTCACGGCTCGGAGGGAGGCCCGACGACGCACCTCCTCTCCGAGCACGAGGTCCGTCTCCCACGCAGCCTCCTGACGCTCCTCGTCGAACGCCAAGACCCGCGGGGACCAGTGCTTGATTTCATGGGGAAGGACCGCCTCAGCTCTGTAGACAAGGAAGAACGGGGTCTCGCCGGTTGGTTTGGTTGCGGTGGTGCGGATGTACCACAACACCGATGGGAGCTCATCGACCCAACCCCGGCCGCAAGCTTTGAGCTTCTTCTTGAAGCTCCTCACTTTGAGACCCCGCAAGACCTCCGCGTTGGCGCGCTCCGCCTGGCCATTGCTCCGCGGATGGGACACCGATGCATAGCATATCTGCGTATCGAGGTTAGCACAATAAATCTTGAAGAGCTGAGTGGTGAACTGCGAACCATTATCGGTGATGATGCGGTTGGGGACGCCGAAGCGGCTCACAAGAACCTTGATGAACTTGACGGTCGACCCGGCGGGGATGGTGCACACGGGCTCCACCTCCGCCCACTTGGTCAATTTGTTGATGGTGACGTAGAGGTAGCAGAAGCCCCTGACCGCCGGCGGGAAAGGCCCGAGTATGTCCAGCCCCCAGACCGCAAAGGGCCAGGAAAGCGGGATGGTCTGGAGGCCCTGCGCGGGCTGGTGGATCTGCTTGGCGTGGAACCGGCAGGCCTCGCAAGACCTGACTATCTCGATGGCGTCGTCCAGCGCTGTAGCCAGTAGAACCCTGACCCGAACGCCTTACCTATGAGCATGCGCAAAGAGGAGTGATGCTCGCAGTCCCCTCCATGGATGCCGACTAGTAGCTCACGCCCATGTTCCGTGGAAATGCACCGCAACGCGACGTCGTTAGGGCGCCTGCGGTACAAGGCGCTGTCTCGCATGCAGTAGGTCGATGCTTGTCGTGCCACGCGCTCCGCATCTTCCTCCTTCTTCGGCAATGTGCCGTGGATCAGATACGTCCCAAGTTCCCGCATCCAATCATTGGCCTGAACCTCCATGGCCAAGAGCAGTCGAGCCCCCGAGGCCTGACCGCAGTCCGGAGCCCCCGAAGGTGGTGCTGGAGGGAGGTCCTCTCCGTGTGGTACCGGGTCCTCAGGCGACGGTGTCGCGGAAGGCTTGAAGAGTCGCTCCTCAAAGACGCCTGGTTCTTGAGCCTCGCGACGCAAAGCTCTTTTGGCGATGTCGCCCGCCTCCTTGTTTTCACCTCACGGAATGTGCTGCAGCTCCACGCCCTGAAAGTGTTTCTCAATCTTACGTACCTATTGCACATATGCCTCCATATGTTCGTCCATGGGTGTGTACTCTTTGTTGGAGAAGTTGACGAGGAGTTGAGAGTCACCCATCACGGTGAGGCGCCGGACCCCCAAAGCCGCCACTGCTTTGAGGCCGGCGATGAGGCCCTCGTACTCCGCTATGTTGTTGGAGACCTTCTCCCCATGCTAGAAACAGAGCCGTACGGCGTAGCGAAGCTTGTCTCCCACCGGGGAAGTGAGCAGGACACCAGCCCCTGCTCCTTGCCATGTGAAGGCTCCATCGAAGTGCATGGTCCATCCCTCGGGTGCCTCCACAGCGGGGGAAAGGGATTGGCTCCCTTCCAGCCCACGGTTCGGTGCGTCCATCCACTCTGCCACGAAGTCAGCCAGGGCCGCTCCCTTGATGACCCTGGTCATGCTGAATTCAATGTTGAAGGCCTGAAGCTCTATGTTCCATTCGGCAACCCTTCCCACTGCGTTTGGGTTGTGCAGGATCTTCTATAAGGGGTAGGTGGAGACGACCTTGATCGGGTTCCCTTGAAAGTAGTGACACAGCATTTGCGAGGCAACGAGGAGCGCTGGAAGGAGCTTCTACTGCATGGGGTAGCACGAGCGCGCCTCCCACAGTACCGTGCTGATGAAGTACACCGGGTGCTCGACGAGGGTGCATCCTCCCGGGGCGGCATGCTCCCCGACGTCTTCATGGGGCCGGGATGTTTCGTCGTCCGGGGCCTCAGGAGGGCCGAGCTCCTTATGGTATGATCCTTCAATCTAGGCCTCTGGTTCCCCTTCTTGTGGGGGGATTTTGAGCTTGTGAGTCGAGCGAGCCACCAGGCGCCGCGGGTGGGGCCCGCCGGGCTAGCGCCCTTGCTGGTTTGTTCCTCTCTTACTGCCACTAATGCAGTGCTGGCGGAGTGGGGGGGGGGTGGCAGCGAGGTATAGAAGCAGAGGCTCCCGGGGGCGAGGCACCACCATGACCGGCGGGCTCGTGAGGTAACACTTGAGCTCGTCGAAGGCGGCGTCGGCCTCCGGGGTCCACTCGAAGGGCCCTTTCCTTTTCATGATCTTGAAGAAGGGCAGGGCCCGCTCGCCAAGCTTGGAGATGAAACGACCCAAAGAGGTAAGGCACCCCGCCAACTTTTGCATCTCCTTGAGGGTGGTGGGTGCGCTCATCTTGTTTATGGCGTTGACCTTCACTGGGTTTGCCTCGATTCCCTGGTGCGATACCAAGAAGCCGAGCAGCTTTGCCGATGGGACCCCGAAGACACACTTCTCGGGGTTGAGTTTCAGGTTCACCTCCCGAAGGCTGGCGAAGGTCTCCTCCAGGTCCTCGACCAGGGTTGTTGCCTGTCTTGACTTGACCACGATGTCGTTGACGTAGGCCTCTGTGTTCCTCCCGAGATGTGGTCCCAGGGCGATGTGATTAGCCGCTGGAAGGTTGCCGCGGTGTTTCGCAGCCCGAAGGGAAATCACTCGTAGCAGTACACCCCGCACAGGGAGAGGAAATCTGACTTCTCGACGTCCTCCATGACCATCTTGATCTGGTGGTAGCCCGAGAAGGCATCCAGGAAGCACAGGAGGTCACACTCCGTGGTGGAGTCCACGATCTGATCAATGCATGGTAGCGGGAACGGGTCCTGAGGGCAGGCCTTGTTGAGATTGGTGAAGTCGACGCACATGCGCTCCTTCCCGCACTTCTTCAGGACAACCACCGGGTTGGCCACCCATTCAGGGTAGTGCACCTTTCGAATGATCCTGCCTCCTTTAGCTTGCGCACCTCCTGAGCGATGAACGCCTACTTTTCCGGGGCTTGCCTCCTTGCCTTCTACTTCACCGGGCGTGCGTTTGGGCACACCATGAGGTGGTTCTCGATGACGTCCCTCGGGACCCCCGCCAGGTCGGAGGCGCTCCAGGCGAACACGTCTTTGTTCACCCTGAGGAAGTCCACCAATGCCTTCTCTTGGTCTTGGGGGAGGTTCGCTCCGATGGTGAAGGTGGGGGCCGAACCTCCTTCATCCACCGGAACTTGCTTCGTCTCCGCCCGGTCCTGGGAGAACAACTGTTTCTTCTTCACGGGCGCAACATCGTGGACGTCAACTGGGTTGTCCGTGGCACGCACCTCGCCCCTAAAGTTGGCACGCGCCACGGCTGCAGCCTGGTGGGAGAGCTTGAGCACCGGAGAGGCGTCCTTGTTGTCCCCCACGATGGTGAGGACGCCGTCGCTCCCGAGCATCTTGACGATGTTGTAGCCCGGGTGCGTTGCCGCCATGAACTATGCACGGGCGGGGTAGCCGAGTATTGCGTTGTACGGCAGGTGGATGTGGGCGATGTCAAAGTCGACCTGCTTGGTGGAAAAGTTGGAGCAGGTGCCGTATGTGACGGGGAGGCGAATCCGTCCCACGGGGATGACGGATCCTGCGACCACCCCAGAGAAGGGCTTTGAGGGTTCAAGCCGCTCTCGGGGTAACCGCAACGCATCAAAGGCCTCCACTGAGATGAGGTTGAGGCCCGCGCCGCCGTCGATGAGGGTCTTGGAGACGGCCACGCCGGATATGGTCGGCGTGCACATCATGGGAAGCGTCCCGGCAACCGTCGTGGCCTTGGGGTGATCGTCGGGGCCGAAGGTGATGTTGACCTCTGGCCACACGTGGCGTTCCGAGGGCTCGGGCCTTGGGTGAGTCGCCCCCCCGCGCTGCAAGAAACGCTTGACGTGACGGGCGGAAGGTGGCGTCTGTGCTCCGCCGAGAATGCAGGCGACCGCAGGGGCGGCCCTGCTCGCCCGGACACCGTCCATCGCCGTGGACCGGTGGACGTTGGAGGTTCCACTTGCCATGGAGTCGCCGGGTCGAGATCTGGCTCTTGCTGCCGCATGGAGGCTCCGACACGCGCCCCCTACCTAGCGCGCCAAATGTCGGATTTTAGGCTCCGCAAAAATCTAAGGATTTGAACTCAAGGGCGTGTGCGGAGACCGGGTTGCAGATACGGTTCCTCGGCTTGTTACTCGATGGGCAAGGCAAGGAACTCACTCGATGGCGAGGAAGACACATGACACAACAGTTTACCCAGGTTCGGTATGCTGGGAAGCGTAAAACCCTACTCCTTCTTTTCTGGATTGCCTCTCGTAGAGGTTAAGGTATGAACTAGTACAACGTTCTTCGGCCTCCTGAGGCTAGGTGGCCTCAGCTGTGCGATGGTGGGTAAGTGAAATGGTTCCGGGTTGGATCCCCCTTTGCGAAGCAACCTATCCCCTATTTATAGTAGCGGCCTCGGCTCTCTTCCCTTATCGTTTCGACGGGAAGGGATCCCACAGTCGCCAATTTTAAAGGGGGACAGGGGAACGTGCTCCCCTGCCTAAAGGTGGTCTTCGCCTGCAAAGTGGCTGCCCGCGCTGCAGGGGTGACGTCCGCCCTGTTGGTGGGCGGTGGTGGCTTGGTTACACAGAAGTGGAAACATTTGGAAGATGCCTTCGGGTCCCGCGTATGTCCTTGCCTCCTTTGAACCAACGGGGAAGCTGCACGGCCCTATCATCTGTGATCCGCTTGTACTTCCTTCACGTCATCCTTGACTCCGCAGCCCAGACCTTGCCTCAGAATGTCCGCTGCTCCGGAGGGGTCCTAAGGGGACCCCCTACAGGTCTTGATGTTGTTCCTCCTTGTTAGGCTTGGCTCCTCACGAGGGCCTTTCCTTGAGTGACGTCGAGCCTGCTGATGCTTGGTTGATGAAGTAGGCTAGCCCTGGGCCGTAGGGAGGCAGGTCTGGGTACCCCCATTCCCAGAACGCCGACACTGACACTGTTAAATCTGTGTCACCGACAACTGATGGGTATATAAACCCGCGGACCCAAGATTGAAAACTTCTTCAATCCCTTGGTCTTACGCACCCTAGTGCTGCCACGCTCAAAGTCCATGGACATCACACTCGCCTCCCGTGCGCCCTCACTGTAGGAGTCCATCGCCGTCGACGACAATCATCCCCACCGTCAACATCGTTGCGTAACGTCTACCGAATTAGGGTAAGGTTTCCACCCCTTGTGCGCTCCATCCTCAAAATCTTGCGCATTAGGTCTTGTTCAAACTCTTGCCAATGATTCCAAACCTACCATACACAAAATAACTCGATTAGATCAGCCAAACGAAGAAATCTAGGTTTAGAGCTCCGCCAAGTGCGTATCATTGTCACTGAGTGAAAACAAATCACTCCGACCGATTTGGGTTTTAGGGTTTCTGAGAATTTTCTCGGTGAGACCGAGTTTTGTTTCTCAGTGAAACCTAAAAGGTGATCAAGTCTCTTAAGTGAGAAAGTCAGTATGAGATGCTCCGAAAATTAAAAGTCGGTGGAACTGAAACCCACTTTGCCGGATTCTTAAACTCACATTTTGAGTTCATTTTTTTTGCAAAATTTGTGTGTTTTGTTATGCTCATATTTTCAAAATCTTTTATGTTTATTCATAGGGTTAGAGTTTTAGCATGTCAGGCTCAGAGGACAGTGACTGTTATTTCAGAGAACAAAGTGTTAAAGTTGATTCACGCACTAGTCCTAAGAGGAGTCAGTCAAACCCAGTCACCCCAACTCCCATGACCTGCCCAAGGCAGCAACTAGGGCAAGGAAGAAGCTCAACTCTGATGAAGATGAAGATTTCATCCCAGTTGATGCATCTTCCAAGAAGAAGACCGTGAGACAAGAGTATGCCAACCCAGATACAGTGAGAGCCCGTGAGACCGCTAAAGGGGGAGGAAAAACTCTTGTGGGTTCTACCACCTACGAGCCAGGCAAGAAGAGGGTTAGGAAGAGAATTGTCCATGTGGTTGGAAGGCCAACCTCTATGTATGAAGATCCAGGTGATAATGAGGAAGAGGAAGAGGAGGAACCAGCTAACCGACCTATTTTCAAGCAGAGGAAATTAATGAAAGATGTGATGCCTCTAAGACAAAGAGGACTACCAGAGATATTCCTGCAGCTAGAAAGAATAAGGGTTCTGCTTTAAGAGATGCAACTTTAGAGGAAGAGGAAATTGTTGTGCTGAGGAAGCTGAGACCACACCTCCTAGAGAACAATGATGAACAACCTATAACAGAGAACATGAAGCGTAGGAAGGATAAATGGCTCAGGAAGTGGATAGCATCTGATCCATATTCTATCACGAGGAGGACTGTAGTTGATCCTCACTTCCACACAAAGGAGCAGCAAGATTTCTATGAGACTGTCCTGTTGGACAAGAGTCCTGCTGTTAGTGACATGAGGTATGTATATTGGGACTACATCAAGGAGATTGAAGACTACTTCCCTCATGTGCAAGAAAATTTCAGGTCCATAGACATTGAGAGCTTTGTTGGAAGAAAGATGACAACATGGAATGAGGAGATGATCATGCAATTTTACTCTACAACTTACTTCTATCCTGATGGTAGAATTGAATGGATGACATACGACACCAGATATCAATCCACATTTGAAGAGTGGGCAACCATCTTAGGAGCCCCAAAGGTACGGGAAAGAGACCGAGACGTTTATACCGAGGCCAAGATGAACCACAACTCCATGGCCAACATGTATAACCCAGTACCCAAGGAGTACTTGAAATCCCACAAGCTAGAATCAGTCTTTTTGCAAGCAGGACTTCCCACCACCAACACAATTATGAGGTACACCTTGATGCCCAAATTAGATGATGACAAGATGATCAGGGGTAGTCCATCAACATGCTGCATCATGTTAACACTCACACCAGGATTAGGGTGATGGACTTGATTGTTGAGACATTCAGAAGGACTGCTGCTGAAGAAAAGAGGTCTTGTGGATACGCTCCATATACGATCATCTCCAAGGTTGGGAAGGACGTGTATCTACTTGATCGTCAACACCTCCCAGTCAAGCGAGAGTTCGAGGATAATGTTGTGGTGATGGATCCAAGTCATCCCACTTCAGCTAGTGCATAGGTGATACGTCTCTAACGTATCTATAATTTTTTATGGTTTCATGCTATTATCTTGTCAAACTTTGGATGTTTTGTATGCCTTTTATATATTTTTTGCGCCTAATTATTAACTCAGTGCCAAGTGCCAGTTCCTGTTTTTTTCCATGTTTTTGACCCCTTTCAGAGGAGGATTTTGAACGGAGTCCAAACGGAATGAAACTGCCAAAAAGATTTTTTCCGAAACAGAAAAAGATCGGGAAGCCGGAGAATCAGGGCAGGGGCCCCGCAGGGACCCCACAAGCCTCATGGTGCGGTCAGGGGGGGCCCGCGCCTCCCTGGCTTGTGGGCTCCCTGGGCCACCTCTGCCCTAGGTTTTGCGCCTATATATTCCCTAAAATCCCATAAAAAATCAGGAGATCATCGAAAGTATTTTTTTGCCGCCGCAAGCTTCTCTCTCCGCAAGATCCCATCCGGGGCACGTTCTGGTGCCCTGCCGGAGGGGGGATTCGGATACGGAGGGCTTCTTCATCGATACCATGACCTCTCCGATGATGCGTGAGTAGTTCACCATAGACCTACGGGTCCATAGCTAGTAGCTAGATGGCTTCTTCTCTCTCTCTTGGATCTTCAATACAAAGTTCTCCATGATCTTCATGGAGATCTATCCGATGTAATCTTCTTTTGTGGTGTGTTTGTCGAGATCCGATGAATTGTGGATTTATGATCAGATTATCTATGAATCTTATTTGAGTTTCTTCTGATCTCTCTTATGCATGATTTCATATCCTTGTAATTCTCTTGGAGTTGTGGGTTTTGTTTGGCCAACTAGATCTATGATTCTTGCAATGGGAGAAGCGCTTGGTTTTAGGTTCATATCATGCGGTGACCTCACCCAGTGACAGAAGGGCTAGCGAGGCACGCATCGTGTTGTTGCCATCAAGGGTAAAAAGATGGGGTTTTCATCATTGGTTTGAGTTTATCCCTCTACATCATGTCATCTTGCTTAAGGCGTTACTCTGTTTCGTCATGAACTCAATACACTAGATGCATGCTGGATAGCGGTCGATGTGTGGAGTAATAGTAGTAGATGCAGAAAGTATCGGTCTACTTTTCTCGGACGTGATGCCTATATGTATGATCATTGCCTTAGATATCGTCATGACTTTGCGTGGTTCTATCAATTGCTCGACAGTAATTTGTTCACCCACCGTAATACTTGCTATTTTGAGAGAAGCCTCTAGTGAACACTATGGCCCCCGGGTCTACTCCACACTGAAAAGGACGTGGATGTCGCCTAGAGGGGGTGGGGTGAATAGGCGCTTTAAAATAGTTAAGGTTTAGGCTTGAACAAATGCGGAATAAAACTAACATTTAATATGTCAAGCACAAAACCTACAAACAACCAGGCTCACCTATGTGCACCAACAACTTATGCTAAGCAAGATAAACAACTAAGTGATAACAAGATATATTACAATAAACAATATGTCTATCACAAAGTAACGTGCATAAGTAAAGGGTTCGGGTAAGAGATAACCGAGTCACGGGGAGACGATGATGTATCCCGAAGTTCACACCCTTGCGGATGCTAATCTCCGTTAGAGTGGTGTGGAGGCACAATGCTCCCCAAGATGCCACTAAGGCCACCGTAATCTCCTCACGCCCTCGCACAATGCAAGATGCCGTGATTCCACTAAGGGACCCTTGAGGGCGGTCACCGAACCCGTACAAATGGCAACCCTTGGGTGCGGTCACCGAACCCGTACACGTGGCAACCCTTGGGGGAGGTTACCGGTACCCGTACAAATTGCTCGGGGCAATCTCCACAACCTAATTGGAGACCCCGACGCTTCCCGGAGCTTCACACCACAATAATTGAGCTCCGAGACACCACCAAGCTTCTAGGACGCCAAAGCATCCACGAAGAACAATATCAAGGGTACTAAGTACCAAAGGTAGTAAGCTTCTCAACTTCTCACTTCCACGTATCACCGTGGAGAACTCAAACCGATGCAACTAATGCAATGGCAAGAACACACGAAGTGGTCAAGTCCCTCACACTCAAATCCCTCCACAACAACAAAAGCTATGGAGAAATATGAGAGGAAGAACAAGGAGCTTACAAAGAACTCCAAGATCAAGATCCAAGGAGTTCCCCTCACATAGAGGAGAAAGTGATTGGTGGAGATGTGGATCTAGATCTCCTCTCTCTTTTCCCTCAAGAACAAGCAAGAATCATTGGAGGGATAGAGAGTAATCAAGCTCTAAGAATGTCAACAATGGAGGTAGAACAAGAGCTCAACGGATGGATAAGACCGTTACCCCCACTCTCTGCCCGAGCTCCAGCGGTACTACCGCTGGCTGCAGCGGTACTACCGCTGGCACTCCAGCGGTACTACCGCTGTCACTCCAGCGGTACTACCGCTAGCTAGCGGTACTACCGCTGGCCCCAGCGGTACTACCGCTGGGCCCCTGGTAGTGCAAAGGCACTACCACCGCCAAGAAAGTCTTCGCAAAAAGGTCCGTCCACGAACAACCGCTAGGCAGGCGATACTAAGCTCCTGGAGCGGTACTACCGCTGACCAGGGGCGGTACTACCGCGAGCCAGCGGTACTACCACTAGGGCCAGCGGTACTACCGCCAACTCTAGCGGTACTACCGCTAGGTCCAACAGTACTACCGCTCGCCACTGAAATAGCCATAACTTTCGCATACGAGCTCCGAATCGAGCAAACCCAAGCTTGTTGGATTCAGGACGAAAAGGGCTATCCAAATCTTAAGACCATGCGGTTATGAATATGCCAAAGATATAGAGATGTGAGATCTCTATGAATGAAGAACCGGCAAAAACTCCAACATCGAAAACATCATAGTAGATGCATATGGACTCCGTTTTCGATGAACTCGAGCTTGTCACAAAGATGACAATAAGCTCTAAAACACCAAACAAGAACCAAGAAGTATGATGCAAGGATGCAAATGGTTTGAGCTCTCAACGAACGATACGATCAAGCTACTCACTTGAGAGCCCCCCTTGATAGAACATCAATCTATCCTAACCAGAAAACCTATCAAGGGCAAACCTATACCTTGCACCTTGTCCTCTTGAGCTAGATGATGATGATCTTGGCTTCCTCAAGATGGACCACCTTTCTTGATTGTGTTGGCTTGATGAAGACTAGTTGATTGCTCCCCCATACTCACTATGGGTGAGCCACTCTTCAACATATCTTCACAAGTACATTGCCACCACAATGGACGGCAAGCTTCAAGCATGCTATCTTCGTGCTGATCCACTTGAACTTGCACATCGCAATCTTGATGACGATCACAACTTGACGTCATACTCCATGGGTTGTATGAGATCTTCCCTTTGACGCAAGCCCATGGAAACACACCTAACCCCCACATAGAACTCTCACGAAGACCATGGGTTAGTACACAAACACGTAATGGACAATGCTTACCATACCATGGGATCACTTGATCCCTCTCGGTACATCTTGTACGCTTTGTGTGTTGATCATCTTGATTTACTCTTTGTCTGAGATCTTGATCAACCATTGATGATGATCACAACTTGACGTCATACTCCATGGGTTGTATGAGATCTTCCCTTTGACGCAAGCCCATGTAAACACACCTAACCCCCACATAGAACTCTCCCGAAGACCATGGGTTAGTACACAAACACGTAATGGACAATGCTTACCATACCATGGGATCACTTGATCCCTCTCGGTACATCTTGTACGCTTTGTGTGTTGATCATCTTGATTTACTCTTTGTCTGAGATCTTGATCAACCATGTGTCTCTATGACCATTCTTTGGATAATACCTTGAATACCATCTTGGTCATCATATAAACTCCTTGAACCCAACAGATGGACTTCAAGAAGTGCCTATGGACAAATCCTATAAATGTAACTTAACGCAACCATTAGCCCATAGGAATTGTCATCAAGTACCAAAACCACATATGGAGATATATGCTCCAACACACACCATATTTTCAGCCTTACACTTTTTACTTCGTTGCACTTTCCGCCTTCAGATCTCACTTTGCAATCAATCTTGAAGGGATTGACAACCCCTTTAAAGCGCTGGGTGCAAGCTCTTTTGTGTTTGCGCAGGTACTCTGGACTTGACGAGATTCTCCTACTGGATTGATACCTTGGTTCTCAAACTGAGGGAAATACTTACTGCTCCTGTGCTGCATCACCCATTCCTCTTCAAGGGAAAAACCAACGCAAGCCGAGTCTCCGTCAACGTGCCAATTTCTGGCGTTGTTGTCCGTTGCCGTAGCAGAAGAATTTCTGGCGCCGTTGCCGGGGAGGATCAAGTCAAGAACTCATCCAAGTAAGTGTCGCAAACTCATCTCTTGCATTTACTTTGTTTGCCAGTTGCCTCTTGTTTTCCTCTCCCCACTTCACAATTTGCCTTTTTCGTTTCCCTTTTTTCGTTTGCCTTTTTCGTTCTCCCTTTTCTTTTGCTTGCTTTCTGTTCGCTTGTGTTGCCATGTGCCTTCAATATGCTTGCATCTTCGCTTGCTGAAAATCTATTGATATGGATCCTCATCCACTTGCTAATCTCTTTAAGAGATCCAATTATGTGGAACCAATTGCTAGTGAGTTGAGTGCACTTGACTTTCTCCATGGATTTTTGCTTGAGATGCGTGAATCTGAAAATCATGATGAAGAAATTTATGAAATGATTCATGAGGGCTCCTTGAATGAAAAGCATGATTGCAATGATTTCATTATAAATTCTATTAATGACAATCATGCTAAAAATATGCAAAACCCTAAGCTTGGGGATGCTAGTTTTGCTATGTCCACTACTTGTTGCAATGATATTTGCAATAATATTGAAAGTGGGTTTGGAGAAGTCATGACTTTAGTTGATGATAATCCCACTATTTTTGAAGAGCGTCAACTTTGCATGCATGTGGATCATGAAAAGAATATCCTTTGTGATAGCTATTTTGTTGAATTTGATTATGATCCCACATGTAATTGTTATGAGAGAGGAAAATATTGTGGTAGAAACTTTCATGCCACTAAATTACCTCTCGTTATGTTGAGATTGATATTGTCTCTTTCTTCTTCCTTGCATATGGTGACTATTGGTTGTCTTGACAATCTGTTTTCCTATAAAATGCCTATGCATAGGAAGTATGTTAGACTTAGATATGTTTGTCACATGTTTCATGATGCTCTCTTCGTGTCCGATTGCTATCTTTTATGTGAGCATCATTGAATTATAATGCCTAGCTAATGGCGTTAAACAATAGTGCTTGTTGGGAGGCAACCCAATGAATTTATCTTTTTTTTTTCTGTTTTATTGTGTCCACACCATCATAATTCTGTTGTGATTGTGTTGTTTGTGTTTCTTTTTGTGTTTGAGCCAAGCAAAACCTTTATGACTAGTCTTGGTAATGGTTGTTTGATCCTGCTGGAAAAAGACAGAAATTTTTCGCTCACGAGATGATTTTTCATTTTTATTCAGAAAGATCTTTTCAGTTGATTCTTTTTTCTGCTGGTTGATATGCCTTTTGCCCAGGCATTCGTAATTTTTCAGAATTTTTGAGGTACCAGAAGTATACGAAGTATACAGATTGCTATAGACTGGTCCGTTTTTGACAGATTCTATTTTTGTTGAGTTGGTTGCTTGTTTTGATGAAACTATGGTTAGTATCGGGGTATTAGCCATGAAAAGTGAGAATACAGTAGCCCAACACCAATATAGATAGAATTCAAGTTTGGTACAGTACCAAAAGAGGTGGTAGTTTGTTTTCTTGTGCTAATGATATCACGAGTTTCTGTTTAAGTTTTGTGTTGTGAAGTTTTCAAGTTTTGGGCGATGTTCGCATGGACAAAGATATAAGGAGTGGAAAGAGATGAAGCTTGGGGATGCCCAAGGCATCCGAAGCCAAATTCAAGGACACCAAAAAGCCTAAGCTTGGGGATGCCCCGGGAAGGCATCCCCTCTTTCGTCTTCAATCCATCGGTAACATTACTTGGAGCTATATGTTTATTCACCACATGATATGTGTTTTGCTTGGAGCGTCTTGTATCATAGGAGCCTTTTGTTTTTTTGTTGTGCCACAATCATCCTTGCTGCACACCTTTTTTAGAGAGAGACATGCACTCATCGTGACTTTGCTAGAATGCTCATAGTGCTTCACTTATATCTTTTGAGCTAGATAATTTTGCTCTATGTGCTTCACTTATAGCTTTTAGAGCACGACGGTGCGTGACTTGATAGTTGGCTTATGCTATGAAAGTAGTCCCAAAGGTGATGGGTACACAAAGAGGATACAAAAACCTCCATATTCATGTGCATTGAGTAGAAAGAGAAGTCTTGATTCCTCTCAATTAGTTTTGAGACGTGGATTTGGTAATATTAAGAGTTATGTTAGTAGGGTGTTGTGAATCTAGAAATATTTGTGTTGAAGTTAGTGATTCCCGTAGCATGCACGTATGGTGAACCTCTATGTTAGGAAGTCGGAGCATAATTGATCTATTGATTGTCATCCTTTGTGTTGAGGTCAGGATCGCGCGATGGTTAACACCTACCAACCCTTCCCCTAGGAGTATGCGTTTAGCACTTTGTTTTGGTTACTAATAAAAACTTTCGCAACAAGTATGTGAGTTCTTCATGACTAATCTGAGTCCATGGTATCGATGCACTTTCACCTTCCACCTTTGCTAGCCTCTCTAGTGGCGCACAACTTTTGCCGGTACACAAACCCACCATATGCCTTCCTCAAAACAGCCACCATATCTACCTACTATGGCATTTTCATAGCCATTCCGAGATATATTGCCATGCAACTCCCACCGTTCCGTCTCATGACTTGTGCCGTCACTCTCATATTGCCATTGCATGATCTAAGATAGCTAGCGAGATGTTTCAACATCATATGCCAAGCTAGATCATTGCACATCCCGGTACACTGCCGGAGGCATTTCCTATAGAGTCATCATCGTTCTAAGTTTTGAGCTGTGAGTAAATAAAAGTGTGATGATCATCATTATTAGAGCATTGTCCCATGTGAGGAAATACAAAAAAGAGGCCAAAGAGCCCAAACAAAAAAAAAGAGAAAGAAAAGAGGCCCAAGAGCCCAAATAAAAAATAAAAAAAGAGAGAAAAAGAGAGAAGGGACAATGCTACTATCTTTTTTCACACTTGTGCTTCATAATAGCACCATGTTCTTCATGATTGAGAGCTTCTTGCTTTGTCACTACCATATACTAGTGGGAATCTTCATTATATAACTTGGCTTGTATATTCTAATGATGGGCTTCCTCAAAAATTACCCTAGGTCTTCGTGAGCAAGCAAGTTGGATGCACACCCACTAGTTCATCTTTTGAGATTTCACATACCTATAGCTCTAGTGCATCCCTTGTATGGAAATCCCTACTCATTCACATTGATATCTATTAATGGGCATCTCCATAGCCCTTTAATACGCCGAGTCAATGTGACCATCTCCTCCTTTTTGTCTCACAACCACCACCACACTCTATTCCACCTATAGTGCTATATCCATGGCTCACGCTCATGTATTGCGTGATAGTTATAAAAGGTTTGAGAAAGTAAGAGTGCGAAAACAATTACTTGGCCAATACCGGGGTTGTGCATGATTTACATTAGTTGTGTGAGGATGATGGAGCATAGCCCGACTATATGATTTTGTAGGGATAACTTTCCTTGGCCTTGTTATTTTGAAAGTTCATGATTACCTTGCTAGTTTGCTTGAAGTATTATTGTTTTCATGTCAATAGCAAACTATCATTTTGAATCTTACGGATCTGAACATTCATGTCACGTGAAAGAAGTTGCAAAGGACAACTATGCTAGGTAGCATTCCACATCAAAAATTCAGTCTTTATCACTTCCCTACTCGAGGACGAGCAAGAGTTAAGCTTGAGGATGCTTGATACGTCTCCAACGTATCTATAATTTTGGATGGTTTCATGCTATTATCTTGTCAAACTTTGGATGTTTTGTATGCCTTATATATATGTTTTTTGGGACTAACTTATTAACTGAGTGCCAAGTGTCAGTTCCTGTTTTTTCCATGTTTTTGACCCCTTTCAGAGGAGGATTTTGAACGGAGTCCAGACGGAATGAAACTGCCAAAATGATTTTTTCTGAAACAGAAAAAGATCGGGAAGCCGAAGAATGAGGGCACGGGGCCTGCAGGGACCCCACAAGCCCTCATGGCGCGGCCAGGGGGCGCCTCCCTGGCTTGTGGGCTCCCTGGGCCACCTCTGCCCTAGGTTTTGCGCCTATATATTCCCTAAAATCCCATAAAAAATCAGGAGATCATCGAAAGTATTTTTCCGCCGCCGCAAGCTTCTGTCTCCACAAGATCCGATCTGGGGCACGTTCTGGTGCCCTACCGGAGGGGGGATTCGAATACGGAGGGCTTCTTCATCAACACCATGACCTCTCCGATGATGCGTGAGTAGTTCACCATAGACCTACGGGTCCATAGCTAGTAGCTAGATGACTTCTTCTCTCTCTTGGATCTTCAATACGAAGTTCTCCATGATCTTCATGGAGATCTATCCGATGTAATCTATTTTTTGCGGTGTGTTTGTCGAGATCCGATGAATTGTGGATTTATGATCAGATTATCTATGAATCTTATTTGAGTTTCTTCTGATCTCTCTTATGTATGATTTCATATCCTTATAATTCTCTTCGAGTTGTGGGTTTTGTTTGGCCAACTAGATCTATGATTCTTGCAATGCGAGAACTGCTTGGTTTTGGGTTCATACCGTGCGTTGACCTCACCCAGTGACAGAAGGGGTAGCGAGGCACGCATCATGTTGTTGCCATCAAGGGTAAAAAGATGGGGTTTTCATCATTGGTTTGAGTTTATCCCTCTACATCATGTCATCTTGCTTAAGGCGTTACTCTGTTCGTCATGAACTCAATACACTAGATGCATGCTGGATAGCGGTCGATGTGTGGAGTAATAGTAGTAGATGCAGAAAGTATCGGTCTACTTGTCTCGGACGTGATGCCTATATGTATGGTCATTGCCTTAGACATCGTCATGACTTTGCGCGGTTCTATTAGTTGCTCTACAGTAATTTGTTCACCCACCGTAATACTTGCTAATTTGAGAGAAGCCTCTAGTGAACACTATGGCCCCTTGGTCTACTCCACACCATATTTTCAGCCTTACACTTTTTACTTCGTTTCACTTTCCGCCTTCAGATCTCACTTTGCAGTCAATCTTGAAGGGATTGACAACCCCTTTAAAGCGTTGGGTGCAAGCTCTTTTGTGTTTGCGCAGGTACTTTGGACTTGACGAGATTTTCCTACTGGATTGATACCTTGGTTCTCAAACTGAGGGAAATACTTACTGCTCCTGTGCTGCATCACCCATTCCTCTTCAAGGGAAAAACCAACGCAAGCCCAGTCTCCGTCAACGTGCCAATTTCTGGCGCTGTTGTCTGTTGCCGTAGCAATAGGTTGAGTTAGAGGCTGAGGCCCAGGCAGAGGCAGCTAGAGCCTCTAGTGCTCCAATGTTAACATCCAACGGTGATCAAATGACATTTCTTATCAACACCATCTAAGGGATGGAGAGGAACATCAAGGACATTCTGCTGAAGCTGAAGCTCATAGAGAGGATCATGGAAACAAAATTTCATGACCTGGATATTAAGGTGACTGAGCTGACTACAACAGTCAACCAGTTGAACCACGAAGTTGATGCAATGCCTACACCCAGCTCTGGCAATGATGATGATGATAGTCCTTATCTCCGGACTTCCACTTAGTTCAGAACTCATGCCAGATCTGTTGTCGTATCAGTTCTAGAGATGAGACCTTCTTCATCAGCTCGTACATCAGCTCCATGAGATCCTACACCTCCAATATCTACACCACTACCTCAGAGTACATCATCTTAAGCCTTCGCCGATGCTCTCTTGTCGACTCCTTCAAAAAGTACCAAAGGAGACCATGCCCAGGGCGACGGTTAGCTCTATATCTTTGCACTTTTTGGTAACTTGTTGCCAAAGGGGGAGAAGTGTATAGATCATTAGGGCTTTGAGAGAGAGATTGTTGTTTTTTGTTGCTCTCCTTGGTTTCTCAAAACATTTGGTTTGTCTTTTGGATGTCTTAAACCTTGTTGTGATTGATCATATGCTGTATGTTAGATGATACTATTTCCTATCCCGAGATGTCTATGTGATGATAATACACTCATCTATTGGTGTTATTGTTGGAATTATGCCCTAGAGGCAATAATAAATAGAGTTATTATTATAATTCCTGTATCAATATAATAGTTTATTATCCATGCTATAATTGTATTGAATGAAGACTCATTTACATGTGTGGATACATAGACAAAACACTGTCCCTAGCATGCCTCTAGTTGGCTAGCCAGTTGGTCAATGATAGTCAGTGTCTTCTGATTATGAACAAGGTGTTGTTGCTTGATAACTGGATCACGTCATTGGGAGAATCACGTGATGGACTAGACCCAAACTAATAGACGTAGCATGCTGATCGTGTCATTTTGTTGCTACTGTTTTCTACGTGTCAAGTACTTATTCCTATGACCATGAGATCATATAACTCACTGACACCGGAGGAATGCTTTGTGTGTATCAAACGTCGCAACGTAACTGGGTGACTATAAAGATGCTCTACAGGTATCTCCGAAGGTGTTAGTTGAGTTAGTATGGATCAAGACTGGGATTTGTCACTCCGTGTGACGGAGAGGTATCTCGGGGCCCACTCGGTAATACAACATCACACACAAGCCTTGCAAGCAATGTAACTTAGTGTAAGTTGCGGGATCTTGTATTACAGAACGAGTAAAGAGACTTGCCGGTAAACGAGATTGAAATAGGTATGCGGATACCGACGATCGAATCTCGGGCAAGTAACATACCGAAGGACAAAGGGAATGACATACGGGATTATACGAATCCTTGGCACTGAGGTTCAAACGATAAGATCTTCGTAGAATATGTAGGATCCAATATGGGCATCCAGGTCCCGCTATTGGATATTGACCGAGGAGTCTCTCGGGTCATGTCTACATAGTTCTCGAACCCGCAGGGTCTGCACACTTAAGGTTCGACGTTGTTTTATGTGTATTTGAGTTATATGGTTGGTTACCGAATGTTGTTCGGAGTCCCGGATGAGATCACGGACGTCACGAGGGTTTCCGGAATGGTCCGGAAACGAAGATTGATATATAGGATGACCTCATTTGATTACCGGAAGGTTTTCGGAGTTACCGGGAATGTACCGGGAATGACGAATGGGTTCCGGGAGTTCACCGGGGGGGGGGGGGGCAACCCACCCCGGGGAAGCCCATAGGCCTTGGGGGAGACACACCAGCCCTTAGTGGGCTGGTGGGACAGCCCACAAGTGCCCTATGCGCCAAGGAGAAGAAAATCAAGAGAGAAAAAAGAGGGAGGAGGTGGGAAGGGAGGGGGACTCCCTCCCACCAAACCTAGTCCAACTCGGTTTGGGGGGGGGGGAGAGTCCTCCCCCTTGGCTCGGCCGACCCCCTTGAGGGTCCTTGGACCCCAAGGCAAGGCCCCCTCCCTCCCACCTATATATACGGAGGTTTTAGGGCTGATTTGAGACGACTTTTCCACGGCAGCCCGACCACATACCTCCACGGTTTTTCCTCTAGATCGCGTTTCTGCGGAGCTCGGGCGGAGCCCTGCTGAGACAAGGTCATCACCAACCTCCGGAGCACCGTCACGCTGCCGGAGAACTCTTCTACCTGTCCGTCTCTCTTGCTGGATCAAGAAGGCCGAGATCATCGTCGAGCTGTACGTGTGCTGAACGCGGAGGTGCCGTCCGTTCGGTACTAGATCGTGGGACTGATCGCGGGATTGTTCGCGGGGCGGATCGAGGGACGTGAGGACGTTCCACTACATCAACCGCGTTCTCTAACGCTTTTGCTGGACGGTCTCCAAGGGTACGTAGATCACTCATCCCCTCTCGTAGATGGACATCACCATGATAGGTCTTCGTGCGCGTAGGAAATTTTTTGTTTCCCATGCGACGTTCCCCAATAGTGGCATCATGAGCTAGGTTCATGCGTAGATGTCTTCTCGAGTAGAACACAAAAGTTTTTGTGGGCGGTGATGTGCGTTTTGCTGCCCTCCTTTGTCTTTTCTTGATTATGCGGTATTGTTGGATTGAAGCGGCTTGGACCGACATTACTCGTACGCTTATGAGAGACTGGTTTCATCGTTACGAGTACCCCCTTTGCTCAAAGATGACTGGCAAGTGTCGGTTTCTCCAACTTTAGTTGAATCGGATTTGACCGAGGAGGTCCTTGGATGAGGTTAAATAGCAACTCATATATCTCCGTTGTGGTGTTTGCGTAAGTAAGATGCGATCCTACTAGATACCCTTGGTCACCACGTAAAACATGCAACAACAAAATTAGAGGACGTCTAACTTGTTTTTGCAGGGTATGATTGTGATGTGATATGGCCAACGATGTGATGTGATATATTGGATGTATGAGATGATCATGTTGTAATAGAAATATCGACTTGCACGTCGATGGTACGGCAACCGGCAGGAGCCATAGGGTTGTCTTTATACTAACGTTTGTGCTTGCAGATGCGTTTACTATTTTACTAGGATGTAGCTTTAGTAGTAATAGCATAAGTAGCACGACAACCCCGATGGTGACACGTTGATGGATGATCATGGTGTGGCGCCGGTGACAAGAAGATCGTGCCGGTGCTTTGGTGATGGAGATCAAGAAGCACGTGATGATGGCCATATCATGTCACTTATGAATTGCATGTGATGTTAATCCTTTTATGCACCTTATTTTGCTTAGAACGACGGTAGCATTATGAGGTGATCTCTCACTAAAATTTCAAGACGAAATTGTGTTCTCCCCGACTGTGCACCGTTGCTACAGTTCGTCGTTTCGAGACACCACGTGATGATCGGGTGTGATAGACTCAACGTTCACATACAACGGGTGCAAAACAGTTGCGCACGCGGAACACTCGGGTTAAGCTTGACGAGCCTAGCATGTGCAGACATGGCCTCGGAACACATGAGACCGAAAGGTCGATCATGAATCATATAGTTGATATGATTAGCATAGGGATGCTTACCACTGAAACTATACTCAACTCACGTGATGATCGGACTTGGGATAGTGTAAGTGGATCATGAACCACTCAAATGACTAGAGAGATGTACTTTTTGAGTGGGAGTTTAGCAAATAATTTGATTAAGTTGAACTCTAATTATCTTGAACATAGTCTAAGTCCACTTTGAATATATTTGTGTTGTAGATCATGGCTCACGCGACAGTCATCCTGAATTTTAATACGTTCCTAGAGAAAGCTAAGTTGAAAGATGATGGAAGCAACTTTGTAGACTGGGCTCGTAATCTTAAGCTAATCTTACAAGCTGGGAAGAAGGATTATGTCCTTAATGCTGCGCTAGGAGATGAACCACCCGCTACGGCTGATCAGGATGTTAAGAACGCTTGGTTAGCACGTAAGGAGGACTACTCAATAGTTCAATGTGCAGTCTTGTATGGCTTAGAACCGGGACTTCAACGTCGCTTTGAGCGTCATGGAGCATTTGAGATGTTCCAGGAGTTGGAGTTTATCTTTCAGAAGAACGCCCGGATCGAGAGGTATGAGACCTCCGATAAATTCTATGCTTGCAAGATGGAGGAAAACTCGTCTGTCAGTGAACATGTGCTCAAAATGTCTGGGTACTCAAACCGTCTAGCTGAACTGGGGATTGAACTCCCGCAAGAAGCTATCACGGACAGAATCCTTCAATCACTGCCGCCAAGCTACAAAGGCTTTGTGTTGAACTACAACATGCAAGGGATGAACAAGTCTCCCGGCGAGTTGTTTGCGATGTTGAAAGTCGCAGAGTCTGAACTCCGTAAAGAGCATCAAGTGTTGATGGTGAATAAGACCACTAGTTTCAAGAGAAACGGCAAAGGCAAGAAGGGCAATTCAAAGAAGAGCGGCAAGCCTGTTGCCAATCCGCCGAAGAAACCCAAAGCTGGACCTAAGCCTGAAACGGAGTGTTTCTATTGCAAGGGTATGGGTCACTGGAAGCGCAATTGCCCCAAGTATCTAGCAGATAAGAAGGCGGGCAAAGAAAAATCAGGTATATTTGATATACATGTTATTGATGTGTACTTAACCGGCTCTCGTAGTAGTGCCTGGGTATTCGATACCGGTTCTGTTGCTCATATTTGCAACTCGAAGCAGGAACTGCGGAATAGACGAAGGCTGGCGAAAGACGAAGTGATGATGCACGTAGGAAATGGTTCCAAGGTTGATGCAATCGCCGTCGGCACAGTGTCACTTCAGCTACCATCGGGATTAGTGATGAACTTAAATCATTGTTATTTAGTGCCTGCGTTGAGCATGAACATTATATCTGGATCTTGTTTATTGCGAGACGGTTACTCTTTTAAGTCTGAGAATAATGGTTGTTCTATTTCTATGAGTAACATCTTTTATGGTCATGCACTGAATGTGAGAGGATTGTTCATACTGAATCTTGATAGCGATACACATATACATAACATTGAGACCAAAAGAGTTAGAGTAAACAATGATAGCGCCATATTTTTGTGGCACTGCCGCTTGGGTCATATTGGTGTAAAGCGCATGAAGAAACTCCATGCTGATGGACTTTTGGAGTCACTTGACTTTGATTCACTTGACACGTGCGAACCATGCCTCATGGGCAAGATGACTAAGACTCCGTTCTCCGGAACAATGGAGCGTGCAAGTGACTTATTGGAAATCATACATACCGATGTGTGTGGTCCAATGAGCATGGAGGCACGCGACGGATATCGTTATTTTCTCACCTTCACTGACGATTTAAGTAGATATGGTTATGTCTACTTGATGAAGCACAAGTTTGAAACATTTGAAAAGTTCAAGCAATTTCAGAGTGAAGTGGAAAATCATCGTAACAAGAAGATCAAGTTCCTACGGTCTGATCGTGGGGGTGAATATCTGATTTTCGAGTTTGGTGCTCACTTAAGACAATGTGGAATTGTTTCACAGTTAACACCGCCTGGAACACCACAGCGTAATGGTGTGTCCGAACGTCGTAATCGTACTTTGTTAGAGATGGTACGATCTATGATGTCTCTTAATGATTTGCCGTTATCATTTTGGGGTTATGAACTAGAAACAGTTGCATTCACTTTAAATAGGGCACCATCAAAATCCGTTGAGACGACACCATATGAACTGTGGTATGGCAAGAGGCCAAAGTTGTCGTTTCTTAAAGTTTGGGGATGTGATGCTTATGTCAAAAAGCTTCAGCCTGAAAAGCTGGAACCCAAAGCGGAAAAGTGCGTCTTCATAGGTTACCCAAAAGAGACAGTTGGGTACACCTTCTATCTCAAATCCGAGGGCAAAGTGTTTGTTGCTAAGAACGGAGCTTTTCTCGAGAAGGAGTTTCTCTCGAGAGAATTGAGTGGGAGGAAGATAGAACTTGATGAGGTTGTCGAACCTCTCATCCCTCTGGATGGTGGCGCAGGGCAAGGGGAAATCTCTGTCATTGCGACGCCGGTTGAGGAGGAAGTTAATGATGATGATCATGAAACTCCAGTTCAAGTTTCTGTTGAACCACGCAGGTCGACGAGATCACGTGCTGCTCCAGAGTGGTACGGTAATCCCGTCTTATCAATCATGTTGTTAGACAACAATGAACCTGCAAGTTATGAAGAAGCAATGGTGGGCCCAGATTCCAACAAATGGCTAGAAGCCATGAAATCCGAATAGGATCCATGTATGAGAACAAAGTGTGGACTTTGGAGATACTACCTGAGGGCCGCAAGGCTATTCAGAACAAATGGATCTTTAAAAAGAAGACGGACGCTGACGGTAATGTGACCGTTTATAAAGCTCGACTTGTGGCAAAGGGTTTTTCACAAGTTCCAGGAATTGACTACGATGAGACTTTCTCACCCGTGGCGATGCTTAAGTCCGTCAGAATCATGTTAGCAATAGCCGCGTTTTTCGATTATGAAATCTGGCAGATGGATGTCAAAACGGCGTTCCTTAACGGTTTACTTAAGGAAGAGTTGTATATGATGCAACCCGAAGGTTTTGTCGATCCTAAGAATGCTAACAAGGTGTGCAAGCTCCAGCGATCCATTTATGGACTGGTGCAAGCATCTCGGAGTTGGAACAAACGCTTTGATGAGGTGATCAAGGCATTTGGGTTTATACAAGTGGTTGGAGAATCTTGTATTTACAAGAAAGTGAGTGGGAGCTCTGTGGCGTTTCTAATATTATATGTGGATGACATATTACTGATTGGAAACAACGTAGAGTTTTTGGAGAGCATAAAAGGTTACTTGAATAAAAGTTTCTCTATGAAGGACCTAGGAGAAGCTGCTTACATTCTAGGCATTAAGATCTATAGGGATAGATCAAAACGCCTGATAGGACTTTCAGAAAGCACATACCTTGATAAAGTTTTGAAGAGGTTCAAAATGGAACAGTCCAAGAAAGGGTTCTTGCCAGTTTTACAAGGTACGAGATTGAGTAAGACTCAGTGCCCAGCAACTGATGAAGATAGAGAGCATATGCGCTCCGTCCCCTATGCTTCAGCCATAGGTTCTATCATGTATGCGATGCTGTGCACTAGACCGGATGTTAGCCTAGCCATAAGTATGGCAGGTAGGTTCGAGAGTAATCCAGGAGTGGATCACTGGACAGCGGTCAAGAATATCCCGAAGTACCTGAAAAGGACTAAGGAGATGTTTCTCGTATATGGAGGTGACGAAGAGCTCACCGTAAAAGGTTACGTCGATGCAAGTTTTGACACAGATCCGGACGACTCCAAGTCGCAAACCGGATACGTATTTATTCTTAATGGGGGTGCAGTAAGCTGGTGCAGTTCCAAGCAAAGCGTCGTAGCAGATTCTACATGTGAAGCGGAGTACATGGCTGCCTCGGAGGCGGCTAAGGAAGGTGTCTGGATGAAGCAGTTCATGACGGATCTTGGAGTGGTGCCAAGTGCACTGGATCCAATAACCTTGTTCTGTGACAACACGGGTGCCATTGCCTTAGCAAAGGAACCACGGTTTCACAAGAAGACCAGACACATGAAACGGCGCTTCAACCTCATTCGCGACTACGTCGAGGAAGAGGACGTAAATATACGCAAAGTGCACACGGATCTGAATGTAGCAGACCCGCTGACTAAACCTCTTCCACGGCCAAAACATGATCGACACCAGAACTGTATGGGTGTTAGATTTATTACAATGTAATTCACATGGTGATGTGAGGGCTAGATTATTGACTCTAGTGCAAGTGGGAGACTGTTGGAATTATGCCCTAGAGGCAATAATAAATAGAGTTATTATTATAATTCCTGTATCAAGATAATAGTTTATTATCCATGCTATAATTGTATTGAATGAAGACTCATTTACATGTGTGGATACATAGACAAAACACTGTCCCTAGCATGCCTCTAGTTGGCTAGCCAGTTGGTCAATGATAGTCAGTGTCTTCTGATTATGAACAAGGTGTTGTTGCTTGATAACTGGATCACGTCATTGGGAGAATCACGTGATGGACTAGACCCAAACTAATAGACGTAGCATGTTGATCGTGTCATTTTGTTGCTACTGTTTTCTGCGTGTCAAGTATTTATTCCTATGACCATGAGATCATATAACTCACTGACACCGGAGGAATGCTTTGTGTGTATCAAACGTCGCAACGTAACTGGGTGACTATAAAGATGCTCTACAGGTATCTCCGAAGGTGTTACTTGAGTTAGTATGGATCAAGACTGGGATTTGTCACTCCGTGTGACGGAGAGGTATCTCGGGGCCCACTCGGTAATACAACATCACACACAAGCCTTGCAAGCAATGTAACTTAGTGTAAGTTGCGGGATCTTGTATTACGGAACGAGTAAAGAGACTTGCCGGTAAACGAGATTGAAATAGGTATGCGGATACCGACGATCGAATCTCGGGCAAGTAACATACCGAAGGACAAAGGGAATGACATATGGGATTATACGAATCCTTGGCACTGAGGTTCAAACGATAAGATCTTCGTAGAATATGTAGGATCCAATATGGGCATCCAGGTCCCGCTATTGGATATTGACCGAGGAGTCTCTCGGGTCATGTCTACATAGTTCTCGAACCCGCAGGGTCTGCACACTTAAGGTTCGACGTTGTTTTATGTGTATTTGAGTTATATGGTTGGTTACCGAATGTTGTTCGGAGTCCCGGATGAGATCACGGACGTCACGAGGGTTTCCGGAATGGTCCGGAAACGAAGATTGATATATAGGATGACCTCATTTGATTACCGGAAGGTTTTCGGAGTTACCGGGAATGTACCGGGAATGACGAATGGGTTCCGGGAGTTCACCGGGGGGGGGGGGGGCAACCCACCTCGGGGAAGCCCATAGGCCTTGGGGGAGACACACCAGCCCTTAGTGGGCTGGTGGGACAGCCCACAAGTGCCCTATGCGCCAAGGAGAAGAAAATCAAGAGAGAAAGAAAAAAAAAGGGAGGAGGTGGGAAGGGAGGGGGACTCCCTCCCACCAAACCTAGTCCAACTCGGTTTGGGGGGGGGGAGTCCTCCCCCTTGGCTCGGCCGACCCCCTTGAGGGTCCTTGGACCCCAAGGCAAGGCCCCCTCCCTCCCACCTATATATACGGAGGTTTTAGGGCTGATTTGAGACGACTTTTCCACGGCAGCCCGACCACATACCTCCACGGTTTTTCCTCTAGATCGCGTTTCTGCGGAGCTCGGGCGGAGCCCTGCTGAGACAAGGTCATCACCAACCTCCGGAGCGCCGTCACGCTGCCGAAGAACTCTTCTACCTCTCCGTCTCTCTTGCTGGATCAAGAAGGCCGAGATCATCATCGAGCTGTACGTGTGCTGAACGCGGAGGTGCCGTCCGTTCGGTACTAGATCGTGGGACTGATCGCGGGATTGTTCGCGGGGCGGATCGAGGGACGTGAGGACGTTCCACTACATCAACCGCGTTCTCTAACGCTTCTGCTGTACGGTCTACAAGGGTACGTAGATCACTCATCCCCTCTCGTAGATGGACATCACCATGATAGGTCTTCGTGCGCGTAGGAAATTTTTTGTTTCCCATGCGACGTTCCCCAACTGTTATGTGCATTGTAATTCATTCACATCATTTATGTTCACCACCAAGATGTATGTGACATGGCAGCCTCACTGAAAAGCCTAAAGTTGACACATTTTGCACTAGTCGGTGCAACCAAGTTTTTTACTTAGTTGGGCAATAATGTTGTAACATTTTGATTTTTGGAGATTCCTATATATACTACTCCACTTATCTTTCATTCGTAGAGGAAGCACTCAGAACGAACCAACACTTGCCCCATCTATTTTTCCGAGAGAGATCCACCTACTCTAGATAAACCAGCTTTCTTCCATGGAAAATCTCAACATAGGCTATATAGGAGACAATGCTACTACTGTAAAACATCTGGGTCTAGATAAACCAGCTTTATTCCATTGATCATAATATGATGAGCCAATAATGTAGGATACCCATGTTTGAACCGTGCATCATGGCAGCTAGTCCTCTTCGACAACCTTTAACTATTCACAAATAAGGCAGGACACCCATGTTTGAACTGTGCATCGTGGCAATTAGTTCTCTTGGGCGACCTTAAATTTTCCACCAATAAGAGAGGGCACCCATGTTTGAACTATGCATCATGGCAACTAGTTTTCTTTGACAACCTTTTAATTTTTCGCCAATAAGGAAACATCCCCCAACACCGGGTTGTCTTCCTTGCAATGACCCGGGGTTCTTGTATTTGTTGAAACGAGACAAATCTGCCGAGTCATGTCTATGTAGCCCCCAGTCTTAAGTCGACTCGAGGAGTAGGCTTGAGAGTCTTCATACTTGGCAGTGGCATAAGCCGACATAGGGTTGATAGTTGAAAGATAAAATTTATTGAAACCGGAGGCAATGTGACTAGTGGATCATATTTGCGATGATCCTCGTATGTCCTCCAATTCCTCGCAATTCTCTCTAGGTCCGGGTCTCCTCGCTCCTCCAGGGCCATTTTTTTATTTTTGCTTTGCTGCCGGCTTTAGAATTGCCGGCTCAATGGTGCCCGGCTCACCTAGCTTCTCCACGGACAGTTCCTCCGTGGCTAACTCTCTTATTTCATTGATATGCTGAAGCAGACCCAACAACGGGATGGAAAGCCAGTGCGCCTATCCATTGTGCAACCTAGAGTGGGTGGAGGCTAATAATTAGATATATATATATTTTTCTTTTTTGCTCCAGTGTTGTTGTAGTAGACCAGACCATGGGGGTGGATACTTCCATGCGTCCGTTGAGTGGCTCGTACGGGCGGACGCGGGCCCGTCGTGTTGATGTAGACCGCACAGTAGGGACAGCGGCTTGTGTGCACCCGTAGGGCAGCTCGGGCTAGCAGGTGTGGTCCTGGTGCATTGACGTAGACCGGACCGCATGGGCGGTGGCTTCTACGCGTGTCCATCAAGCAGTGCGGCATGGACGGACGCTGGCGCGTGAGGATGTTGACGCGGGCTCCGTATCCGTGATATGACAATATTTTTATAGTGAACACTTGGCTTGCAAAACAAATTTATAGCCACGGTAATTGTTCTCAAATAATTTAATATGTGATAATAAAACAGATTGGACGGATAGCCACTACTAGAAAAAAGGATGTTAGTGGCGCACCTATTTTGGCTATTAATGGCGCACTATAGGTGCGCCACTATTATCACGCCACTACTAATAAATAATAATGGCGCACGCCTGGTGCGCCACTGTTAATCTACGTAACAGTGGCGCACCACCTGGTGCGCCATTACTATCCCAGACACTACTGGCGCAGCTAAAGTGCGCCATTACTAGGCCCAGAAGTGCGCCACCGCTGTTACTCCAAGGGGCCATGTGTACCTTGTGCTCTGGGTTACTAATGACACACTTTTAGATAATGCGCCAGTGGGGTGTTTATTTATGTGCGCCACTAAAGTGCAATATGGTGCGCCACTACTATGAATATTAGGAATTTTTTTTGCTTTTCTGATATTTGCACAAGTTATAAAATACATTACAGTACGGAATATAAACAACACAACATATAAACATCAGATTTATCGAATACAATAGAAGATTAGTCTCCGAATACAATTCATCATATTAGTCTCCGAATTCAAAATACCGAACAAAGTTAGAACATTACAAGTCTCGAGACCGCGAGTGGCGAGTTTGTCTTCACATTACAAGTCGATATCTAAACTACCATCACATAGAAGAGGGTTGCGGTCACGATGAGCATCATCGCGATGAAACTGATCTTCATCCAGTTCCTCCTCCGCTCCCTCCTCTCTCCCGCTAGATAGCGCGCATATCTAGCTTCCGCCTTCGCCCTAGTGGTGTACCCTTTGTAACTTTTACCGCCGAAACGGTGAACCTGTCTCCGATACTCCTCCCAGTCGTCGTAGACTCCGGGAACCTCACCCTTGTACACGACATACGACGACATCTCTATGCACTAGACAAACAAAACGTTAGTATCAATTCATAGATAACATATAAGCAATATATAAGTTGACATTGGAGGCCATTATATCTTCATCTACACCAGCCTGATCATGCATCCCAGGTTCTGGATGGTCTTGGTACTCCTGGCAATAAGCTCCCTCGGCATTCTACGGGTAAAGAGGAATCCAAATTGTCAGAAAATGCAATTCGGCAGGTAAGGAGGCACCAAATTGTCAGATAGTTGTAAGAAATTCACATTACAGCTATAGTCTGATTGCATGGCATTTCAAAACATACCTGGACCAGAATCATGATTCAAGTCCAAATTTGTGTTCTTGCTGGTGGATGGCCCTTCATTGATTCCCAGAGTGGATGGGATTTGCTTAGCTTTCCTCTTCTTTAGCCTGTGATGCGCTTGCTCTCAATCATCCTTGGCAAACGAACTATACTTCTTCCGCAAGAATTTGGCAGAAAAACGCAGTTCCAATCTTCCAATATCAGCTAAAGGGAATAAAACCAGATGATAAAAAAGAACAGATGATAACAAGCAGTGACAGGAACTAATCAAGAAACTGTCTGCCGTACTTGACTTCGGCAAGCAGCTCAAGCTTTCGTTGGTTTATGCGCTCTAGCCTCCTCTTTTTTGCCTCAGTCACCTATATCTGGTGCGTTACTGCTATATAGACTGTGCAATCGTAAGGTAGATGTCACATGATCCATATGCAATCGTGAGGTAGATGTCCATTCGACGAATAATCGGTATACAGACTGTGGTACTACTTTTAAGTGAAGATTAAAATTTTGCACACTCTCGTTCTATATTTAGCTAAACCTTGAAATTTATACTGGTATGATGCATGATCGCCGTAGATGAAAAATGATCCGTACGCATACATGAATCAATTGACCAGATAGAAAGGCACTAGCAACCAAGGTGTGCTAGTATTTTAATCTCCATAGAACAATAGTACTCGTGGAATCATCTTGGGGTGTTCTATGAGGTAAGGGCCAGTTCCGTTGCTAGCTTTTTTGGGTTTTAAAATAAACTACCTCCCATCCAGTCAATTTTTTTAAAATATTATCTTTTTTCAAATCTTTTTGAAAAATATTGTGTCTATTTAAATTTTTTGAAATATATTGCAACGTCGGCCTCCCAGTGGCCGACTGCCACTTGTCGGCTTGCCAGTGGCCGAAAGGTGGCAGTCGGCCACCAGTTAGCCGACAGGTGTTTAGTCGGCCACGCGTCGGCCGAGTACTGTCCAGAACACGTTGGTGGATCCCTGTCGGCTTGCGCCAGCCAGTCAGCCTCCTGGTGGCCGACAGGAGGCCAGTCGGCCACCTCTTGGCCGAAAGGGGCTCTCCTTCCCTTCCTTCTTTCTTCTTTCTTCTTCTTCTTTCTTCTCTATCTTCTTCTTCCTCCCTTTCTTCTCCTTGCTCTCATTTCTCTCTTTCTCCCCCAGACGAAAAATCTTCCGATAAAACTACGTTTTGAACCGTGGTTTAGTTGCGTAAGTTTGAGGGAAGCCTAATCATCCTTCTCATTCGCGTTGCGGTGGTTCTTTGAAGCTATTTTTGGTGGTGGTGGTGGAGGTTGTGGAGGAGGTTGAGGAGGAGGTTGTAGTGGTGGTGGTGGAGGTTGTGGAGGAGGTTGAGGAGGAGGTTGTAGTGGTGGTGGTGGCGGAGGTGTGGGTGAAGTTGGTGGAGTTGGAGCTGGTGGTGACGGTTGTTCTTGCTATCGGTGTTCGGTGTTCGTCGTTCGTCGTTCTTCGTTTCTGCGCACGCTTCAAGGGTAAAATTATTTTTACTTCTGTGAATTAGTTTAGTGAATGTAGTAGTTTGAATATATTTAGTTGTCTGATAGATGTGGAAAAATATTTAGTGAGTGTAGTACTTCTCCGGTATTGTATATTTACTATATTTCATTAGTATAGCAATGGAGAACCATTTTCTTCTTAATCCGGAGATTGATAGTAAGCATCGTGGGAAGCTATTAAGTGAGCAGAAGCTCGTACCACTTGTCACTCGCACTTCGAAGTTTGACTGGAGAATACATCCACTGTGGGTTCAAAGGTAAACGTTTTATTCGTGAATTAGAAGCATTTGTAAAAAATGTACATTGTAAGTAACATAATTTACATGTTTTATATGCAGACTAAAATGGTCCGGACTTCTACCTTTCGCACGTCTAGTTGATGGAACTGACACATCGAAGCACACAAGCATTGACGGTTCTTTGCTCACTTGCTTAGTTGACCGATGGAGGCCTGAGACCCACACGTTCCACTTTCGTTGGGGTGAGATGGCTCCTACTCTACAAGATGTCTCAATGTTGCTAGGACTTCCGTTGGCCGGAAATCCCATTGGACCGTTGGCAGACCCCCCAGAGTGGCAAACGGAATTGGGAGCACGTTTTTTGAATATATATGCTAATGCTCCAGTTCTGGCGTCAGAGCCACACGGACCTAAGTTTGACTGGTTACAAAAATTCAGGGTAATGTTCCTAACAACTTATCTTTCAATGCACATGATTCAAATTGACATGCTTCAAATTAATAACTAATACTTTCTCCTTGCCATATTGCAAATCGAGAATTTTCCAGGGTATCCACACGTAGAAATGAGTGATATACAGATTACTCGTAGCCTGGAGGCATACCTCATGTGGCTTCTCGGGAAGGTGATGTTCACTGAGAACCATGTCACCACTGTGAGTGCGCGCTACATCCCCATTGCACTAGAAATCGCGAGCGCTCAGGCACCGGAACAGATCACACCAAGGAGTTGGGGATCTGCGGTATTAGCAGCTACATACCGAGGTATGTGCAATGGTTGCCAGCTAACGACGCCCAAGTCGGTCATTCTTGGTTGCCCTCTGTTTTTACAACTGTGGTCGTGGGAGAGGTTCTCTATAGGACGACCAAACATAGATATCGAGCATGGTTTTAATGAGGGCAACTTGTTAGATGTTGATAACATCGGCCTATGCTGGACGCGTCGCAAGGTATGTCTCCTTGTATAATATTATCCACATTATTTCTACAGTATCATTGAAACTGACTATTGTTTTACGCAGAGACGGTTTGCTAATGAACAGACTAGGCGAGCCTACACTGCACTGAATGAGCAGTTTGATACTTACACTAGAGTAATTTGGCAACCTTACACACAAGCAGCCAGACTATCGAGATATCCCGGTGGTATTTCTTATCTATGCATGAGAGATAGTGCTTACTGGATGACGAAGTCCAAGATTATCTTCGATGTCTTCGTTGAGGAGATGGCGCAGCAGCGGGTCATGAGACACTTTCGAGCAGAGGATAAGGGATATCTACAAAGTTATCACATGCACCCGCACTTCGGACGTTGTGCAACATCAGCATCCACGTCCCTCCGTGCATCGACACGAGCCGCGTCCCTCCGTGCATCGACACGATCCGCGTCCACGTGTACAGGGGGTGGAACCGACTGCCCATCCACCCCCTCCCGACCAGGCTGGTAGTTCGGCATGGCATCATCCACCCCCTCCCGACCAGGCTGGTAGTTGGGCATGGCAGCATCCACCCCCTCCCGACCTGGCTGGTAGCTCGGCATGGCATCATCCACACCCCCATCCTCCCTCATCCGCTCCTGGTTTCACGTTCCATCCACCTCCAACAGGTATGGTCCCTCCTCCAGGATCCTATGCATATCATGATGCGTCCGCGTCCGGATCCGGGTTCGGGAGTGAACCAGAGGAGCCAACAGGGCAGCTAGACATGTGGTCCGCCATGTATTCGACTCCTCCACCATGGCCCACACAGGATACACAGGATACATATTATGATCAGGGTGGGTCCGAGCTACCCCCTCGTAACATTAGGCCAGTGCACAGGTTTGGATGGAGTACGCCTCCAACACCACCAGAGCGTCGAGGGAGACGGCGTGATTGATGCACAACTCTTGACCTTCTATGTATGATATTTATGTGTATTTCAGTAGCGTGTCACTACTGATGAGTTCGTCCCATAAAACTTGTCTATTGTCTAACTTGAAATCGATAGCTAAGTTAAGAAGACATTGAGACATACCACGGTGGAAACTTCTATCAAAAGGATAATTGGACATCTTGAGGAATGCTAACTACTGGACTACACTGCCTGCTATCTCACCATAGTGTGGAGGGGGTTTTATAGGTGGCTGAGAGCGAGGCGGGAAACAAATGGCGGGAAACACTAGGCGGGAAAGACTTGGCGGCAAACAAATGGCGGGAAAATATTTGAGGGAAATAGTGGCGTGTCACAGTAGGGCAGAAACGACATGGTAGACTCGCGTTGCATAGTGGAGCAGCAACGCCACGGTCTCTGGCGTTTCTAAAAGGGTCAAAATGGGTTCATTTCATGCTCAAAATTGAGAGGAAGGTCAAAACAGTGAAAAAAAGGAGTTTCCCGCCCAAAGGCCACCTGTCGGCTCAGAGGAGGCCGACAGGGACCTGTCGGCTACGGGCAGGCCGACAGGCCCCCCTCCCCTGCCGACTGCCCCCTCCTGCCACCTGTCGGCTAACTGGTGGCCGACTGCCACCTTTCGGCCAGTGGCAAGCCGACAAGTGGCAGTCGGCCACTGGGAGGCCGACGTTACAATATTTTTGAAAAATTTCAAATAGACACATTATTTTTCAAAAAGATTTGAAAAAAGCAATATTTTAAAAAAATTAGCTCCCATCCAGCTTATTTTAAAATCTCAACTAAAAATATTTTGAAAAAGTTAACTAATTAAGTTTTAATGAGTAAGCTTCTAAAATAATAATTTTGGTTGGACGTTTAGAATAAGCTGAATAGGGAACGGTTAGTATGAGGTTTCTTTTTGTCTTTGCTTGACTAGTGCAGCGCTGCGTACAATGCATGCGCAACCCCCTTGCATCATCCACTGCTCTCCCCTTATTTTACTAGCCGTCCTGGTACTTGTGTAGGCCGCTCAATTTTTCCTTTTTAAGCAGCAACCACGTGCACTGTATGCGGGGCTTCGACTATGATGCAGTGTGTATAGCGAGTACTTATTGCCCTATTCGATTGGAGACCACACAACAAGTACAATATAACTGCGTTAGCGGTGTATAAAAATAAACTTTATTTAGTTGAAGAAAGAGAAGAGGAGAGAAAAAAATAATCAGACTCTTAGTTAAGAACTAGTTCTAGTACGTGCTCCTAAACAATTTGTGAGAATGAAAGATGAATCATATAATAAAAAGATAGTATACTCTTCTAATCAACTATTGTACGGCCGGGGCCACCGCGACATAGCCCCGCCGCAACCTAGCCGTGCTAGGGTCGTGGCCAGCTGGCGCCGCGATGACTTTGCAGTGTCTCACCCTTGCGCCTGTCGACTTGTCGCCGACGACAATTGGGGGCGATGTCCACTCACAGTCGGGATCCCATTTCTCTCTGCTATCGGAGGCGATCTCGGACAATGGGTCCGATCGGGAGGCGGAGGATATGGCGGTAAGGGTTGCGACCGAAGTGCTGCTAGAAGAGCGGCTGGTATCCCAAGTCGTTACCAATCGGCCGTCCAAGTCCGACGATCAGCTGGCTCACGAATTCTGGAATGAGATCGGGTACCCAGCACCCGCGTCTTGGTTCTCAGAACGCTCATCTTCGTCGGCCAGAGATGAAGTGGATCAAGGTATGTTGTGCGTTCAATCTTGTAGGTCCAATGGGATTCGGACGTCCGGGGTGGCTACCTCATCGTCGGAGGGCGTGAACGAGGCTGCATCCCCCCAACAGAGCGGATGCGCTCGCCGCGGTTGGGTGAGGTCAAAGTGCCGACGGTGCGGATGGGTTGGCGTGGTCCTCTACCCCGGCCTCGGATCACGCCTCCGCAGTGCCTAGGCGATTTGTTCCCGGACACGGTGAGCCCCAAGGAAGTGCTGGTCGACAAGGGCAAGGCGGTGTTGGACGGTGCGGCCATGGACGCCAGTGACGCTGATGACGGCCCTGAGGAGACGGTGATTGAAGATCCTCGTGTTAGAGTAAAACGAGATTGAATGGACGATTAGTCCCGATTTCTATTGATTCTCAAGTTTATATACATCTGGAAGAGGTGCGAAGAAGAGGTGCCTGTTCGGAGGCATCCCTCCAGAACAGGTGCCTGTTGGCAATGGAGAGAGAGAGGAGACACGACTATTCGGGTTGGACACATCCCTTGAATTAATATACTAATTAATTTCTAACACTCCCCCTTGTACAACACCGCTCCTTGAATGTTTCATCGTTGAAAGCTTCTTGCATATAGATCTTCCATCTTGAAAAATCTTTGCAGAGAATCTTGAGAGTCTCCCCCAAAAACCCTATGGGAAAAATATGAGGAGAATAGAGTAGATATGTTGCTAAAACTCCTTTAAAACCCAGTGGGGAAAAATAAGGAGAAAATGATGCAACATATGATGATTATTGTCTCTTGATAACTCATATGAGAAAAACCTTTGAAGAAGGAGAAAACTCATTGATAAGTTTAGAGAACAATTAATATGTCTTGAGTACTTCCTTTAAAAACCCTGGTAGGGAAAATAGAAAGTATGACATATGATCTTTGAGAAGATATTGCCTCACTAAAAACCATCATGAGAAACTTTGAGAGAAAACTCATAAGGGAAAAGAGTGCAATCGTACATGCCATTGAAAACTCCTTTAAGACCCAATGGGAAAAATACAAGGAGAAAATGATATGGCATATAAAGACACTTGTGTTTATATTGTCTCGTTAAAAACTTTTATGAGAAACCAATAGGGAAAACTCATCAAGGGAAAAAGAGTACAATATATGCAATCTGATGATTGTTAATAGGTTATAGTTTGGGACATTACTCCCCCTGAACTTTGCAAATATGAAGGATGTCTCATACCAATTCCATTGACATGAACATGAGATTGTGTATAATCTGTTGGATTATAACAGTAGTTTGTTTGCCAATTATTTGCTCACTTTTCTATAATCCGTGAGGCTAAGTAATTTCCGAGCAATGTGATTTATGATATTGCTCTTCATATAACCTATAGGTATTGAGTAACACAAGTGGAAGTATCTTGATAAATCAAGTTATGTGATTCTGATGAATCTCAACCACATGATTTTGAGTGTGGTTAACTATTCTACTAAGTTATGCATATTTTGCAATGCCTTTAGATAAAGAAATTATGTTAGAATGATAACTGGAAATAACCACTAAAATCCATTTATATGACTTCCATGTGAAGGCTATTCCAGCAAATTCAGTCATTGATATGGCATCGTTGGGATCAAATAAAGAGCCAATATCATTACATCATATCATGGTCATATCTTCTATTTCCTGATGGAAATATCCAAGATTTACTGTAATCTTCAGATATAAGATGATATTACTTATATCAACCATATACCTTTTGTTGGGGGTTGCACTCTGAATAAAGATAGCAAATATAGTGTCAGGCCTGACGTAGTTTGCAAGTATATGAGTGCTTCGACATTAGTGATATATAGAACTTCAGGTCCTAGTATCACTTCATTATCACCCCTAGGTATGAATGGATTTGTACCTTATCAAAGGTAGTATGACCATACATGTCTTTTGTTGATATGATATATCCAAATTGAACTTCTCGTATATGTTTGGGTATATGTAGACTGACATGTATTCTTGAGATAATGCTCAACTTGTAAACTTAAGCTAAATTTGGTTGAATCCAAATTTTCCGTCTTGAGATGATTTTATGTATGTTTAGGTCTTGTAGAGACATTGATGATGAAATCATCATATACACTGAGGTGATGTAAGGAAATAAAATTTTGGTATTCCTTTATTAACACATAAACAATCATCATCATTTGAGTAATCCTGTGAAGAAGGAACTCGTCTAGTCGGTAGTACCATATGATTCACGACTATTTCTAGTCATAGAGTGACTTCTGAAATTTTACACAAATATGTTGCGATTTATTTTGGATTCGGAATTGTAAGCCCTTCAGGGAATTTAATATATATTTCCGAAACAAGTGACCCATATGAGTATGTAGTCACTACATTCATCAACTGCATGGATAATATTATTTGTACTGCCAATGGTATTTATTATCGAAACATAATTCCACTCATACCAAGAGGGTATGTTACATCATAATTTGATGTCAGGTCTCTGCGTGAACCCTTTTGCTACAAGCCTTGCTTTCTCACCACCTCATTGAATTTGTCTATGAATGAGAAGTTTTTAGTATTCCATATGGAAGATACTTATGAGGAGTAGGTATTACTGTGGTAAATACCACTCGTTTGTAGAGCGAGGCTATTCTTCATTACTTTCTTCCTTTTATGTGAACCAATATGAGTGCAAGAGGCACTCTACCATGGATTTTGGTTCAGGGCCCAAAAGGTTTTAGCAATTTTGAGAATAAATATATGTCGACAAATGTAGTCTTTATTTTATATGATTCTGATGGAACCGATGAAATTTGTGGAAATGTATTTATTCCTTTTAACTCCTTGTGATTTCCTACAACAATGGAGTCAAGGTGTTTCGATGTCCCGACACCAAAATATTTGTGCACATTTATGCCGGGCTTTGGATGATGAGCATCCAGTGAGGTGTCTTTCAACTTGATGTTGAATTACATTTACTGGTTGAGAATTTGAATTTGTGATTTCCTCTATTTCCGCGGAAGCATATGCGAGATTATATCTCGTGTGGTCAGATTTGTCACCCTCTTGCTCTCATTTTGGGAGAAGAGTGGTTTATAAGGTACCTCCACTCTTTCTGACACTTTACTGCAGGAATATAAAATTGAGTGACACCTTTGTCATCAGTAAATGTATGTGGCAGATTTGCAATGTGTTGCAAATATGTGATTCTAAACTTCTTGTTCAGATTCTTTGAGTACGTGGATATAAGGACTGAATGTGAATAACATTCCTCATTTATTTCTTGGCATTCTTTGTGGTACTTATCTCCCCCTAATGCCAGAAATGTCCTTATTGCTGATGCAATCAGCATACGGGCTATGAATAATTTTGATTGACGGATAAATTTTCATTCCTCACTTAGATCCCTAATTTTCTGTGAGAGCCCATTGATGTATGCTGGAGTGGTGATATCGGTATGTAACCGAATTATCGCAGATAGGAAATACTTTGTTGATTTCCACGTAATTACTAAAAGGGGAAAGTAGTATGCTATGCAGTTGGTATGATTTATATCATACTTACGGTGTGTAATGCCGTATTTGTCTAGCATGAGGCTAGTAAATCATGATTCTATAAGTTTGGTCATATTATTAATTTCACTATCTTTGATAAGATATTGAACTAAACCATTTTGGGTATGTACATAAAGTATTATATATAATCAGATATTTCTTGTGAAATGAGTTCAACAAAGTTTTCCATTCGAATGGATTTATCCCTTGTTTAGGATAACTTGCTCTTACTTTGAGAATTTGAGCAATTGATTTAGTTATATCATTCATGGTTTGTGTGACAAGAGACACACTAGAAATCATTCTATAAATGTTTCTATGAGTACCATAAAGATCTATAAAATACCACACAATGGTTGCGAATGCACATATCTTCTGAATATGTTCAAGGAAGAATGAGTTGGCTCATTTAAAATTGTAAGGTGAGAGTTCCTTAAATTAATTTCCCTTATGGCACATGTGGTGCACATAAAATCTGATGATTTGGCAAATTTTGCAACTTGTTAAGTTGTGACCAATAGAATTGTCAATAATTTTCTAAACAACCCCAAACCTGGATTGTAAGGCTTAAAACCAAATATTTTGTAAGATTTAGAAAATTATTGTGTACGCAACAAAACTGAGTATGAATTGATTCATACATGCAAAAATTATCAAATATAATGCCCAATAAATAGGATATTGGACATTTATACTACATGTAGTAGTACGGCTATAGGCAATCAATATTTTGGGAATAATCGGGATATTACATGAGGTCTCCCATATTACGAAAAAATGAGTTATGCAAACATATCATAGGCACAAACGAATTGATCATTCTTTTATTGCACTATATTTTTGGTTCTCCTTCTGATGAAGATTCGAGAACATCATTTACCAGAATAGTTTCTGGTCGTATGTTTGCAAATTTTCAAATACCACAATGAACTTATTTGCCTTTTAATAAACTCATGGTGTGGTTTGACCATATGTTTGAGGGTTTGGTAATCATAGGTACGATATTCATGTAACCACACATTTGACAAACTTGAGAGTTGTCTTTGTAATCTTTTTAAAATGATCAATTACTAATTAAAAGGTAATTATGTCATTGGTTGTCTTTATCCTCCACTTTACTTTGAATGCCTCATTGTTCTATTTTGTGACCACTGACATGCATAGTATTCTCAATGCTAGCAAATATTTGAAGCACCCGTTGGGTGAATATGATGAGTTTAAGAAATAACATGTTTCTTTACCATGAAAATGGTAATACCATCATAAGGATATGTAAAGTGTATCAAGGGCTTTTCAACCTGATCTGCATATGAAAATGTCAGATCATGAGATCTCAACTTCAAGTTGATTTTATAATTACCAAAATTGTAAGTTGCGATAGACTTGAGGTCTTGAAAAATTATTGGGTGATCATTCCAAATGTGCTTGGGGCAGCATGTTTCTCTTAAGGGAAATATTCAAGGTGAATAAATATTCATCCATTATGTACTTAGTTTGAGAACTAAGTGAAGTTGGTGAGAGATGAAATACATATGATCATACTTAGCTATTAAGAGAATAGCCATGACACATATTCCGAAGGTGAGGTTATAGTAGCAATAATACCTCGGGTGGATACAACGACTGATGTCATAAATCATCTTACAATAAATAATCTCACCTAACATGTACTTACTGTATTTGGAAATGTGAGCCATGCGTTACTTGAAAATGCTAATGCATTTATTTAATTTACTTCTAGGAGTAAGTGGCATCTATAAATAAATGATTTGTTTAAGAACAATCATGGTCAAGGTGATCCTTGGTGAACCTGGGTGTATCCTTCAATATAACACATGTGATTAAATTATTGCTAATGTTTTGGACTTCATTCTTGAGGAAGTGTGTGACTTTAGAGTCACTGCCAAAACGTATAGACTTGCATGCTTACCATTGGTTAGTCATTATGAAATTATAACCACGATGTCCTCTGGACCTTGCGAAAGTGTTGAGACACTTAATCATTGTCATAAATTATGTGGTCCATCATGATGGATGGACGACACTATAATTAGAAATATTGTCGTAGGCTTCATTGCCATGTATTTTACCAATGTAATAGAAGGTAATCACAAGTAAATGCAAATATTTATGTAGTTCCCTATGACATATTCAAGCAAAAAGAGGCTTGAATAGTTGATATTGGTAGATAATACCATTCAACATGCAATAATCATGCATGAATTTACTATGATAGTAAATCATTTTAGTGAACAACAACAATTGCTTCAGAGGAGCAAATTTTAGTACGGCTGATGCCATATAGCCATATGTGTAGTCCTCAATTTATATAGGATAACACTTTGAAGATAATCGCCAATATGATGTCGATCTCACAGTAATAGAAAACATAGTCTGACTTTTGTCTGCAGATGTTCATAATTCTATTACCTTATGTTATGGTATATTTAAGAAAATCACTTTTGAAGGTAATCATATGCCAGGATGACATAATGTAGACCTCATAGTAATATTGGATAATCTGCAAGACTTTGCAGTAGATGCCAATATTACCTTATGATATCTTGAGGTAGTCAAATCTAAATTAATATTTGGAAGAGCACTTTGAAGGTAGTCGTCTTGTCAAATAGACAAGACATAGACCTCACAGTAACGATGGATAATCTGCAAAATTATGTAGTAGATGACACCAATACCTTGTGATTCACAAATAATATTTTGGATGGTATCCTTATTTATGAGACTTTATAATTTATTTATTTATATATAGTTTTGCAAGATACTATCAATTGCAAAACTGAAGTTGTTGCACTAAAAATATGTCATAGGGATTTACTAAAGCATGTACGTTGTACATGTAACATATTCCATGAAAATGTGTTTGGAATAACCAGGCTCATAATGTAAACGAAATATAAAGGAATCCGACTGTCTCACGTACAAATTTACACAATCTATAATCTATAATAAGCCTGAAGGCTTACATGCATTACATGATGTCTGATGACTATCATACTTGTTTTGTGAAATATAGTTTGACAATTGACAGGGAACACAAATGTAAGGTATATAGAGTAAAGCCTGATGCCTATACTTGTAGCGTACATGGCCAATATGAGAATATTGGAAAGTAGAAGCGCTAAATTGCAAACTAGCAAAGGATAAGGCTTTCCCCAATTCCCTTTCCTGTGCGTGCGTCATGGCCATTACTAATCAACACCACTTTGCAGTGGAGGTCGGTCGAGGGAGTCCGCGTGGCTGTTGATTCCAATGCTATGGAAAGGGATCTTAGCCACGTACTGGAGATCGCGTCCGCTGGACGCCGCTGGGGTTTGCTGCTCCACCTCCGACAGGGTTCGCGTCCGCTGGACGCCGCTTGAGGCGCAGACGCGGGCACCGCTTGACGCAGTCAATGGAGTTCGCGTCCCCTGGACGCCGCTTGAGGCGCAGACGCGGGCACCGCTTGACGGAGGCAATGGAGTTCGCGTCCCCTGGACGCCGCTTGAGGCACAGAGGAGGGCGCCACCGCGGCTGATGTCGCCATCCACGGTGGGGTTTGCTGTTCCACCTCGAAGCGCCGATGTAGCCCACTACCGGGAATCCCGTGATGCACGAGCGCTGCGGGGCTGCCCGTCTTCTCCTTTTGTTGGCCTGAGGGTAGCATACCTGCACCCAGGTTTGTGTCGGGACTCGGGCGAGGGCTGCCGCGGCCAGGCGCGGGCACGGCCACGGCCTCGCGCAGGGCGTGGTGCGGCCTGGGCGGCGGCCGGGCATGGGACGCGGCAAAGGGAGGCGGCCGGGCGAACGGGAACTCGACGCGGCGCAGGCGGCTGTGTCCTGCGGCGCGAAGGCCGCATCCAGTCGCCGATATTTTGTTCTTCTCGATCTCGAAATCGCTCAGATGCAGAGCGTGCTGATAACGTGTTAGAGTAAAACGAGATTGAATGAAAGTGAATGGACGATTAGTCCTGATTTCTATTGATTCTCAAGTTTATATACATCTGGAAGAGGTGCGAAGAAGAGGTGCCTGTTCGGAGGCATCCCTCCAGAACAGGTGCCTGTTCGCAATGGAGAGAGAGAGGAGACACGACTATTCGGGTTGGACACATCCCTTGAATTAATATACTAATTAATTTCTAACACCTTGTTCCTCGCACGGGGTGGCAGACACACAATTCAAACGCCGGTATTGCTGGCGTGTGGGACCGCGAAGCATGCAGGCCGCTCATCGCCATGGGCTCATCTCGGCCTTTGGTTCGGCGAGATCTGGCGATAGGAACACAAAGACCCTACTTCCTTCGCAGCGCTGCTGCCCTCAAGGCTGACGCTGTCGTCTCGGTATGCCGCTGAGCACTGGTGGTTCCGGGGGCGGGCGGACAAGGCGATCTTTCACCGACGTGCTCTGGTCGGTGCCTCCAATGGAGGCTCCACCGTGATCTGTGGGACAGTCAGGACAAAGGATCTCTGCACCGGCTTTGGGATCTCAAGCAAACGTGCCTCCCGGGGGCCCTGCAGCTGTCGATTTTGGCGCCGCAAGGGGAACATCGACTTTTGCGCCAGTGCATCCGCTTGGGCTGGGGCAGGCCGCGTTTCGCTCGGCAGCTCCTAACCTGCCGCCAAGGTTTGCTTTCAGCACTGCTGCTACCACTACGGGTGGTCTGGGGCAGAAGACAAAGAAGAAGAACAAGAAGAAGAAGGCACGAGTGATAGGTGGGCACGTTCAGCAGCAGGGAGGTGCAGTACAAGCTGTCCCGGCCGTGACGAAATCAGTGCAGCCCACCGCCATGACATTGCAGGTACAACCGACTCAGGAGGAGGCCAGACAGGCGACACTTCAGGTTCATGTTGCAAAGAACGTCAAGACACGATGTTGGAAGTGTGAGGTAGACATGCATGCTACCAAAAACTGCACGGTACAACATTTTATCTACATTTGTGATACTCCCTGCATCCGCTCAAGAAGTTCCCTATTTTGAAGCTTCCAAAACCTTGTGTGTTTTTTGGTGGCATGGGTAATAAGGACACGATGTTTGCTCAGTTCCTGGACAACGTTCATAATGCAAAGTTGGTTCCTAGTTCAAGTCCCATTGCACTGGTAAAGGTTGGTGGCACGATTGCTACAACAAAGCAGGTCCAGGATCAAGTGGCGCGTATGTGCCTGATACCGTCTTGGGTCTGGGAGGCTGTCCCTAATGGGGACAGTTCGTTCACAATTGGTTTTCCATCGATGGAGGTGCTCTCAATATTTGATGGTGTAGATCTTGGCATTGTAGCACAGGATACTAGGCTTGCTTTCAGTCAGTGGAAGTTAGAGGAGATTGTTCCTAAGATTGAGTTGTACCAGACTTGGGTACACGACAGAGGGGTGCCCCACTCTATGCGTCATTTTCTGGGCATTTGGGCGGTTGGGATTCTGATTGGCACTACAATTGATGTCGATCTTCTGTCTCTTTGGTGTAGAGGAGTGGTGCATATACTCCTGGGAATGGCTCCTGGCGGTTGCTTCAAAAAGATGGATGAGTTAGGGCCGTATATTCATACTGACGATATCTTATTGTTGAAGGGATACGAGTTCACTTTTCGTCCGGAGCCAGAAGGCTTTGTGCCGGAATCAGACTTTATACCTCTTGTTTGGGATACCAAAAGCAAAGATGGTGTGGCAGATAGAAGCATGGAGGATAGTCACACGGAACATCATGGTCATGGAGGAGCTTCAGTGCAAGGTGATGGCGAGGTTACGAGTATGTCAGTTGACCAAAGTCCATCAACTCACGAAGGTCAGGTTCAACGTTATTCAGTGGCTAGCCTACTTAGTGGAATTTCTCTGACGCCTTTCAATCCAAGTCCTAAATCAGCTTGCGTAATGGAGATTGTATGTAAGATGAGAAAGTCTGGTGGCTGGGGCATCAAGGTTGTGCATGCAGCCCCCATCCCTGGCAAAAAATTGCTGGACCTGGGTACGCTTCGTAACCCTTCGATGATCATGCAGGGTGGTAGTGAGCTAGATGCAGCCAACAGCATCCTCGACACCAGCGTGCAGGTCGCACTGGTTGCTTCACAACCAACTGACGCGCATGCGTATGAGGCTGGCGGCTTGGCTGGGGTTCCAGCTGCTGCAGCCACCGCGGGCGGCCAACACCACAAGTCGTCTTGCATGGGGCAGCAGGATCCCACCGATGAGCAGATGGATGGTGGGTCGCCTCTTCTATGGCCTGTGGTACGTGTGGAGAAACATGGGCACAATAATGCGAGTCGTGCCATCGCGGATGCGGTGAGATGTGTCACTCCAGCGCACCATGAACCGGTGGCGTTGTTGGTTGTCAATCAACCTGCGGAGGATGTTGTGGTCGAGGGGACGCTACTTCATCCTTGCCTCCCCACGGTGTAGGTGTTGGAAATATGCCCTAGAGGCAATGATAAAATAGTTATTACTATATTTCCTACTTCAATATAATCGTTTATTATTCATGCTATAATTGTATTGAATGAAATCATAGATACATGTGTGGATGTATAGACAAAACAATGTCCCTAGTAAGCCTCTAGTTGACTAGCCAGTTGATCAAGGATGGTTAAGGTTTTCTGATCATATGCAAGTGTTGTCACTTGATGACTGGATTACATCATTAGAAGAATGGTGTGATGGACAAGACCCAAACTATGAACGTAGCATGTGATCGTGTCATTTTGTTGCTATTGTTTTCTACGTGTCAAGTATTCATTCCTATGACCATGAGATCATGTAACTCACTAACACCAGAGGAATACCTTGTGTGTATCAAACGTCACAACGTTACTGGGTGACTATATAGGTGCTCTACAGGTATCACCGAAGGTGTCCGTTGAGTTAGCATGGATCAAGACTAGGATTTGTCACTCCGTGTGACGGAGAGGTATCTCGGGGCCCACTCGGTAATACAACATCACATATAAGCCTTGCAAGCAATGTGACTCAAGTGTTAGTCATGGGATCTTGTATTATAGAACGAGTAAAGAGACTTGCCAGTAACGAGATTGAAATAGGTATAGAGATATCGGCGATCAAATCTCGGACAAGTAACATACCAAAGGACAAAGGGAATGTTATACGGGATTATATGAATCCTTAGCACAGAGGTTCAACCGATAAGATCTTCATAGAATATGTAGGATCCAATGTGGACATCCAGGTCCCGCTATTGGATATTGGCCGGGGAGTGTCCCAGGTCATGTATATATAGTTCTCGAACCCGCAGGGTCTACACACTTAAGGTTCGATGACGTTCTGGTATAGTTGAGTTATAGGTGTTGGTGACCGAAGGTTGTTCGGAGTCCCGGATGAGATCAAGGATGTCATGAGGGTTTCCGGAATGGTCCGAAAACAAAGATTTATATATAGGATGGTTTCATTTGATCTTCGGAAAGATGTCGGGCATTACCGGTAGTGTACCGGGAGTGACGAATGGGTTCCGGGTTTTCACCGGGAGGGGCCACCCACCCGGGAGTGATCCCAATTGTCCTAGGGTGGTGCACCAGCCCTTAGTGGGCTGGTGAGGCCAACCCAAGTGGGCTATGGCGCTAGAAGAAGAAGAAAAAAAGAGGGAGGTGGGAAGGGAGAGGAGGACTCCTCCTTCCCCAAACCGAATTGGAGTTGGAGTCCTCCTCTCCACTTCGGTCGGCGACCTAGGGGATCCCTTGAGCCCCAAGGCTAGCCCCTCCCCTCCTCCTATATATACTAGAGGTTTTAGGGTTTTTTAGACACAACTTTGCCACGTGCAACTCAAACCTATACCTCGTATGTCTTCGTCTAGATCGGATTTCTGCGGAGCTCGGGCGGAGCCGTGTAGGAATAGATCATCACCATCACTGGCGTGCCTTCACGCTGCTGGAGAACTCATCTACTTCCCCGTCTCTCTTGCTGGATCAAGAAGGCGGAGATCGTCATCGAGCTATACGTGTGCTGAAGGCGGGGGTACCGTCCGTTCGATGCTAGATCGGGACGGATCGTGGGACGACGATGATTTGAATCACGAAGCTGTACCACTACATCAACCGCATTTTTAACGCTTCCCGCTTAGTGATCTACAAGGGTATGTGGATCCGATCTCCCTCTCATAGATGAACATCACCATGACAGGTCTTCGTCTGCGTAGAATTTTTTTTGTTTCCCATGCAACGTTCCCCAACAGTGGTATCAAAGCTAGGTTCATGGGTAGATGTAATCTCGAGTAGAACACAAAAGTTTTTGTGGGCGTTGATTTTTGATTTGCTTCCCTCCTTAGTCTTTCCTTGATTCGGCGGTATTGTTGGATTGAAGCGGCCCGGACCAAAATTACTCGTACATTTACGAGAGACCGGTTTCATCGACCAACATGCAACTCGTTGCATAAAGATGACAGGCGGGTGTCGGTTTCTTCAACTTTAGTTTAATTAGATTTGATCGAGGCGGTCCTTGGAGAGAGGTTAAATAGCAATTTGCACATCTCCGTTGTGGTTTTTGCATAAAGTAAGATGCGATCATACTAGATACCCATAGCAGCCACGTAAAACATGCAACTATAAATTAGAGGACGTCTAACTTGTTTTTGCAGGGTATGCTTGTGATGTGATATGGCCAAAGACATGATGTGATATATTAGATGTATGAGATGATCATGTTGTAATAGTTAATATCAACTTGCACGTCGATTCTACGACAACCGACATGAGCCATAGGGTTGTCTTTAAACTAACGTTTGTGTTTGTGGATGCGTTTACTATATTGCTAGGTTGTAGCTTTAGTAGTAATAGCATAGATAGCACGACAACCTCGATGGAAGCACGATGATGGAGATCATGGTGTGGCGCCGGTGACAATGAAAATCATGCCCGTGCTTTGGTGATGGAGATCAAGAAGCACAAGATCATGGCCATATCATGTCAATTATGAATTGCATGTGATGTTAATCCTTTTTATGCACCTTATCTTTCTTAGAACGACGGTAGCATTATAAGGTGATCCCTCACTAAAATTTCAAGATAAAATTGTGTTCTCCCTGACTGTGCACCGTTGCAACAGTTCGTCGTTCCGAGACACCACGTGATGATCGGGTGTGATAGACTCAACATTCACATACAACGGGTGCAAAATAGTTGCACACGCGGAACACTCGGGTTAGACTTGACGAGCCTAGCATGTGCAGACATGGCCTCGGAACACAAGAGATCGAAAGATCGAGCATGAATCGTATAGTTGATATGATTAGCATAGAGATGTTTACCACTGAAACTATACTCAACTCACGTGATGATCGGATTTGAGTTAGTGAATTTGGATCATGCCACACTCAAGTAACTAGAGGGATGTCTATTTGAGTGGGAGTTTATTAGTAATTTGATTAGTTAAACTCTAATTATCTTGAACATAGTCTAAAGTCTACTTTGCAATATTTTATGTTGTAGATCAATGGCTCACGCAGTAGCAACCCTGAATTTTAATACGTACCTAGAGAAAGCTAAGATGAAAGATGATGGTAGCAACTTTGTAGACTGGGTTCGTAGTCTTAGGCTCATCCTACAAGCTAGAAAAAAGAATTATGTCCTTGTTGCTGCGCTAGGAGATGAACCACCTGCTATGTGTGACCAAGATGTTTTGAACACTTGGCAATCACGTAAGGAGGACTACTCAGTAGTTCAATGTGCAGTCTTGTATGGATTGGAACTGGGACTTCAACGACGCTTTGAACGTCATGTAGCATATGAGATGTTCCAGGAGTTGAAGTTTATCTTTCAGAAGAACGCCCAGATCGAGAGGTATGAGACCTTCGATAAATTCTATGCTTGCAAGATGGAGGAGAATTCGTTTGTCAGTGAATATGTGCTCAAAATGTCTGGGTAATCAAATCGTCTAGCTGAGCTAGGGATTGAACTCCCTCAAGAGGCTATCACTGACAGAATTCTTCAATCACTGCCACCTAGCTACAAGAGCTTTGTGTTGAACTATAACATGCAAGGGATGAACAAGTCACCCGGCGAGTTATTCACAATGCTGAAAGTCTGAGAGTCAGAACTCCATTAAGAGCATCAAGTGTTGATAGTCAATAAGACCACTGTTTTCAAGAGAAACGGCAAAGCCAAGAAGGGTAACTCCAAGAAGAGTGGCAAAGCTGTTGCCAATCCAACGAAGAAACCCAAGGCTGGACCTAAGCCAGAAACATAGTGCTATTATTGCAAGGGGATGGGTCACTGGAAGCGCAACTGCCCCAAGTATTTGGCTGATAAGAAGGCGGCCAACGCCAAACGAGGTATATGTGATATACATGTTATTGATGTGTACTTTACCAACTCTCATAGTAGTGCCTGGGTATTTGATACCGGTTCTGTTGCTCATATTTGCAACTCGAAGCAGGGACTACGGAATAAACGAAGGCTGGCGAAGGATGAAGTGACTATGCGCGTGGGAAATGGTTCCAAGGTTGATGCAATCGCCGTCGGCACAGTCTCACTTCCGTTACCATCAGGGTTAGTTATGAACTTAAATAATTGTTATTTAGTGCCTGTGTTAAGCATGAACATCATATCTAGATCTTGTTTATTGCGAGACGGTTACTCATTTAAGTTAGAGAATAATGGTTGTTCTATTTTTATGAGTAATATCTTTTATGGTCATGCACCCAATGTGGGGGGTTTGTTCATATTGAATCTTGATTGTGATGACACACATATACATAACATTGAGACCAAAAGATGTAGAGTTAACAATGATAGCGCCACGTTTTTGTGGCACTGCCTCTTCGGTCATATTGGAGAAAATCGCATGACGAAACTCCATACCGATGGGCTTTTGGAGTCACTTGATTTTGAATCACTTGACACGTGCGAACCATGCCTCATGGGCAAGATGACTAAGACTCCGTTCTCCGGAACAATGGATCGTGCAAGTGACTTGTTGGAGATCATACATACTGGTGTGTGCGGTCCAATGAGTGTGGAGGCGCGCGGCGGATATCGTTATTTTCTCACCTTCACTGATGATTTGAGTAGATATGGATATATCTACTTGATGAAGCACAAGTCTGAAATGTTTGAAAAGTTCAAGCAATTTCAGAGTGAAGTTGAAAATCATCGTAACAAGAAGATCTAGTTCCTACGATCTGATTGAGGGGGCGAATATCTGAGTTTCGAGTTTGGTGCTCACTTAAGACAATGTGGAATCGTTTCAAAATTGACACCGCCTAGAACACCACAGCGTAATGGTGTGTCCGAACGTCGTAATCGTACTTTGTTAGATATGGTGAGATCTATGATGTCTCTTACCGATTTTTCGTTATTGTTTTGGGGTTATGCATTAGAGACACTTGCATTCACTTTAAATAGGGTGCCGTAAAAATCCGTTGAGACGACACCATATGAGCTATGGCATGGCAAGAGGCCAAAGTTTTCGTTTCTTAAAGTTTGGGGATGCGATGCTTATGTCAAAAAGCTTCAGCGTGAAAAGCTAGAACCCAAAGCAGAAAAGTGCATCTTCATAGGTTACCCAAAGGATACACTTAGGTACACCTTCTATCTTAGATCCGAGGGCAAAGTGTTTGTTGCTAAGAACGAAGCTTTTTCTTGAGAAGGAGTTTCTTTCGAAAGAATTGAGTGGGAGGAAGATAGAACTTGATGAGGTTGTGGAACCTCTGCTCCCTCTAGATGGTGGCGCAGGGCAGGGAGAAACCTCTGTCGAGGTAACCAGTTGAGGAGGAAGCTAGTGATGATGATCATGAAGCTTTGGATCAAGTTACTATCGGACCTCGCAGGTCGACAAGATCCCGTACTATTCGTGAGTGGTACAGTAATCCTGTCTTATCTATCATGTTGTAGGACAACAATGAACCTACGAATTATGAAGAAGCAATGGTGGGCCCGGATTCCAACAAATGGCTCGAGGCCATGAAGTCCAAGATAGGATCTACGTATGAAAACAAAGTGTGGACTTTGGAAGTATTACCTGAAGACTGCAAGGCTATTCAGAACAAATGGATCTTTAAGAAGAAGACAGACGCGGACGGTAATGTGACCGTTTATAAAGCTTGACTTGTGGCAAAGTGTTTTTCACAAGTTGAAGGAGTTGACTACGATGAGACATTTACACCGGTAGCAATGCTTAAGTCTGTCCGAATCATGTTAGCAATAGCTGCATTTTTCGATTATGGAATCTGGCAGATGGATGTCAAAACGGCGTTCCTTAACAGTTTTCTTAAGGAAGATTTGTATATGATGCAACCCGAAGGTTTTGTCGATCCAAAGAATGCTAACAAAGTATGCAAGCTCCAGCGATCAATTTATGGACTGGTGCAAACATCTCGGAGTTGGAATAAGCGCTTTGATGAGGTGATCAAAGCATTTGGGTTTATACAAGTTGTTGGAGAATCTTGTATTTACAAGAAAGTGAGTGGGATATCTGTGCGTTTCTAATATTATATGTGGATGACATATTGCTGATTGAAAACAATGTGGAGTTTTTAGAGAGCGTAAAAGATTACTTGAACAAATGTTTTTCAATGAAGGACCTAGGAGAAGCTGCTTACATATTAGGCATTAAGATCTATAGGGATAGATCGAGGCACCTAATAGGACTTTCACAAAGCACACACCTTGATAAAGTTTTGAAGAAGTTCAAAATGGAACAGTCCAAGAAGGGGTTCTTGCCAGTATTACAAGGTATAAAGTTGAGTAAGACTCAGTGTCTAGTAACTGCGGAAGATAGAGAAAAGATGAGTACCGTCCCCTATGCGTCAGCCATAGGGTATATCATGTATGCAATGATGTGCACAAGACCGGACGTCAGCCTGGCCATAAGTATGGCAGGCAGGTTTCAAAGTAATCCAGGAGTGGATCACTAGATGGCGGTCAAGAATATTCTGATGTACCTGAAAAGGACTAAGGAAATGTTTCTCGTTTATGGAGGTGACGAAGAGCTCGTCATAAAGGGTTACGTCGATGCAAGCTTTGACACTGATCCAGATGACTCTAAGTCTCAAACCGGATACATATTTATTCTTAATGGGGTGCAGTAAGCTGGTGCAGTTCCAAGCAAAGCGTCGTAGCAGATTCTACATGTGAAGCGGAGTACATGGCTGCCTTGGAGGCAGCTAAGGAGGGTGTCTGGATGAAGCAGTTCATGACGGATCTTGGAGTTGTTCCAAGCGCACTAAATCCAATAACTCTGTTCTGTGACAACACTGGTGCCATTGCTTTAGCAAAGGAACCAAGGTTTCACAAGAAGACCAGACACATCAAACGACGCTTCAACCACATCCATGACTACGTCGAAGGAGAGGACTTAAATATTTGCAAAGTGCACATGGATATGAATGTTGCAGATCCACTAACTAAACCTCTTCCACGAGCGAAGCATGATCAACACCAGAACTGTATGGGTGTTAGATTCATTCCAATGTAAATCACATAGCGATGTGAGACTAGATTACTGACTCTAGTGCAAGTGGGAGACTGTTGGAAATATGCCCTAGAGGCAATGATAAAATAGTTATTATTATATTTCTGTTTCAAGATAATCGTTTATTATCCATGCTATAATTGTATTGAATGAAAGCATAGATACATGTGTGGATGTGTAGACAAAACAATGTCCCTAGTAAGCCTCTATTTGACTAGCCAGTTGATCAAGGATGGTAAAGGTGTTCTGACCATATGCAAGTGTTGTCACTTGATGATTGGATCACATAATTAGGAGAATGATGTGATGGACAAGACCCAAACTATGAATGTAGCATGTGATCGTTTCATTTTGTTGCTATTGTTTTCTGCGTGCCAAGTATTCATTCCTATGACCATGAGATCATGTAACTCACTAACACGAGAGGAATACCTTGTGTGTATCAAACGTCACAACGTTACTGGGTGACTATAAAGGTGCTCTACAGGTATCTCTGAAGGTGGTGTCCGTTGAGTTAGCATGGATCAAGACTAGAATTAGTCACTCCGTGTGACAAAGAGCTATCTCGGGGCCCACTCGGTAATACAACATCACATATAAGCCTTGCAAGCAATGTGACTCAAGTGTTAGTCACGGGATCTTTTATTATGGAACGAGTAAAGAGACTTACTGGTAACGAGATTGAAATAGGTATAGAGATACCGACGATCAAATCTCGGGTAAGTAACATACCAAAAGGACAAAGGGAATGTTATACGGGATTATATGAATCCTTGGCACAGAGGTTCAACCGATAAGATCTTCGTAGAATATGTAGGATCCAATATGGACATCTAGGTCCCGCTATTGGATATTGGCCGGGGAGTGTCTTAGGTCATGTCTACATAGTTCTCGAACCCGCATGGTCTACACACTTAAGGTTCGGTGACGTTTCGGTATAGTTGAGTTATAGGTGTTGATGACCGAAGGTTGTTCAGAGTCCCGTATAAGATCATGGATGTCACGAGGGTTTCCGGAATGGTCCGGAAGCGAAGATTGATATATAGGAATGTTTCATTTGGTCTCCGGTAAGATTTCGGGCATTACCGAAACTGTACCGGGAGTGACAAATGGGTTCCGGGTTTTCACCGGAAGGGGCCCACCCACCCGGGAGTGAGCCCAATAGTCCTAGGGTAGCGCACTAACCCTTAGTGCGCTGGTGAGGTTAGCCCAAGTGGGCTATGGCGCTAGAAGAAGAAAACCAAAAAAAAGAGGGAGGTGGGAAGGGAGATGAGGACTCCTCCTTCCCCAAACCAAATTGGAGTTGGAGTCCTCCTCTCCACTTTGGCCGGCGACCTAGGGGATCCCTTGAGCCCCAAGGCTAGCCCCTGCCCTCCTCCTATATATACTAGAGGTTTTAGGGTTTTTTAGACACAACTTTGCCACGTGCAACTCAAACCTATACCTCGTATGTCTTCGTCTAGATCGGATTTCTGCGGAGCTCGGGCGGAGCCCTGCAGGAATAGATCATCACCATCACCGGTGCACCGTCACGCTGCCGGACAACTCATCTACTTCCCCGTCTCTCTTGCTAGATCAAGAAGGCGGAGATCGTCATCGAGCTGTACGTGTGCTGAACGCGGAGGTGCCGTCCATTCGGTGCTAGATCGGTTCGGATTGTGGGACGACGATGATTTGAATCACGAAGCTGTACCACTACATCAGCCGCGTTTCTTAACGCTTCCCACTTAGCGATCTACAAGTGTATGTGGATCCGGTCTCCCTCTCGTAGATGAACATCACCATGATAGGTCTTCGTGTGCGTAGGAAATTTTTTGATTCCCATGCAATGTTCCCCAACAGCAGCAGGGGGTGGGGTCTCGTTCGCAACTGGCGATGATACCAAGGCGCAACGAACGTCACTGTTCCAAGGCTGATGGTGCTTCCGCTACATATCAGGATGCGCTAGCTAAGGCCATGCGCCACAAGGCGGCGATGTTAGCACCTCCTCCTATTGGTACATCCCCCCGCTAACAAATCCTTTCTTTCTTATTCCAATACTAAGTTATCATCAGCTTTAAGGAACATTGGAGTTTCTTTAGGTAGAATTGAGAAATAAATTTTTGTCTAGGCTAACATGTTGAAGCATGTGGAGTATGATCATTTAAAGATCTCTCCAGGTGTGTCCAGTAGTCCGGTTACCACACCAAAAGATGATTATGAAGCAAATGCGTGTGTGGATGGACATCTTCTATCTCATCTTGTGGATGTGGTGACAGAGGTGAGAATGGATGAGGATGAGCTAGGATCTATCTATGATCTATACACTTCAGGCTGGAAATCCAAATCCGCCAAAGGCAAAAAAGTAAAAAAAACGCGGAAAACAGCGAAAATGTCTAAATCCCCAACTATTTCCCAATGAATGGCATGCTTACAAATAGCAGAGGTCTCGGTGACTTGGCTAAACATATGAATATTGCACAACATGTTATGGATCATAGGTTGGAGTTCTTGGCTATTTCCGAAAGGGGAGACGTGATTTCCCAGTGAGTGTCCTCGACCGCGTGTCTAGCGGTATGGACTTTACTTGGCATTCGACCCCCCGCACGGTAGGTCGGGTGGCATCTTACTTGGTGTTAAATCAGATTTGATGGAGGTATTAACTTTCTTGGATGGTGACTTCCATATTAAATTCAATATTTTTAATAGATTTGATAACTTCGTTTGGAGTTTGGTTGCTATGTATGGTGCTGCCGAAGAAGCTCATGCGACTGCTTTCCTCCGTGAATTAGTTAACTTGGCTAATAATAATCCACACCCTATTCTAATAGGTGCTGGAAATATGCCCTAGAGGAAATAATAAATTATTTATTATTATATTTCATTGCTCATGATAATTGTCTATTATTCATGCTTTAATTGTATTAAGCGGAAACTGTAATACATGTGTGAATACATAGGCCACAACATATCCCTAGTGAGAGTCTAGTTGGCTAGCTCGTTGATCAATAGATGGTCATGGTTTCCTGATCATGGACATTGGATGTCATTGATAACGGGATCACATCATTAGGAGAATGATGTGATGGACAAGACCCAATCCTAAGCATAGCACAATATCGTGTAGTTCGTCTCCTAAAGCTTTTCTAATGTCGAGTATCATTTCCTTAGACCATGAGATTGTACAACTCCCGGATGCCATAGGAATGCTTTGGGTGTACCAAGCATGACAACGTAACTGGGTGATTATAAAGGTGCGCTACAGGTATCTCCGAAAGTGTGTGTTGGGTTGGTACGAATCGAGACTGGGATTTGTCGCTCCGTTTGACAGAGAGGTATCTCTGGGACCACTCTCTAATACATCATCATAATGAGCTCAATGTGACTAAGGAGTTAGCCACGGGATGATGTGTTACGGAATGAGTAAAGAGACTTGCTGGTAATGAGATTGAACAAGGTACAGGGATACCGACGATCGAATCTCGAGCAAGTGTCATACTGGTAGACAAAGGGAATTGCATACGGGATTGAGTGAATCCTCGACATTTTGGTTCATCCGATGAGACCATCGTGGAACATGTGGGAGCCAACATGGATATCCAGACCCCATTGTTGGTTATTGGTCGGAGAGATGTCTCGGTCATTTCTACATGTTTTCCTAACCCGTAGGGTCTACACAATTAAGGTTCAGTGACGCTAGAGTTGTTATGGGAATTGGGTATGTGGTTACCTAACGTTGTTCGGAGTCCTAGATGAGATCCTCAACGTCATGAGGAGTTCCGGAATAGTCCGGAGGTAAATATTTATATATGGGAAATCCAGTTTCGGTCGTCGGAAAAGTTTCGGGGTTTATCGGTATTGTACCGGGACCACCGAAATGGTACCGGGGGTCCACCTATCCCGGAGGGCCACATGGGCTGAAAGGGGAGAGGAACCAGCCCTTGGTGGGCTGGTGCTCCAGGGGGAGGAGGCCCAAGGCGCAAGGGAGAAGGCCCAAGCACAAGGGAGGCCAAAACCCTAGCGTGGGGGCTGCCTTGGGTGGCAAGCCACCCACCTAGGGCGTCTCCACCTCCTCCTCCTTGGGCTGCCGCACCACCTAGGGTTACCCTAGGGGTGGCGCACCCCCTCTCCCTCCCTCCTATATATAGTGGAGAATTTCTAGGGCTGCACACACCTGATTTGATAAAACTCGGCGCAACCCTACCTCTCCACCTCTTTGTCCTCCTCCGCGATGCTTGGCGAAGTCCTGCCGGAGAGCTACATACTCCATCGCCAGCACGTCGTTGTGCTGCCAGAGTTATATCTCAACTTCTCCTCCCTCTTTGCTCGATCAAGAAGGAGGAGACGTCCTCGGGCTATAGGTATGTTGAACGCGGAGACACCGTACATTCGGTGTTTGGTTCGGATATTCCGCGATTTGAATCGCCGCGAGTACGACTCCATCGACCGCGTTCATAGTAATGCTTTCGCTATGCAATCTTCAACGGTATGAAAATGCTCTACCTCATTCGTTGTTGGTCTCTCCTAGATGATCTTGATGCGATGTAGGATATTTTTTGAAATATTAATATGTTCACCAATAGTGCATCCAAGCCATGTCTATGCGTAGATTCTCTGCACGAGTAGAACACAAAAGTTGTGGGCAATGATTTTGTCAAATGCTTGCCATTACTAGTCTTATCTTGATTCGGCGGCATCGTGGGATGAATCGGCCCGGACCGACTTTACACGTACTCTTACGTGAGACTGGTTCCACAGCCCGACATGCAATTGTTGCATAAGGTGGCTAGCGGGTGTCTATATCTCCCACTTTAGTTGAATTAGATTCGATGAACATGTTCCTTATTAAGGGTAAACAACATTGGCATATCAACGGTGTGGCTACCACATAGGTACGAAGCCGTCGGTGCACTAGAGACTAGGGTCTTCTATGCCCCAGACTTGTGCACGGGCACCAGCAACACACTTGGCGGTAGCACACCAAGACAGCTGACGGGAAGGTAAACCCAAGGTTCGTCGTGACCACGCCCCACCAAAGGTGCAAAGAGCCAGCTCAGGATACAAGGCCTCGGCAAGCCCTCCTCGCCGGGAAGACTCACAAGGCCCTGGCGAGCCCTCCTTGCCGGGAAGACTCAGAAGGCCCCATCGAGCCCTCCTCGCCGGGAAGACTTGCAAGGCCCCGGCAAGCCCCCCTTGCCGGGAAGATGTTCGAGACCCCGACAAGCCATCCTTGACGGGAAGATGGGCGAGGCCGTGGGCGAGGACGCCGGGTCGGCAAGCTGCCTCCACCCGCTAGGTGTCCTTCCCACCACAGTGCCACCGAACGCCACCGCTCCAGCGCATCCCTCATGCGCCAGCGCAAAGCCCATGTGTCAATACACCTGGGTACGTGTCGAAGCCACCTTGATGCAGGTCAGGGGCCAGACAGGGCATTTACTGCCCGTGACACCACAATAGCAATATAAGCGGTGATCCCTGTTCACTATGGGCGTGTTTGGTTCCTTGCACTGCATGTGGCTCGCATCCACCATGCAAAAATTGGATGTTTGGTACACTGCATGGTCTTTTGAGCCTGGCCCATTGGATGCAAAAGTAGGCCTCTCAGACAGGCTGAGGGAAACGCAAGTTTCCTGCGTAGCTCGCGTGCAGGTCGTTGCCTCGCTCTTTCCTTCCTTTTCCCAACTTTTGCCATAGCCGCCGCCGTCCTTGTTCCTCCTCCATCGAGCTCCGCCGCCGTTCTCCGCCGACCTCCGTCGCCGCCCTCCTCATTCGTCCTGGACGAAGCTCCACCACCACCATCCTCTACCAAGCGGCGCCGTCGCCCTCGTCAAGCCGCCGCACACTGGCTCCTGTCGCTTCGCGCTGCCACATGCCGGATCCCGGCGCCTCGCGCTGCCACAGGCCGGATCCCGACGCCTCGCGCTGCCATAGGCCAGATCCGTCATCTGGAGTCACCGCCGCCGCCGCCCTTGTGAAAGCTCCGCAGTCCTCGACAGTCCTCCTCAAGCGCCGGCGCTGCCCTTGTCAAAGCGTCGCAGTCGTCAGTCGTCCTCCTTAAACGCCGGTGACGCCCTTGTCCAAGCGTCGGCGCCGCCCATTTACACCATCTGGATGTCACCTCATACATCCATACCATGCAAAGTTCACCAAACACTATCTCGGCTCATCGTTGCATCAGTCCAACCAGGCCACACTCACCCAGCATCCTCCATGCGATGCAGCCTAAAACTACACAGGGAACCAAACACGCCCTATGCAATCCGTGAGCACACTATTCGTGACCCCTTTGCCTATAAAAGGAGGCCCAAGGCTCATTTCTAGGGGTTGGACCTTTTAGGTATTTAGACTCCCTAATCACCAGTTAAGTTACTATAGCACATAACCCTACAGTAAGCACCCAATACAAAACTAAGCAGGAGTAGGGTTTTACGCGCCAAGCGGCCCGAACCTGGGTAAAGGACCTTGCCGGTGCTGATTTCTAGCTCCGCTCTGAGCGCCACCTCTCTCCCTCCGGCAAATGATCAAGGGACCGTTAGAGCTTCCCATAGGTGTCGATTTCCCCGACATCTTTGGCGCGCCAGGTAGGGGAAGGTGATTGAGAGCTATTCTCGGATTCGAGCAAGTTCCGCACCAGATCTTGGGAAGTTGAGCGCACCACTTCGGTTACCCGAAGCGGGGCGCGGCGGTGGTCCCTCCACTTCGCCATGGCCTCCTAAACAGTGCCGGGAGCGCCGCTGTCACATCCTCGATCCCTGTTAGAGTATAGCAAGTTGTGATCATGTGTTCTTCATTGCATTCAAGAAAATGACATGAAATCAAAAGCAAAGCAAAGAAAACCAAAGCAAATCCTAGGAACTTTATATTCAAAAGCTTTTCAATTCTCGTGGCAAATTAAAGTTTTCAAAATGGCCAGTAGAAAAGTTCATCATTTCTGATAAATGTTGAAAACAAAATATCAAAGGTTAAATATATTTTCAAAGTGCTTTTGGCATTTTATTTTAAAGTTAAAACCTAGTGAAAACAACTATATAATTGATTTCAAATATTTCAAAGTTTCCAAAAATGCTGAAACATTTATATATGTTTGGAAATATTCCAAATAACATTTCAGCATGTTTCAAACTATTTTAGGAATAGTTTGGAGCCAAAAATAAAACAAAACAAAGTCAGAAAGCAATTAACAGAAATAGAAATGAAAAACAAATGGGAAAATATTTATCTAGCGCTTACCTTGGCCCAGGCCCATCTCCTCCTCTTGTGTCGTCTTCCTCCTTCGCCAGTCGGAGCAGGAGGTGGTTGCCGCTCCCTCTGGCGCGACCACGCACCTGTGAGCGTGCCTGGCTCACCCGGATGAGCTGGAGAGGGAGGATAAGCCTCCCCGAGCTCGTTCCCAACCTCTCCCTCTCCTCATTCGCCCCATGTGCCTCTTCGCCTCTCGTCCGCCATTGGAGCGAGCTCGAGCTCAAGCTCCCCGTCGCTCCAGTTCCCCTCTGACTTGTCTGATCCTCGCAGAAGAACTGCCTCGACCCCCTGAAGCTTCCTAGTGAGCCACGCAAGCCCTCAAGCCCTGCATCAAGCTATCGTCGTCGTCTTCCTCCTCGGATCCCCTAGCTCGCCGCCATCGTTCTCCCTCCTCAGACCATCCCCGAGCCTGCTCTCGTCGCCTCTGCACTCCCTGTGAGCTCAGGGTGCTTTCCCCGTCATTTTCCCCTTCGATCCCGAGCTCTAGGCCCCGATTCCACCGGAGCCTGACGAGATCCGCCGCGGGACCTCGTCGCCGGTAGCCCTCCGGTGATCGGCTGGTCATTCTGAGGCCGCCGTTAGCTTCAGTGCATCGTGTAGGTGCTGTACGAGCCCTTCCCCGTGCGTGATAGGTCCCGTAGCTATGATCTCGATGGTGCCCGAACTCCGACAGCCGCTGAGCTCGTCACCGGCGTCATCTCCGGTGGTTTCAGCCCCTGCTCTTTGCAAAAATGGAGCTGCGACCGAGTGGCCAATCATCTAGTGCCCTCCGCCGTGCGTTTGGTCACTGGAATAGCAAACCCGAGGCCCTCCGCCGTTCTGGTGGTCGCCGGAGCCTCGCCGCCAGTGGGTTTGACCCCATCTCCGGTGGGGTTGACTCCCGTGAGTCTCTGGCAAGTGGGGCTAGCCCCCAGACTAATTAAGTTTAGTAAAATAAAAAAATATTATTTATATTAAAAGTTATGAAACAGCATCACGTCAAATCAATTAAATAATTAAGATGAATATGCCGTTTCAAATAATATTTGAATTTGGATTTCAAACCAGATGCAAACTAAGGTTTCACCAACCACATTGAATCTTTTCACCCTTCATTTCATGTCATGTTCATGCACCATGATTGTTGCATATGATTGTTAACATTTGTATGTTGTTATTCGGTAGGCCCCTCCCCTTCGGATACGACTGATTATCCGACTGACAGATATCACCCCTTTGCCGAGCAACAAGGCAAGCAACCATTTTAATCATCCCGATAAATCCCATGTTCTCGCTCCTGCTCTTACTTATTACATTAGGTCAAAATGCTTTCAATACTTTTACCACGTTAGTTGAACCCATTCCTTTGCATGACCTGTCTTTGTCACACTAATTAGCTAAACCTTGCAACCTAGTATACCTGGTAGATGCTTGAGCCATGATGTGCCTTATCCTGCGATGCATGCTATGCTTAGAGTTGTGTATAGTCTGTCATCTGGGTGATGAACAGGATCGTGAGAATGTGTTCTGTTAATAAAGGTTGTGTGTTGAACTTGATTGGGTAAAGGTACCGGTGAAAGGCTATGTAGGAGTACATGGCGGGTCGTTTCATTGGAACCGTCCTTAGGAACTGAGTTCCGTGTATGTAATCCAAGACAAGATACTACCACATGCTGGGCCCTGAAATACGACCCCGCTCGACTTATTAATCGCTTAGTACTCGGTCCAGGAATTCCAAGTAGTTTCTCGTGTTCGTAGTCATGCTAGAGGCCGTGCATAGTGCTGACCTTAGAGGTGGGCTATGATGCGGTAGGCAGTGGCACGGTGTACCAAGTGGCAACCGTATGGTGGGCTTGGGAACCCTGCGCACATCGTTTGGGGCCGTGGCGGAAACCTCGGCCGGACTTCCGTGCGGGTTACCCTCGGATAGGCGATAAATCTGGACTAGGTATTAGCGTGGTTAACGGTCATGGCCGACTCCCTCGCTCGGCTTCCACTTGAAGGTTGCCGAGGTGCATGACATGCACATAGAGATAAGTGGCGAGAGCATGTGTGAAGAAGTACACCCCTGCAGGGTTATGATCTATTCGAATAGCCGTGTCTGCGGATATGGACTACTTGGAAACATATGTTGTTCATAGACAACTATAATGGCTACTCATAAAATGTCAAGATAAGTGTGAGTGTCGTGGATGGAATTTCCGTAGGAAGACGGAATGATTCCATGATAGTGTATTGATGTGGATTTAGTGGACTCATGTGCGAGAAAACAAAGTTGTCAAAACTATTTAAAAATGTAGTTGGTCTAGCCAAGAGTCAAAGCTGGCTTTCTGCATGAAACCCCACAACTCCTTGTTGATACATTGCATGAGTAGATAGATTATCCTAAAGTCTTGCTGAGTACTCTTGTACTCACGTTTGCTTAATAATTTATTGCAGAGGTTGTTAATGACCCTAATGGTGGTTTCTATCTAGTCGTTGACGACGACGAGTAGCTGGTGTCCCAGCTACAATCTGGCCCTAGGTTGGGTCCGTAGATAGTCAGGCCATGTGCCTTTTACCTTTCCATCTGTCTGTACTCAGACAGTTTTAACCTTCCGCTGGCTTGTAAGACTTGTTTGAATAACTTGTGATGATGGGTCGTGAGACCCCTATCTGTGTAATATTATATGTGAGGCTCTTCCGAGCCTTCTAAATAAAGTTTGTATGTCTACGGTTATGTTGTGATGCCATCGATGTATCTATGCATATCGGTATGCCATGCGTACATGTGTTGTACTTGATATGCAGGGGGGTCGAACACCTAGTCATCTGCCTTAGTAGCACTCCTTACGAGGAAATGCCCCTTTGTGCTTCCACCGAGCCATGGTAGTTCGCTACTGCTCTGGACACATTGGTTGACCGACAGGTGTCCTTCTTAGATGTTGTGTCTGTCCCTTTGGGAAAATGTCACATGGTGTAATGGAGTCCTTGTAGCTTGCTATGACTCGTCTACACTCGCTGATGACCGACACCTGCTTTGTTGGGTCATGTATGCATGTCCCTGTACGAAACTGCCACTTGAGTTTATGACTAGACATGTAGACCCGGGTTTTTTGACATTGGAATGCTAGCGACACAATTGCATACGCGAGTCAAAAGGAACAAACGGTCCCGGCTAAGGTAAGGCTGCAGCCATGGAGATAACCGTGCGTGAGTCCGGAAAGAGATGTGATGTGTTACAGGCTGGATTCCTATGGCTTAGGATCGGGGTCCCGACAGTGTTGGTATCAGAGCCTGACTGATTGTAGGATTACTAAGCCAAACTGGTCGAAGTTGAGTCTAGAATTGCTTTAGTTATATATAAGGGAATTGTTTGTGGAAGGAAACGTAAGATTCTTGCTTCTCTTCTCAGGTCATTCTATTCTGGCCATCCTCGTCTTTTCTGCGAGGATTAAGAACTAGGTTACTTATCTTTCTCTCACGATCATGTATTACTGATCGGTAGATTATAGGACAACGAGTCGAGAGTTACTCCGGGTTTCTTTTATTCCAAGGGAAAGAAAGTAAGTTTTGATGACCATGGAATTGAACTTGATAGTTGAGTGGTTATGCTATCCTATCTTTTGTGGGTTGTCTCAAAATTGTGTTTGAGCATTTACAACCATTATGCTGCCCAATTTTGTCTCCAGAGCTCTAATGCCTTTGCATTACTCTCTATTTTCAAATGCTTGGCCGTCCTTCTCGTCAGGTGGTCCGACTGACTAGGTGCATTGATGTGTCGGGTCACACGGCCATGCTAGTCAGGATGATGTCGGTAGCCGGTTACCGCTGGTACCCAGAGTATACAGTGGAGGAGCAGTACCGGGATTTTAATCAGAGACAGTATATGTGCACTGTTAGGGTATTCCCAGATTACCCTGGAGCAGAGGAGCCGATCCATTGGTCTTATGGATTGGGGGTTATTGTTGACATGGCAGTACAAGATGCTGCGTATTCAATGCTGACCATTATGAGGGCCAGACATGCACTGCTACAGAATTCAAAGTTCTGCTATGTTCCTGCCTCTCAGCCATGAGAAGAAGGATACCTCAGTGGGGTCTACTTTGATTCCTCTATGGAGGATCCGCTACTGCAGTCCACCGCTGAGATGCTAGAGAATAGAGACAGGGATGCTCATGCCCTTTGTATGGAGCTCTATGCTACACATGCCCGTGTGTGGATGGCTTTGACACAGCTGGCACCTGTAGTCCAGACAGGGTATGGAGACATGGAGATGATGAATCCTGTTAGGACCCATCTTCCGGCTCATGTTGAGTGGCCTGCTATAGGAGGAGTCACCCCTCTTCGGGGACCTCTACTACCACCAGTCAGGAGACCAAGGCCACACCCGTGTCCTTACGGTTCCCAGGGGTCTCAGGCCCGAGTATTTCCTAATCCGCAGGTTGAGCTCCCAGGCCATGGAGGCAACCTTTATGAGATGTTCTATGCGGATTCCTGAACCCGTGAGTGGAAGAGTAGTATGGTAATAGCTGTACTTCTACAGTCCTGTGTGTCTTGTGGAGTATGCTTGTGTCGTGAGATGAATTCCGGAGGCATAGATAAATAATGTATAGGAAGCTTGGAAGCTTCTGATGAGTAGTATCATCTTTTCAGTAGTTTGCTCTTCGGGTTGAGGTTGTACTGAACTATGTAATGGTGTGTATGAACCATGGTGTATATATAGCAGTTGCTTGTTACCATGTTGTTCGGATGTTCATTTCCGCATTCCATGTGTTCGGTGCATTCTTAATCCATATCTGGTATTGATGTTGATATTGGTCTAAGCTGTGAGTTTGTTTGTGAGGATGGTGGTCACCAGGTTGAACAGTGCCCCTGCCCATGACCAGGGAGAGGGTAGTCAAGCACCGCAAGAGTAATTGCCTCACCCGCCTTCTCTAGCGGAAGTTATGCTTGAGGCGGAAAGAAACAAAAGGGAGACCAACCGTTTGCTAGAGCGTATTGAGAAAAATACGGCTCATCAGCCGAGGAATGATGCAGTGTCCCTCAATGACTTCGTGAAGTTGAATCCTCCAAAGTTTCATCACTGTGTCGATCCCCTCGACGGTGATGACTAGTTGTGCAGTATAGCACGCAAGATTCGATCTGCAAATGTTTCTGAGGCTCACAAGGTGACCTTTGCGACGTACTTTCTGGAAGGACCCGCCAATATGTGGTGGGAGAACTTTGAAGCTATGCATCCTGTTGGACCAGCTGCCACGTGGGCAGACTTTAGTGCAGCCTTCCGTCTGCACCATATTCCAGAGGGTCTGATAGACAGAAAGAGAGAGGAGTTATGTGCCTTCACCCAGGGAAAATTGACCGTGGATGCTTATAGCCGCGAGTTCGGTAACCTCGCCCGCTATGCAACTGAAGAGGTGTCAACTGATGCTAAGAAGCAAGCAAGATTTCGCAAGGGTCTGAGCCCTGAACTTCGTCGTGACCTGCGCCTCCACGAGTGTACAAGCTTTCAACCTCTTGTCAACAAGGCGATCAGTGACGAAACTGGTCATACCGACTATGAAGCCACGAAGAAGCACTCCCGTGTCTCTGGCTCATCATCTGGCTCCGCGTTCCCAAAATGCAGGCTGTGGGTTCCAAATAGTTCTCTGCCGCCAAGATACACCCCGAGGCCATCCTATGTGGCACCTCAGGCGAATCATACCAACCCTCCAGCAAAAACCTATGGTGGTCCAGCTAGCAATGCTGCACCACGTGCTAATCAGGTGATCTGCTACAAGTGTGGAGAACTAGGGCACTACTCACGAGAGTGTCCTCAAAATATGGGTGCCAAGCAACCTGGAAAGTCCGTTGGGCAAGGCAAGTCAGGCAAAGCTTACTATGTGAAGCCAACTCCTGCACGTGGCCGTGTGAACTATGTTTCAGCAGAAGAAGCTGCAGAGGATCCCGACGTCATTTTGGGTACGCTCCTTGTCAATCATCACCCAACGTCCGTTCTTTTTGACACTGGGTTATCTCATTCCTTCATTTCAGAAAGTTATGCACAGTTGCATAACATGTACTTTTGTGATATGCCAATCCCATTGGTTGTCCAAACCCCTAGTAGTAAGTGGCAAACCTCCAGGATAACCTATGACAATGAGATTCTAGTAGACAAGCTAGTTTTTCTAGCGTCTTTGATAGCCTTGAAATCTTCAGATATCAATATCATCTTGGGTATGGACTGGATGTCAGCTCATTATGCCAAGGTTCATACTCATTCTAGAAATGTTCAGCTTACCCATCCCTCAGGTGAGATAGTTAATGTCTCTACTCGAGTTTCCAAATCCAACTCTATTCCCTCAATGCCAACCCTCTTCCAGAACTTGAAGACATTCGGGTAGTCCGTGACTTTCCAGATGTTTTTCCAAAAGAACTGCCAGGAATTCCACCTGACACGGATGTAGAGTTTGTGATAGACCTTGTTCCGAGAACCGTTCCAATAGCCAGAAGACCTTATAAGATGGCACCCCTGGAGCTAGCCGAACTTAAGAAGCAACTAGATGAGGCCTTGAATAAAGGTTTCATTTGTCCTAGCTCTTCTCCTTGGGCTTGTCCCGTCTTCTTCGTCAAGAAGAAAGACGGAACTGATCGGATGGTTGTAAATTATCGACCACTTAACCTTGTCACCATAAAGAACAAGTATCCGCTCCCCAGGATCAACGACCTGTATGATCAGCTCGCTGGATCCTCAGTCTTCTCCAAAATGGATTTGAGTTTGGGTTACCATCAAATCAAAATCAAGAATGGGGACATTCCAAAAACAGCCTGTGTCACTCATTATGGCCAATACGAGTACACCGTCATGTCATTCAGTTTAACCAATGCCCCAGCCACCTTCTCTCGTTTGATGAATTCAATCTTCATGGAGTATTTGGATAAATTCATCGTGGTATACCTCGCTGATATTCTCATCTCCTCGAAGAACGAACAAGAGCATGCCGAGCATCTAAGGCTGGTATTTATGAAACTTCGAGAGCATCGCCTTTATGCCAAGTTTTCAAAATGTGAATTTTGGTTACCAGAAGTGACCTATCTAGGCCACGTAATCTCTGGTAAGGGTATTGCTCTCAATCCTGATAGAGTTCAAGCCGTCCTTGATTGGACTCAACCTGAATCGGTTAAGCAAGTTAGGAGTTTCCTTGGCGTAGCGAGGTATTGTCGCCGCTTTGTCGAGAATTTCTCCAAGGTTGCAAAGCCTCTAACTGAACTCCTCAAGAAATATAAAAAGTTCGAGTGGACACCATAGTGTGATCATAGTTTTCAGGAACTGAAAAGATCCCTGAGTTCCGCACCTGTGTTGCTACCACCAGATTTCTCCAAGGACTTTGTTATCTATTGCGACGCCTCGCGACAAGGATTAGGTTGCATTCTCATGCAGGATCGTCATGTGATTGCATAAGCATCTCGACAGTTGCGTCCACATGAGGATAATTATTCCACACATGATCTTGAGCTTGCAGCTGTAGTCCATGCACTTAAAACCTGGCGACATCACCTTCTTGGTAATCGTTGTGAAATATTCACTGATCACCAAAGTCTGAAATATATCTTCACCCAGCCGGATTTGAATCTCAGGCAAAGACGGTGGGTTGAGTTGATCACATATTACAACTTAGGGATAACTTACACCCCGGGGAAGGCCAATGTTATGGCTGACGCACTAAGTCGTAAGTCTTATTGTAACAACCCGATGCTACAACGAGGTCAACCACATCTCTATGAGGAATTTCGGAAGTTAAATCTTCACATTGTTCCTCAAGGATTCCTTTCTAACCTGGTAGCGAAGCCTATTCTTAAGGATCAAATTATAGCTGGCCAGAAGCGTGATAAGGGTATATCACGTATCAAGGAGAATATCATTAGCGGAAACGCTAAGGAATTCTCCATGAATGATCAAGATGTTGTGTTCTTCCAGAATCGTCTAGTGGTTCCTAAGAATCCACATCTAAGGCAGTTGATCATTAAGGAGGCTCATGATTCTCCTCTCACCATTCATCCTGGTCGTACTAAGATGTATCAAGACCTACGCTAGAGGTTTTGGTGGACTAGGATGAAGAGAGAAATTGCTGAGTTCGTTGCTAACTGCGACGTTTGTCGTCGAGTTAAGGCAGAATATCAAAGGCCTGCTGGCACCCTTCAACCTTGAGCTATTCTTGAATGGAAATGGGATAAAGTCAGTATGGATTTCATCACTCGATTTCCCAATACCAAGAAAGGAAATAATGCTATCTTTGTGGTCATTGACCGTCTTTCCAAAGTAGCTCATTTTCTTCTAGTTCGTGAGAGTATAACAGCTAGCCAGCTAGCAGAGTTATATCTCTCTCGAATAGTGTCTCTTCATGGTGTTCCTCTGGAGATTAACTCAGACCGTGGAAGTATTTTTACTTCTCGCTTCTGGGAGAGATTTCAGAATGCCATGGGGACTCACTTATCTTTTAGCACTGCTTTCCATCCTCAATCAAGTGGTCAAGTAGAAAGAGTGAATGAAATCCTAGAAGATATGCTCCAAGCTTGTGTTACATCGTTCGGTATGAATTGGGAGAAGTGCCTTCCATTCGCCGAATTTGCTTATAACAATAGTTATCAATCAAGCTTGGGCAAAGCCCCTTTTGAAGTTCTCTATGGACGAAGATGTCGAACACCTCTTAATTGGTTAGAAACCGGAGAGAGGCAACTCTTTGGTCCGAATATGATCCAGGATGTGGAAGAGCAAGTTCGCATTATTCGTGAAAAGTTGAAAACATCCCAGTCTCGTCAAAAGAGCCAATATGATCGTCATCATAAAGTTGTAACCTTTGAAGTTGACAAGAAGGCTTACCTTCGGGTTACACCTCTGAAGGGTACCCATCGTTTCGGTATCAAGGGCAAGTTGGCTCCTCGTTATATCGGTCCTTTTCGCATTCTTGTCAAACGAGGAGAAGTTTCCTAGCAATTGGAACTTCCTCCGCATCTTTCCAAGGTTCATGATGTATTCCATGTCTCGCAACTCAGGCATTGCTTTTCAGATCCTATCCGTGAAGTGGACCACAAAACTCCAAGATAACCTTTCATACCAAGAGTACCCTGTTCTTATTCTAGATCAAGCTGAGCGTACCACTCAACGGCGAAACCTCAAGTTTCTTAAACTTCAATGGTCAAATCATTCTGAAAAAGAGGCATCATGGTAAAGAGAGGACCGTCTTTGACTTGAGTATCCCGCGCTATTCCCGACGACTTCCAAATCTCGGGACGAGATTCTTTTGAGTGGGGGTGAGTTGTCACATCCCTGATCCCTATTAGAGTATAGCAAGTTGTGCTCATGTCTTCTTCATTGCATTCAAGAAAATGACATCAATCAAAAGCAAAGCAAAGAAAACCAAAGCAAATCCTAGCAACTCTATATTCAAAAGCTTTTCAATTCTGGTGGCAAATTCAAGTTTTCAAAATGGCCATTAGAAAAGTTCATCATTTCTGATAAATGTTGAAAACAAAATAAGAGGTTAAATATATTTTCAAAGTGCTTTTGGCATTTTATTTTAAAGTTAAAAGCTACTGAAATCAACTATATAATTGATTTCAAATATTTCAAAGATTTCAAAAATGCTGAAACTTTTATATATGTTTGGAAATATTCCAAATAACATTTCAGCATGTTTCAAATTATTTTAGGAATAGTTTGGAGCCAAAAATAAAAATAAACAAAGTCAGAAAGCAATTAACAGAAATAGAAATGAAAAACAAATGGGAAAAGAGTAATCTGGCGCTTACCTTGGCCCAGGCCCATCTCCTCCTCTTCTGTCGTCTTCCTCCTTCGCCAGTCAGAGCAGGAGATGGCCGCCGCTCCCTCCGGCGTGGCCACGCACCTGTGAGCGTGCGTGGCTCGCCCGGATGAGCTGGAGACGGAGGATAAGCCTCCCCGAGCTTGTTCCCATCCTCTCCCTCTCCTCATTCGCCCCCTGTGCCTCTTCCCCTCTCGGTCGCCATTGGAGCGAGCTCGAGCTCAAGCTCCCCGTCGCTCTAGTTCCCCTCCGACTTGTCTGAGCCTCGCAGAAGAACCACCTCGACCCCCTGAAGCTTCTTAGTGAGCCACGCAAGCCCTCGAGCCCTGCATCGAGATGTCACCGTCGTCTTCCTCCTCGGATCCCCGGAGCTCGCCGCCGTCGTTCTCCCTCATCAGACCATCCCTGAGCCTGCTCTCGTCGCCTCTGCACTCCCTGTGAGCTCAGGGTGCTTTCACCCTCATTTTCCCCTTCAATCCCGAGCTCTAGGCCCCGATTCCACCAGAGCCTGACGAGATCCGCCGCGGGACCTCGTCGCCGGTAGCCCTTCGGTGATCGGCTGGTCATTCTGAGGCCGCCGTTAGCTTTAGTGCATCCTGTAGGTGCTGTACGAGCCCAGCCCCGTGCGTGATAGGTTCCGTAGCTATGATCTCAATGGTGCCCGAACTACGGCAGCCGTTGAGCTCGTTGCCGGCGTCATCTCCGGTGGTTTCACCCCCTTCTCTTTGCAAAAATGGAGTTGCGATCGAGTGGCCAATCGTCTGGTGCCCTCCACCGTGCATTTGGTCACCGGAATAGCAAACCCGAGGCCCTCCGCCGTTCTGGTGGTCCCCGGAGCCTCACCGCCGGTGGGTTTGACCCCATCTCCGGTGTGGTTGACTCCCGTGAGTCTCTGGCAAGTGGAGCCAGCCCCCAGACTAATTAAGTTTAGTAAAATAAAAAAAATATTGTTTATATTAAAAGTTAAAAAGTCACTCGCATGTGGGTCCAGCCCTGTTAGTTATTTAATTAAGTTTAAACTTAATCTAAAACTGGCGAGATCACTGACTAGTGGGTCCCATTGGTCAGGTTTGACTTTCAACGGCCAGCTAACCTACTGATCTCATGCTGATGCAATAAATCTAATTCTGATTTTAATATAATTCCAGAATAATTGCAAAACTTTGGAAATTCATAGAAAATTGAATATAACTCCAAATCAGACAAATAATATATGCAAATTGATCAGAAAAATCCAATGAACACAATGGTGCTACTTTCATGCATGAAAAACAAAGTTATGAAACAACATCAGGTCAAATCAATTAAATAATTAAGATGAATATGCCATTTCAAATAATATTTGAATTTGGATTTCAAACCAGATGCAAACTAAGGTTTCACCAACCACATTGAATCTTTTCACCCTTCATTTCATGTCATGTTCATGCACCATGATTGTTGCATATGATTGTTAATATTTGTATCTTGTTATTCGGTAGGCCCTGTCCCTTCGGATACGACTGATTATCCCACTGGCAGATATCGCCCCTCTGCTGAGCAACAAGGCAAGCAACCATTTTGAAAATCCCGATAAATCCCATGTTCTCGCTCCTGCTCTTACTTATTGCATTAGGTCAAAATGCTTTCAATACTTTTACCATGTTAGTTGAACCCATTCTTTTGCATGACCTGTCTTTGTCACAGTAATTAGCTAAACCTTGCAACCTAGCATACCTGGTAGATGCTTGAGCCATGATGTGCCTTATCCTGCCATGCATGCTATGCTTAGAGTTGTGTATGGTCTGTCATCTGGGTGATGAACAGGATCGTGAGAATGTGTTCTGTTAATAAAGGTTGTGTGTTGAACTTGATTTGGTAAAGGTACCGGTGAAAGGCTATATAGGAGTACATGGCGGGTTGTTTCATTGGAACCGTCCTTAGGAACTGAGTTCCGTGTATGTTATCCAAGACAAGATACTACCACATGTTGGGCCCTGAAATATGACCCCGCTCGACTTATTAATCGCTTAGTACTCGGTCCAGGAGTTGCAAGTAGTTTCTGGTGTTCATAGTCATGCTGGAGGCCGTGCATAGTGCTGACCTTAGAGGTGGGCTATGATGCGGTAGGCAGTGGCATGGTGTACCAAGTGGCACCCGGATGGTGGGCTTGGGAACCATGCGCACATCGTTTGGGGCCGTGGCGGAAACCTCGGCCGGACTTTCGTGCGGGTTACCCTCAGATAGGCGATAAACCTGGAGTAGGTATTAGCATGGTTAACGGTCGTGGCCGACTCCCTCGCTGGGCTTCCGCTTGAAGGTTGCCAAGGTGCATGACATGCACATAGAGATAAGTGGTGAGAGCGTGTGTGAAGAAGTACACCCCTGTAGGGTTATGATCTATTCGAATAGCCGTGTCCGCGGATATGGACTACTTGGAAACATATGTTGTTCATAGACAACTATAATGGCTACTCATAAAAATGTCAAGATAAGTGTGAGTGTCGTGGATGGCATTTCCATAGGAAGACGGAATGATTCCATGATAGTGTATTGATGTGGAGTTAGTGGACTCGTGTGCGAGAAAACAAAGTTGTCAAAACTATTTTAAAATGTAGTTGGTCTAGCCAAGAGTCAAAGCTGGCTTTCTGCATGAAACCCCACAACTCCTTGTTGATACATTGCATGAGTAGATAGATTATACTAATGTCTTGCTGAGTACTCTTGTTCTCACGTTTGCTTAATAATTTGTTGTGGAGGTTGTTAATGACCCTAATGGTGGTTTCTATCTAGACGTTGACGACGACGAGTAGCTGGTGTCCCAGCTACGATCTGGCCTTAGGTTGGGTCCGTAGATAGTCAAGCCATGTGCCTTTTACCTTTCCATCCGTCTGTACTCAGACAGTTTTAAGCTTCCGCTGGCTTGTAAGACTTGTTTGAATAACTTGTGATGATGGGTCGTGAGACCCCTATCTGTGTAATATTATGTGTGAGGCTCTTCCGAGCCTTCTAAATAAAGTTTGTGTGTCTATGGTTATGTTGTGATGCCATCGATGCATCTATGCATATCGGTATGCCTTGCGTACGTGTGTTGTACTTGATATGTATGGGGTTCGAACACCTAGTCATGTGCCTTAGTAGCACTCCTTACGGGGAAATGCCCCTTTGTGCTTCCACCGAGCCATGGTAGTTCGCTGCTGCTCCGGACATATTGGTTGACCCGCATGTGTCCTTCTTAGCTGCTGTGTCTGCCCCTTTGGGAAAATGTCATGTGGTGTAATGGAGTCCTTGTAGCTTGCTACGAATCGTCTACACTCGCTGATGACCGACACCTGCTTTGCTGGGTCATGTATGCCTGTCCCTGTACGGAACTGCCACTTGAGTTTATGACTAGACATGTCGACCCGGGTTCTTTGACATCGGAATGCTAGCGACACAATTGCATACGTGAGTCAAAAGGCGCAAACGGTCCCGGCTAAGGTATGGCTGCAGTCGTGGAGATAACCGTGCGTGAGACCGCAAAGAGATGTGATGTGTTACAGGCTGGATTCCTATGACTTAGGATCGGGGTCCCGACAGCCGCTGCGCGAGCGTGGGCCAGGGAGGCGGAGACCCCGAGCTTGAAGGCATCAGGTTGATGCGCCACTCCAGGACAATGCGTTGCTATTGAAGGTGTGCCTGGGGACTTCGGCGAGGCCTCCGGCGCATACTCCGGCCGACGCACCTCCGCAAAGAGATGCATAGCTGTCAAGGATGCGCCAGCAGGCCCCGGAGCCTAGGCACGCCTCCAACGAAAACGATATCCCCCCTTGGAAGTGTCGCGTCGCCACCGAAGATGCGCTCAGGGGCTCCGCCAGCACGGCCTCGCAAAAGAGAAAAGGAGTTATACTCCGGCAACCCCTTTCCTATATGATGGTCAAGGACTATCCGCAAGAACCTTGTCGGAGGGAACGTTGCCGGGAGAGTGTAACATCCTGCTTGCCGGGGATCCTAGGCCCCGGCGGAAGACCCAAATGCCACGGGGAGAAGTGCCGCGGCACAACAGATAAGTGATAGAGATTCTAGATGAAATTTCGTAGTAGGTAGGTTGTTTCCTTTCTGGAAATCCCAAACATTTTTGAGAAACCCACGCAGATGGAACCTTGTCAGGATTAGTGCACCTTGGCTCTGTTTCGAACTCGTTCAATGACCTGAACGACCATAGAGCGCCTTCACACTGTTTCGAACTAGTTCAGCAGACCAAGCGACTACGCAACATCTTATTTTGCCTCGATCCCCGCTCGATGATCTAATGGTTGCACTGAGTGCGGAAAGGAGCCTTGCCGGTAACGACCCCTCCGACGAACTGCTAAGGATCCGTTCCACAAAGCACTAGTGGCAGGACCAGTCATGCCGGCAATCTTCCAGAAAACGCAAAGTATGTATCATACAAAGAGAAGGATCAGACGCGAAGGAAACAACATTTCATTCATCTGTTTGAGGCAAACTCAGACATATTACATGGATGATTTTTACTACTCTAACCTATGATACTGTCTTTTGGCCAGGGACATGCTTGCTGTACAAAAGTTCAAGAAGACAAAAATTGGGCCTCGCGGAACAACCCAGGTTGGCTCCTCCAAGACCAGCACTGTGCCGACGAGAACGGGACCAGCCCCGAAAAGCGCCACCTGGCCGCTCTGGCTTGGTACTAGAGGACAGGGCCACATGAAGGGGTGAAGGATTCGAAGCCCGTGAGCACGCCTCCTCCTAGGAAACAGGGACCGGCGCGAGCTCTGCCGAGGTGACCCAAGAAGGAGGGGATGGAGAAGTCAGAGCTTGTGGAGGTGCTTCCTCATGGAACACGAGGAACTGACGCCAGCTCCGGCAAGGTAGCTCCGCCGGGCGGGGGAGAGGCTGAGCTGGCCTCGGCGGCGTGGCCGACGGTCAGTCAGAACTCGGGGTGTCGTGCTCCGACTTGACCCCCCGATATCCTGACCTGCCAAGAGCGCCACCGCCACCGCTGTCCTCCTCGTCGCTATCGCTCGAGGAGGGACATTCGGCACTGCTCGAGCTCTCTTCGCAGCAGCCGAGACGCACATCTGAGCGCTCATAAAACTTGACGGATAGCATATTATCCTCCGCTAGCTTGAAGTGAAGGACATGCCCATCCTCGAGGCTGTGGGCGTGGGCGAAGGCTTTCCAGCCCCGCCCGAGCAACATGGAGCGGCGTTTTGGGTACTCCACGTGCACCTGCATAGCACCGTGGGAGCAACCGTACGCCCGCAACCACAAGACGAGAGGCTTGGCGGCCTCCATCGCCCTAGCAAAGGGGCGAGGGAGGTGCAGATGGCCCCGAGGAACACCGCACAGCTCCACGACGAACTCCAGTGTCGTCCTGTCCGAATGCCCGCCCCACGAAAGAGAAGCTGGCGCTGGGGGAGAAGACGGAGGTGCTGGACTAGCACTCCGCTTTACCCGGCCACGGCCTCCGTGGCGACCGCGGCCCCTCGCCCCTCCACCGCCTCGGGCTCTCGGGCCACCCTCCTCAGCTACAGCCCCTGAAGTTGTGACATGATCCAAATAGGATCCTCTTGCCGCCCTGGCGGCCGATGGTGGACGCTCGCGTACCCTAGCTATGGTTAGGGGCGAGCGCCACCTGGAACTAAGGAAGACACTACGGAGACAAGCTGGGGATGCTGAGTGTTTCAGGAGTTGGATGGATGAGCGAAACCCCCCCAGCAAACCTCCAAATTTATAGGGCGAGCCACCGGGCCTAGCTCTCCTCACTCCAGAAACCGCGGCCCCTCTCGCCGAATCACTCACGATCACGGGCAAATAGGGAACCACCCTGCTGCACCAATGCATGCGGGGGCGGGCCCTGCCATAACTGCGGCCTTTAAGGCCACGAACGCCACTTGCCTGACCATTACCGCGCATGCCTCACGCATGGCAGTAATGCTTCGGGAGGTGGGGAGGCCACTATACGCGCACCTTTCCACCTCACGCGCTCGATGCGCGACGTGGTGAAGTGACACTAGCAACGGCTCCAAGCTACCAAGCAGAAACCCATGCACCACTTTGGGCCTGGCCCGATGATGCCTCGCATGCGTGTGTGGCCCAGGCTCAGGGGTTCCTGTTGGTGCACTAGAGACTAGGGTCTCCTGTGCCCCTGACTTGTGCACGGGCACCAGCAACACACTTGGCCGCAGCACACCAAGACAGTCGACGGGAAGGTAAACCCAAGGTTCGTCGAGACCACGCCCCACCAAAGGTGTGAAGAACCAACCGAGGATACAAGGCCCCGGCGATCCCTCCTCGCCGGGAAGACTTGCAAGGTCCCGGCAAGCCCCCCTTGCCGGGAAGATGTTCGAGACCCCGACAAGCCATCCTTGCCGGAAGATGGGCGAGGCCGTGGGCGAGGACGCCAGGTCGGCAAGCTCCCTCCGCCCGCCAGGTGTTCTTCCCACCACAATGCCACCGAACGCCACCTCTCCAGCGCATCCCTCATGCGCCAGCGCAAAGCCCAGGTGTCAATACACCTGGGTACATGTCGAACCCACCTTGATGCAGGTGAGGGGCCAGAGAGAGCATTTACTGCCCCTCACACCACAGTAGAAAGATAAGCGGTGAACCCTGTTCACGATGCAACCCGTGAGCACACTGTTGGTGACCCCTTTGCCTATAAAAGGAGGCCCAAGGCTCATTTCTAGGGGTTGGACCTTCCCGGCATTTAGACTCCCTAATCACTAGTTAAGTTACTGTAGCACATAACCCTACAATAAGCACCCAATACAAAACTAAGCAGGAGTAGAGTTTTACGCGCGAAGCGGCCCGAACCTGGGTGAAGGACCTTGCCGGTGCTGAACGCTAGCTCCACTCTCAGTGCCACCTCTCTCCCTCCGCTGAACGATCAAGGGACCCTTAGAGCTTCCCATAGGTGTTGATTTCCCCGACATGAGCGTTCTTGCTAGAAACCCAAATCAGCCACGTAAAACTTGCAACAAAAATTAGAGAACGTTTAACTTGTTTTTGCAGGGTATGCTATGTGATGTGATATGGCCAAAAGGATGTGATGCTATATATGTGATGTATGAGATTGATCATGTTCTTGTAATAGGATTCACGACTTGCATGTCGATGAGTATGACAACCGGCAAGAGCCATAGGAGTTGTCTTAATTTATTGTATGAGATGCAATGCCATGTGATTACTTTACTTCATTGCTAACCGTTAGCCATAGTAGTAGAAGTAATAGTTGGCGAGATGACTTCACGAAGACACAATGATGGAGATCATGGTCTCATGCCGGTGACAATGATAATCACGCCATGCCTCGAAGATGGAGATCAAAGGAGCAAGATGATATTGGCCAGATCATGTCACTATATGATTTGCATGTGATGTTTATCATGTCATCATATCTTATTTTCTTAGAATGACGGTAGCAAATAAGATGACCCCTCACTAAAATTTCAAGAAATGTGTCTCCCCTAAGTGTGCATCGTTGCGAAGAATCGTTGTTTCGAAGCACCACGTGGTGATCGGGTGTGATAGATTCTAACATTCGCATACAACAGGTGTAATCTAGATTTCCACATGCGAAACACTTAGGTTGACTTGACGAGCCTAGCATGTAAAAACAATGGCCTCGGAACACGGGAGACCAAAAGGTCGAACATGAGTCGTATGGAGATATGATCAACATGGAGATGTTCACCATTGATGACTAGTCTGTCTCACGTGATGATCGGACATGGCCTAGTCGATGTGGATCATGTATCACTTGGATGACTAGAGGGATGTCTATCTGAGTGGGAGTTTATTGAATAATTTTATTAGATAAACTTAATTATCATGAACATAGTCAAAAGGTCTTTACAAATTATGTTGTAACTTGCGGTATAGCTCTACGATTTTCGATATGTTCCTAGGGAAAACTTAGTTAAAGATGATAGTAGCAATTATGCGGGCTGGGTCTGTTAACTAAGGATTATCCTCATTGTTGCGCAGAAGGCTTGTGTTGTTAATGCACCGGTCGGTGTGTTGAACCCCAAGCGTCGTCTGTGGCTGTTACGAACATTTATCATACAAGTTTTTGATAACTACATGATAGTTCAGTGCATAATGCTTAAACGACTTAGAATTGAGGCGCTAAAGACTTTTTCGAACGTCGTGGGGCATACGAGATGTTCCAAGAGATGAAATTGGGATTTCATGCTCGTGCCCTTGTTGAGAGGTATAAAACCTCCGACAAGATTCTTTGTCTACAATGTAAGGGAGAAAAGCTTAATCGTTAAGCATGTGCTCAGATTGTCTGAGTGCTACAATCGCATGAATCGAGTGGGAGTTGATCTTCGATATGAGATAGTGATGGTTCTCCGAAGTCACTGCCACCAAGCTACTAGAGCTTCGTGATGAACTATAACATATCAGGGATATATATGATGATCCTTGAGCTATTCATGATGTTTGACACCAGAAAAGTAGAAATAAAAAGGAGCATCAATTGTTGATGGTTAGTAAAATCACTAGTTTCAAGAAGGGCAAGCGCAAGAAGGGATACTTCATGAAACGACAAACCAGTTGCTGCTCTGGTGAAGAGACCCAAGGTTGAACCCAAACCCGAGACTAAGTGCTTCTGTAATGAGGGGAACAGTCACTGAAGAGGAACTACTCTAGATACTTGGTAGATGAGAAAGCTAGCAAAAGTTGACAAAAGTATATTGGATATACATGATATTGATGTGTAATTTACTAGTACTCCTAGTAGCACCAGGGTATTAGATACCGGTTCAGTTGCTAAGTGTTAGTAACTCGAAATAAAAGCTATGGGATAAACCGAGACTAGCTAAAAGCAAGGCGGCGATAAGTGTTGGAAGTGTTTACAAGGTTGATGTGATCAAACATCGCACGCTCCCTCTACCATCGGGATTAGTGTTAAACCAAAATAATTGTTATTTGGTGTTTGCATTGAGGATGAACTTGATTGGATTATGTTTATGTTTATTGCAATACGGTTATTCATTTAAAGAGAATAATGGTTATTCTTTTAATTGAATAATACCTTCAATGGTCTTGCACCTAAAATGAATGGTTTATTGAATCTCGATCGTAATGATACATATGTTCATAAATTTGTTACCAAAAAGATACAAAAGTAATAAGAATTGTACCACTTACTTGTGGCACTGCCGCTTGAGTCATATTGGTGTAAACGCATGAAGAAGCTTCATGCTGATGGATCTTTAGACTCATTCGTTTTTGAAAAGTGTGAGACATGCGAACCATGTCTATTGGTATAAATGCATGAAGAAACTTCATGCATATGGATCATTTGGATTCACTTGATTTTGAATCACTTGAGACATGCAAATCATACCACATGGGCAAGATGTCTGAAGGCCTTGTTTTCCAGTAAGATGGAACAAGAAAGTAACTTGTTGGAAGTAATACATTTTGATGTATGCAGTCCAATGAGTACCGATGGACGCAGTGGATATCGTTATGTTCTTACTTCATAGATGATTTGAGTAGATACTAGTATATTTACTTGATGAAACACAAGTCTGAATTATTGAAAGGTTCAAGTAATTTCAGAGTGAAGTTGAATATCATCGTGACAAGAGGATAATATGTCTACGATGTGATCATGGAAGTAAACATATATATCTGAGTTGCGAGTTTGGTAAACATTTAAGACAATGTGAAAATTGTTTCACGTAAAAAATGTTTCACAACTCATGCCATCTGGAACACCATAATCTGATGGTGTGTCCGTATGTCATAGTCGTGCCCTATTAGATATAGTGCATACTATGATATCTCTTATCAAATTACCACTATCGTTTATGGGTTAGGCATTAGAGACAACCGCATTCACTTTAAATAGGGCACCACGTAATTCCGTTAAGATGACACTGTAAGAACTATGGTTTACAGAAACCTAAGTTGTTGTTTCTTAAAAGTTTGGGGCTGTGATGCTTATGTGAAAGAGTTTCAAGCTGATAAGCTCGAACCCAAAGAGGATAAATGCATTTTCATAGGACAACCAATACAATTGGGTGTACCTCCTATCTCAGATCCGGAAGCAAAGTGTTTGTTTCCAGAAACGGGTCCTTTCTCGAGGAAAAGTTTCTCTCGAAAGAATTGAGTGGGGGGATGGTGGAAACTTGATGAGGTTATTGAACCATCACTTCAACCAGTGTGTGTAGCAGGGTGCAGGAAGTTGTTCCTGTGGCGCCTACACCAATTGAAGTGGAAGCTGATGATAGTGATCATGAAGCTTCGGATCAAGTCACTACCAAACCTCGTAGGTCGACAAGGACGCGTACTACACCAGAGTGGTACGGTAATCCTGTCTTGGAGGTCATGTTGCTAGACAACAATGAACCTACGAGCTATGGAGAAGGGATGGTGGGCCCGGATTCCGACAAATGGCTCGAGGCCATGAAATCCGAGAGAGGATCCATGTATGAAAACAAAGTGTAGACTTTGGAAGAACTACTTGATGGTCATAAGACTGTTAACTACATATGGTTCTTTAAAAGGAAGGCAGACGATGATGGTGAAAAGTCAACATTAATAAAAGCTCGACTTGTCGCAAAGATGTTTCCAACAAATTCAAAGAGTTCACTATGATGAGACATTCTCACTCGTAGCGATGCTGAAAGTCTGTTGGAGTTATGTTAGCAGTTACTGCATCATTTATGAAATCTTGCAGATAGGATGTCAAATATTGTTTCCTCGACGGTTTCCTTGAGGTAAGGTTGTATCTGATACAACCAGAATGTTTTGTCGATCCTAAAGGATGCTAACATGTATGCAAAGCTCCAGCGAACCTTCTATGGACTGGAACAAGGATCTTGGAGTTGAAATATACGCATTGATGAGATGATCAAAGATTTTGGTTTTATACAAAGTTTATGAGAAACTTGCATTTCCAAAGAAGTGAGTGGGAGCACTATAAAATTTCTGATGAGTATATGTGGTTGAGATATTGTTGATCGGAAATAATGTAGAATTTCTTGAAAGCATAAAGGGTTGTTTGAAAGGAGTTTTTCAAAGGTAAACCTGGATTAAGCTACTTGAACATTGAGCATCAAGATCTATGGAGATAGATGAAAGTGCTTAGTAGAACTTTCAAACGAAATGCATGCCTTGACAAGTTTTTGAAGGTCATCCCCTATGCCTTAGCCGTAGGCTCCAAAGTATGCCATCTTGTGTACTGCACCTAATGTGTGCCTTGCCATGAGTCAGTCAAGGGGTAAAAGAGTGATCCAGGAATGGATCACTGGACAACTGTCAATGTTATCCTTAGTAACTAGTGGACTAAGGAATTTTCTCGATTATGAAGGAATGGATCACTGAAGCATCTACAGGATGACATAGAGATTTGTAAAGCACACACGTATCTGAAAGGTTCAAACCCGTTGACTAAAAACCTCTCTCACAAGCAAGACTTGATCGAACCAAAGAACTGTATGGGTGTTAGATTCATTGCAATCACATAGTGATGTGAACTGTATTATTGACTCTAGTGCAAGTGAGAGACTGTTGGAAATATGCCCTAGAGGCAATAATAAATTAGTTATTATTATATTTCCTTGTTAATGATAATTGTCTATTATTAATGCTATAATTGTATTAACTGGAAACCGTAATACGTGTGTGAATACATAAGCATAAACATGTCCCTAGTGAGCCTCTAGTTGGCTAGCTCGTTGATCAATAGATGGTCATGGTTTCCTGATCATGGACATTGTATGTCATTGATAACGGGATCACATCATTAGGAGAATGATGTGATGGACAAGACCCAATCCTAAGCATAGCACAAGATCATGTAGTTCGTTTGGTAAAGCTTTTCTAATGTTGAGTATCCTTTCCTTGGACCATGAGATTGTACAACTCCCGGATGCCATAGGAGTGCTTTGGGTGTACCAGAAGTCACAACGTAACTAGGTGATTATAAAGGTGCACTACAGGTATCTCCGAAAGTGTCTATTGGGTTGGTACAAATCGAGACTGGGATTTGTCGCTCCATGTGACACAGAGGTATCTCTGGGCCCACTCAGTAATACATCATCATAATGAGCTCAATGTGACTAAGGAGTTAGACACAGAATGATGTGTCACGGAACGAGTAAAGAGAATTGCCGGTAACGACATTGAACAAGGTATAGGGATACCAACGATCGAATCTCGGGCAAGTGTCATACCGGTAGACAAAGGGAATTGCATACGAGATTGAGTGAATCCTCGACACCGTGGTTCATCCGATGAGATCATCATCGAACATGTGGGAGCCAACATGGATATCCAGACCCCGCTGTTGGTTATTGTCCGGAGAGATCTCTCGATCATGTCTACATGTTTCCCGAACCCGTAGGGTCTACACACTTAAGGTTGGGTGACGCTAGAGTTGTTATGGGAATCGTATATGTGGTTACCGAAGGTTCTTTGGAGTCCCGGATGAGATCCCAGACATCACGAGGAGTTTTGAAATAGTCCCGAGGTAAAGATTTATATATGGGAAGTCCAGTTTCGGTCATCGGAAAAGTTTCGGTGTTTATCGGTATTGTACCGGGACCACTGAAAGGGTACCGAGGGTCCACCGTGAGGGTCCACCTGTCCCGGAGGGCCACATGGTCTGAAAGGGGAGAGGAACCATCCCCTGTTGGGCTGGTGCTCCAAGGGGAGGAGGCCCAAGGCGCAAGGGAGAAGGCCCAAGCGCAAGGGACGCCAAAACCATAGCGTGGGGACTCCCTTGGGTGGCAAGCCACCCACCTAGGGCGCCTCCACCTCCACCTCCTTGGGCTGCCGCACCACCTAAGGTTTCCCTAGGGGTGGCTCAGCCCCTCTCACTGCCTCCTATATATAGTGGAGGATTTCTAGGGCTGCACGCACCTGATTTCATCAACCTCGGCGCAGCCCTACCTCTCCACCTCTTTCTCCTCCTCCGCGGTGCTTGGCGAAGCCCTGCCGGAGAGCTACATACTCCATCGCCACCATGTCGTCGTGTTGCTGGTGTTCTCCCTCAACTTCTCCTCCCTACTTGCTGGATCAATAAGGAGGAGACGTCCACGGGCTGTAGGTGTGTTGAACGTGGAGATACAGTACGTTCGGTATTCGGATCAGATCTTCCGCGATTTGAATCGCCGCGAGTACGACTCCATCGACTGCGTTCATAGTAACGCTTCCGTTTTGCGATTTCAATGGTATGAAGATGCTCTACCTCACTCGTTGCTGGTATCTCCTAGATGATCTTGGTGTGACATAGGAAATTCTTTGAAATATTACTACGTTCACCAACAATAGGTGGGGATTTTAATATGCTAAGGTTCCCACAAGAGAGATGTAAAGGAAGGTTTGATAACCATTGGCCTTTTTTATTCAATGCTGTCATTGATAGCTTGGATTTAAGAGAGGTACACATGACGTGAAGGCAATTCACTTGGGTGAATAGCCTTCCCGAGCCAACATACAGAAAGTTGGATCGGGTACTAATGAGCACCGATTGAGAGGATAAATTCCCGTTGGTAACAGTACGCGCTCTCGAACGTAACGAGGCATTATCTAACCATGCCCCCATCCTTTTATCTACTAGCACATTGGAACCAACTACACAACACCCCTTCAAATTCAAGTTGTGGTCGTTGGAACGTGATGGGTTGGATGAGTTAGTTAAAAAGGTGTGGTCTAAGCCAGTGGGTGGTGTTTCGCCTATTCAAAGATGGAATAATAAAATGCGTACTATCCACAACAATCTTCGAGATTGGGCAAGACACACAGCTGATATTCTTGAATAAATAAAAAGATCGCCTTTGTTCCATCATTGACGAGCTTGACCATCAGGGAGAATTACGTGTTCTATCAGTGCATGAGATCGAGCTTAAAAGCCAATCTAACGCGCAAGTAGCATGTATGCTGCATGAGGGAGAACTCAAATGGTATGAGAGATCTAAGGCACTAACCTTGCTAAAAGGGGACTCGAACATGAGATATTTCCATAATGTCACCAATGACAGATATAGGAAAAAACATATTCATGCACTTAATCAGGAGGAAGCTAGATTGAAGGGCAAGAGAAACTCAAGGCATATATTTCAAACTACTATAAAGGTCTGTTCAGAACTCCGGAGGAAGGAAATATCTCCATGGATGAGTCACAAACAAATGATATCCCTCAAGTATCCGCTGAGGAGAACTCCTTTCTAAATGATACCTTCACTGAAGAGGATATTAGAAAGGCGGTCTTCCAAATGGAACATAATAAGGCACCAGGTCCAGATGGCCATCCCACTGAGTTTTACCACCATTTCTAGGAAGTCATTAAGCCCGATCTTCTAGATTTTTTCGGATGCTTGCATGCTGAACAACTAGAACTGTTTCGCCTAAACATTGGGGAGATCATTTTGTTACCTAAAATTTTGGAGGCAGAAATGATTCAACAATATAGACCTATATGCCTTCTTAATGTTAAATTCAAAATCTTTACGGACGTGGCAACTACTAGGTTCAATTCGGTGGCTAATCATGTGGTTAAACCTACACAAACTGCTTTTATGCAAGGCTGGAATATCCTGGATGGGGTCGTTGTTTTACACAAAACCGTACATGAGATGCATACTAAAAACTTAATGGTGTAATTTTCAAGATAGACTTTAAAAAAACCTATGATAAAGTTAATTCATCGTTCCTACAACAGACTCTGAGAATGAAAGGGTTCTCAAAAGAGTGGTGTGCCTTGATCCATAGCTTTATTTCTGGAGGTAGCGTCGCAGTGAAAGTCAATGACGCTATAAGACGTTACTTCCAAACAAAAAAGGGACTACAACAAGGGGACTCTATATCCCCCATACTATTTAATTTAGTAGTGGATATGTTAGCGACCATGATTGACCAAGCTAAACAAGATGGTCAGATTGAGGGGGTGATCCCACATCTAGTGGATAGGGGATTATCAATCCTTCAGTATGCAGACGACATGATTCTATTATGGAACACGACCTAGATAAAGCAAAAAATCTGAAATTAATATTTTCAGCGTTCGAGCAATTACGTGGGCTGAAAATTAACTTCCATAAAAGCAAATTGTTTTATTTTGGCGAGGCTCATGATGCAGGCATGCAGCTGCTCAATATGCCGAGTTATTTGGATGTGAGCAAGGGAAGTTTCCTATTATGTATCTCAGAATTACAATACATTATAGGATATTAACTAACGTAGAATGGAAGCACGTCAAAGAACGTCTGCAAAATAGAGTGGCAAGTTGGAAATGAAAACTGTTATCCCTGGGAGGAAGACTGGTTCTCATAAATTCAATACTAACTAATATGGTACTGTATATGATATCTTTCTTTGAGTTACTTAAAGGAGTATTACAAAGATTGGATTATTTCTGATCGAGATTTTTTGTCAAGGGAACAATGAGAAAAAGAAATATCGACTGACTAAATGGAATGTCATTTGCCGACCAAAAGACCAGGAGGACTGGGTATTCATGACCTATAGTTTAAGAACTCAGCCCTCTTGGGTAAGTGGCTTTTCAAGCTACTTACGGGGGATGGTGTCTAGCAAACCCTCCTTAAACGAAAATACATCGGCACAAAGCCGTTGTCGCAGGTCATTTGGAAACCTAGGGACTCACATTTTTGGGCCAGCCTAATGGTGACAAAGAAACATTTCTTTTGCTTTGGTGTGTTTAAGATTAACGATGGATCGGAAATAACATTCTCGGAGGATAAGTGTTTAGCGAATACCACCCTCCGTGAATAGTATCCGGCTTTATACAGTATTGTGCACCAGAAAGGTGCTACTCTTGCGTCTGTTATGCAAGTTTCACCACCAGATGTGACGTTTAGACGAGACTTAATCGGTACAAGACTCCAGTCTTGGAATGCCTTGTTAGGACGACTGGCATCGGTTCAGCTGTCACAAGGTACTAATGAGTTTGAACCTATGTGAGAATGGGAAATTCCATGTGGATTCCATCTATAGGGCAATGGTTCAGTCCGATATCTGAGTCGATAATAACAAAAAAAATGGCACATGAAGGTCCCACTGAAATTAAAGATATTCGCGTCGTACCTTCGTCAAATGCAACTGGCATGGAAGGACGAAGTGTGTATTTTGTCCTAAAAAAGACACAATGAAACACTTATTCTTCGATTGCAAGTTCACACGCTCTATGTGGTGAGCTATCCAAATGGCCTCCAACTTGTATCCATCCACTTCCATTGCCAATGTTTTTGGAAATTGGTTAAATGGGATAGATAATAAGTTTAGAACCATTTTACGGGTAGGAGCGCTTACTGTTATATGGTCGCTTTGGCTGAGTAGAAATGACAAGGTGTTTCATGATCACAATTTTTCTCATTTACACCTTCTTTTCCGATGCACATGTATTCTTCGTTCGTGGTCCACCTTACGGCGGACGAAGTTTCAAGGCCTTTTTACGAAGGCTTGTGTGCGATTGGAAAAGGCGGCGAGGGATATTTTTGTCGAACATGGGTGTCAGCTTGATCTACGGATTGGACTTCCATAGACAACGATGATTTATGTCTACATGATCGTATTACGTGTGTTGCTGTTTTCAGTTACCGTACTGTTCGTCTGTGGCTGTGTGCATCTTAGTTATGCAGAGGATGAGAGTAATACTTAAACCGTTAAGTAATGAAAGCCCTTTATCAAAAAAAATATCAACTATGGTACTTGTTGTTTATAAGATAGGCTATATATGACATGACAATGGATTATAACTAGCAGCTGACTATATTATTAACCACGCTCTTAGTATAGATATCACACACATGTATGCTTCTCGCATCGAAGGGCTTTGATGATATGTTGGTGTGCAACTGGCACAACATACATCCTAGAACAACAGTCATATTATAGCCGATCTCAGCTCAAAATCATAAGAGCATGGTTAATAATATAGCCAACAAAGGAGTTGCCATGTCATATAGAGCCAACCTAATAGCCGACATATGCAATAGTAAGTTTTAGATGTGTACTACTTTAGCAGTAGTTGACCGAGATTACAATCTCAAAGAATGTATTGGGTCTCGTGCTGCAGCTCGCTACTTACCAAGAGTCCGTTTCTCTTCTCTGTCCTCCTCTTTCTCCTGCAACTAAGCAAAGATATAATATTCTAATCCTTATAGCCAGTTTATGTCACCTTATTATACTTGCTCTAACAGCATGGTTAATAGTATAGCCAACTGCTGGCTGTAAGGAGTTGCCATGTCATATATAGTCGACCTAATAGTTAACACGTACAATAACAAATTGCTAAAAAGTACCACTTTATTAATACATGACCCACCTTACATCCTCACAATGTTTCTTGGAGCCCGTGCTACAACCGACTCTTAATCTGCAGTCCGCTTCCCTTCCCTCTCCTCTTCTCTCTCATCCAACTCAACAAAAATATAATATTTTAATTCTTACAGTCTGCTGACTATACCTTATTATACTTGCTCTAAGTGGTGGATGCTTCTCATGCTTCATTCCTTCCGGCTTGCTAGCGGCAGCCTCGGTAACACCGTCCCAAACTCTTTTCACTTAGGTCACAAAATTAAAATTAACTCGGATGAATCTGATGTAAACCGTCTCTTTTTGCGGAGGGGATAGCCTTCCTAATGTGCACGTAGCAATTTTCACAAATAAAATATTAGGAGCTGTAGATCAACTTGGCCTTCACGTGGCAGAGTAATAATTGAAGTAGTACGATTGGTACTGTTTGCTCGTACGAACAGAGGTGTGTGTGACTTTGATCTTCTCACGAGGACACGACGGCTGTTCCAATCCCTTCCATGCGCGTGTGCTTCGGTTGGTCGATCGGGCTAAATGAAAAAATTTGACCCAAAAATAAAAGTATTTACAAATTGAACCACATTAAAAAAAAATTACTGCTTAACCTTTTTTTGACGTTTTTGATTTAAACGCCACACTACACTATATGACGCCTGACACTACGTTGTGTGGTGCGTGAGAAATATTGTGACGCGTAAGCCATAGGCGCCACACTCCACTATGTAGCGCCTAAGGCAAATGCGTCACACAGTGCAGTGTGGCGCGTGATTGTCGAGCGCCACACAAAAGGATCAGCTGAGTGCATTTTTTTTCGAACGCCGTCCAGTTTGCAAAATACTTTCATCCACGGATCGGCCAGTCGATCGAAGGAAAACAAGGACCGAGGTGACCGGATGACAGCGCAGGATTCTTTCAGACCGACCTCGATGTATACGCCACGTGGACTGAGAAATAAAACTACAACGGAAAGTGTGATCTCGGTCTCGGTGATTTTTTTGGATGGTGGCAGCGAAACTGACGGCAATCCTAAATTTTGTTTGTACATAATCTTTTACATTTTTCTCAAAGTTGATCATGGTTTTGATCGTAAAACAAATTTCTCGACTCTATCCAAAGTTGTCTCATGACGACTCTTGTTCATTTAACTAATCACAAGTTTTTTGATCCCTCAAGATCTCCCTTCAAGAACACAACACCACCATGCGTTGGCTCCATGGTGGATACCAATTGTTGTGCTTTTGTCACGACATATCTTCTCATGAGAAAATTTAGGTGTCAGACCATCACAACTAAGTGGTGGCTTGAACGGGGTTGCTTGGAATCGAGAGGCACGAGTTTTACCCAAGCTCAGTCCATCAGATGGAGGTAAAAGCCTACATACTGCTTGATTACTCTTGATGATGATGATGATCTCAAATACAAGGGTGCAATTTCGCTACCTCTAGTCTCGAGGGTTGCTAATCTGTCTATCTCTAATGACTTATTTTTTCTCTCCCCTTTTGGGGTGCCTTACCCCTCCTTATATAAGTTGAAGGGACAGGCGATACGGGGCATACCCGTGGGTGTCGATCTTTCACGAATTGGAGGGGGGAGTCCTCAAGAACATGAAGAACACGGGGATGAACGGGGAGAAATCACAAGAGAAAACACTCAAGAACAAGTCCAATCACACATCCATTAGACTCACCACACACAAGATCCACAAAGGTTCATGAACAACAACGGGAAAGTAAGATACATGGTAGAGTTCACCCCAAATCTCATGGGGAGATGGGGCCTTCAATCCACTAGGGGATCTTCCCTCGTTAGGGGACTTGGCATCCGCTACGTGGTCTTCTCACATGGAGGCATCTCCATGGGAGGAGGTAGTAGATGGAGCTAAGCTCAACAATAATTGTCAATACATAACTAACCGTAAAACGGAGGTGGGAGACAAGTATTTATAGTCTAAAGCACGAAAGGGTAAGCGAGAGGGAGAGAGGGATACATGGGCCTCGGGCCCGAGTGGTTGCACACACGCATGCCGGAAGTTTCGGGCTGGCTCGAAGTTTTGGGTGCCGAAAGTTCCAGGGTAGGTCAGGGAAGGTTTTGGGGTTTCCCGAGAGTTGGCGCACTTCAGGTGCGTTGCGACCGGATGTTCCCGGCAATCCGGAAGGTCCGGGTGAGGTCCGGACAAAGTCTGGGCTATCCACAGAGTTGGCGCGCGTGGGAGCTGCTTTGGTCGCCGGAGGCCAGAAGGTCCGGGGTCCGGAGGTTCTGGGCAGGCTGGAAGGTCCGGGCCTTCCAAAAGCTGTCCTTGCGTCTTCTTCCTTTTGTTCCAAGCTTCCGTCATGGATGGTGTAGTCATACGTAGGTGCTTGCACTCCTCCTCGTCCTCTATGAAGCTCCAGCAATACTTATGTATGCAAACAAGAGGAGTGTCAAGTTGTATACCATCCTCGAAGGGGTCAAGTGAACACGTGCAAAGGAAATGATTCACCTTTAAGTATGCGGAGTTGATGTCGCATGTGTCACTTGCCAAACGAACTCTTGTCATGGTGATGTTCGTAAGATGCTCCACATTATCCCCTCCCCCTTGGGAAAGATCCATCCTCGGATCAAAATACAAATCACCATGGGAAGGAGATGGCGTCGTCGTGTCGAAGTGGACGATCACCAAGCCTATATCATCATCACGCTCAAAAGGGGCACTCTCCAATGTCCCACCGTTTATTAATTCCTTCAAAAGGAGGAAGCATGACAAACACTTGGAAAAACAAACGTGGTTAGTGTTAGAGCAAAACCAAGCATTCAAGTGGTGAATCACCGAACAAGTGTTGTCATCATGCATATCATGTGGCTTGGCAAGGGATTGTGTCATGGCATGTAAGCATATAACTTGAGCGCAAGCAATGTAGTCATGAGAATAAGTATGCCTAGGTGAGGTAGGGATGCAAATATGTGTGACTACATAACAAGCATCTACCTCATGGTCATAACACATATGCACAAAGCAATGAACAAAAGGTCTATGGTAGGCATATGAATCGTTCACAACACCAAGTAAAATGAAGTGTCTAAACATATGGTGCAATCCAAAGTGCAAGACAATCCAAGCATAATCTGCACTCAACACAAAAGAAAGAGCAATTGGTCATCATGTGTGAGGCAAGCAAGTCAAACATGTAGCAAGCAATGTGGCATGGCAAATGTGAAGAATGGACATTGTGGCAACCAAGCATATGATAAGAGCAATCGATCCACAAGTTGGATGCAACACACAAGGTATATATGGCAAGAGGCATGGAAGTATGGCAATCAAGAATGGAAGTAATATCTCTAATATGTGTGCAAGTAAGTGGTACAAGATGACCAATGTATGTCATGGTACAAGCAACACAAGTAGGATGAGCCACAATATCCATGCTCAAGAAGGATGTCACCTCAAAAGTATGACCTTGTGCGTCTGTCACAATGCCAATGCGCAAGCAAGTGCGATGAAGAAACACGTCGGTGTAGCAAGGTTTTCTCTCAAGAGCTTGAATAGTCAACTCATGTGAAGTGGAAGTTGACATGTAGTCGAAGCATCCTACACATATACACAATAAAGCAAAGAATGTATGTGCATGGTAGACAAACACATCGTCCATCATGATGGTTCTCTTCTCTTGCACGTAATCGTTAGGAGCACAAGAACATGAGTAATATGATGCAACAATGGCAATATTCATGGTACTAGGCATATGGTGCAAGGATGGAAGACAAGCATGCTTCACATGCAAGATGTCAAAAGGTCCAATAATATAAGAGAAAGCTATGGTGGCAATCTCATTAGCAAGATTAGAAACAATGTTGCAATCAATACATGGCAAATCATCTAGCATGAAAGAGGAAACACATGAAGCCATATGACAATAAGCAATATAAATCATGTGCAAAGCATGGTAATGGTTTTCATCAACCGCATAAAGGAGCAAGTATGAATCATCCGTGATGCAACATAAGCAAGCATAGTTGTCATGTCATGCAAACTAGTAGCGCGAAGATGAAATATACTAGAGGAAATCATGGCAATCATGTCATGTGTGCAACTAGTGGGCATAAATAATGCACAGGACATATCGCGAACACGAAAACAAGATATGATCAATATATCATCATAGGCATGGGGCACAAAGCAAACATGGCAATAACAAGTAATATCTCCACTAAGCTTGCAAATACATATACAAATATGAGAATCAAGTGTGATGTGAGATGCAAGACATGGGTCACAAATGCATGGCAAGGGCATAGAAATGAGCATATCATACAAAGTGAACATGACAATATGGGCATACGATCTGTAATGGACAATAAGCCATAACCATGTGAGAGACATGTAGAATAAAGGCACGAAGTATTTGCACAAAGAGGGTGGGTGGAGGGTAAGCTCTCCATGGTGGCGCACGTCTTCATTGCTCTCTATAGATCTTTTCATCAACTCGTGCGCTTGCAAGGTTAACGAGGAATCATGTGTACCTACACAAGGAGACACATGAAATAAATTGTATGCATGGTAAATGTACACATCATCCATCATGATGTGTATGTGCACGTTAGAGTTAGCACAAGATAATAAATGCTCAAATAAATTTTATGCATGGTATATGAACATGCCATCCATCATGAAAGAATACTTGTTGTGTATAACATGATGGGGACACAAATTGAGCATGCAAATATATGGCAAATCAATATCATTTATATTCATGATATGCAGATGGTGCACACAAAAATTTGTATCATGCAATGGTGGGATGTAACACAATCTACTAACATGTATGAGGAAACGATGGGGTCTCCTCATGTGCAATAGCGGAAGCATAATTTGGAGAATATGGAAAACATCCAAAACAATGCGTATCTGAAGCATGGTGGTCATGGCATGACATATGTGGATAATTGCGCAAATGATGCAAAGGAAGCATGTCAATATCATCGCAAGAAAAACAAATGCCAATAATAATGGGCTTGTCATCTATGCCATATTCACAAATTGGATTTATTTTTATGGCATATGCATAGTTACTATGAAGAGATTGAAAAGATGCAATATGGTTGATCTCATGCATAGAATATGACAAGGCAAGTGGATTGTCAAAGATGATGTGACTAATAGAATTTTCACAAGATATCATATGGAGTATAGGATCACAACTAGGTAATTCGACATTCTCATCATCATATGCATCATAAATTGATGGTGCATCAAAGCATTAAGAAGACATAGCATGTGAAGCTATAAGGTGATCAACATCATGCATGCAATCAGTCTCGAGATAGTCCACTAGTGGGACAAGAGCATCACCTTCACCTATTTTACCTTTCTCTGTCCACTCATGTGGTGTAGGTGAGGTAGTAAAGACCAAATCGTGGTCATCTTCATCATGTGTGTGTGTGGGTGGGGGTGCATCATATTCCACCATGGACATCGTCTTGTCCAAAGGAAGGACGAAGTCATTGAGGATCCACGCGTCATCGTATATGGGACCTAATACCAAAGGAGAAGACACAATATACGTAGAGGTTAAGTTGTTAGAAATAAAAATGGCCTCACATGCCGTAGCAACTACCTCGCTCGCTCTATGTGGTGGTGTCTCACTCACTCCCTCTAGGTAGTTTCACTCTAAGTCACATATGGTGGAGTCACGTGTCTCACTCAGGTGGTGGGGATTGTGGCTCTCCTCACATGGGAATTGGGGCAAATAATCACATATGAGGCTAGTGGTGAAGTCACTCTCACTCTCAATATGGTGGCAAAATTATCTCAACTCATCTCCAAACGCCGCCATGGTCGAAGGGTAAGCCCATTCTCAACCATGTCGTCACCGTCGTCGTGGATGAAGGCCCGAAGATGGCACATCATCAATATTGCCTCCCAAGATGGAAGCATCATCCTTGCTTGCCACCTTGTCGGTTGCCTCCAAAGCGTGTTCCTTGAGTGACTCTGTAGTCGTGGTCGTCGTTGCGCCTTCTTCAAAAAGAGTCGTGGAAGACTCAGCATAGTTAAGGCCACAAAGATGGATGGCAGTGAAGTCGGACTTGGGAGCGTCGTCTTGGAGCTCATAGGGCTTCGACATCTCGGTGGTACCGTCCTCATGCTCGTCGTCATGGAGCTTGGTCATCACGAAGTGTGCTCGGGGTCGAGTAGCCTTGGCCTTGAGTTCTTGGTCCGCCTTGAGAGCACCAAAGTAGAGGTCATCGAGAGACTTGTAGGTGTTGGTGAAGATAGTCTTGGCGATGTCATTGTTCAATCCCATCATGAAGTGAAACTTTATCAAAATGGGGTCGGCAACTCTGGCTCGGCGCAAGCTTTCTTCATCTCTATGAAGTAATTGCTGAGGGGCTTTGATCCTTGTATGGTGTTCTCCAATTGGCATTGAAGATGTTCCGTGTATGTAGAAGGCACAAACTCCTGCCACATAGCTTTCTTCATTTTGGACCAACTCATCTCAAAGCTCTTCGAAGGTGTGTGAAGCCACCATGTCGATGCATAGTCGTGGAAGTTTCTTGTGTCGCACTTCACTTGATCTTCGGAAGGGACTTGATGTAGCTTGAGGTAGGTGTCCATCTTGCGCTCCCACTCGAGGTACTCTTTGGGGTATTGAGTTCCATAGAATGGCATCTCGAAGTCGGTGTCAAAGTCGTAGTAGCTCAGGGAAGTCGCAGACTTGAGCTTGGAAAGCTTCGCTTGAGGTGCTTGTCGGTGAAGATGCCGCATATCCAAAGGCAAATATGCCTTGAAGTCGCTTGGCAAAGATGCCAAGGTAGGTGGTGAAGTGATCGAGCGGTGGTTGGTTTCGAGCTCGTGACCTTCACACTTGTGCATCGCTGGACGCCGTGATGTTGGTGTCATTAATTCTTCGTGTCGGTGATGGTGTCGATGCCGGTTTCATCTTGCCGGAGGTGGTAGCTCAGAATCATGTGTACTCGAGTGTCTTCTGGAAGATGATGAAGATATCGTGCGATTGTTGATGAGGGCTTTGATCTCCTCCATTTGAGCATCCATCTTTGCATTGATGGTTTTCTTCATGGCATCGAACTCGTCTTGAGGTTGTAGACCAAAGTAGATATGCTATGCCTAGGCATCACAAGACTCGAGAAAATGTGAGTGGGAAATGAGATAAACAATACCAAGATACTGTTTCCCAAAGTTGAGGATGTACCCTGTTTCACTCAATGTGAGTTGAGAGAATAGTGGAATTGGTACCGGACTTGTTCACTCAGACCTACAAAGTAAAGCTTATCGAGTGGCTCGGTTAGCACAAGTGGCACAAAATTCAAGCAAAATGTTAGTCAAGATATTGATTACGTTGAGGAAGATTCACAAAATTGCAATGCAAAGCAAATAGATCGATAGCTATAGTGGCACTAGGAACACACACACAGATAGATAAGTGGGATCCGCGCAACTAAGGAATGAGCACAAAATACGCGAGACCCGGGAAAAGCTCTTGTTGCGGATACTAGAGAGACAATAGCTAGATTGCTCAAATGGGGTAGATACGCGCTTGTGCACTAACCTATAAGAGAAAATGTGCGGTCTTCAATCCCAAGTATGCTATGTATGTATGATCCAAGATGATCAAGTATGATATTATATGCTACCAATATGCTATGCAATTTGGCGATGTGATACGTCTCCGTCGTATCTACTTTTCCGAACTCTTTTGCCCGTGTTTTGGACTCTAATTTGCATGATTTGAATGGAACTAACCCGGACTAACGCTGTTTTCAGCAGAATTGCCATGGTGTTGTTTTTGTGCAGAAATAAAAGTTCTCGGAATGACCTGAAAATTTACGGAGAATTTTTCTGGGATTTATGAAAAATACGGGCGCAAGAATCAGTGGAGGGAGTGGAGCCGTGACCCACAAGCCCACCAGGCACGGGCCCCCTGGCCGTGCCTGGCAGGCTTGTGGGGACCACAAAGCTCCACCGCCTCTCAATCCAGCTCTATATAGTCTGTTTCATCCGGAAAAAATTCAAGGAGAAGAGTTCATCATGTTTTACGATACGGAGGCGCCGCCACCTCCTGTTCTTCATCTGGAGGGCAGATCTGGAGTTCGTTCTAGGCTCCGGAGAGGGGAGATCGTCGCCACCGTCAACATCAACCTTCCTTCGTCTCCAATTCCATGATACTCTTCACCGTTCGTGAGTAATCTCATCGTAGGCTTGCTGGACGGTGATGGGTTGGATGAGATCTATCATGTAATCGAGTTGGTTTTGACGGGGATTGATCCCTAGTATCCACTATGTTCTGAGATTGATGTTGCTACTACTTTGCCATGCTTAATGCTTGTCACTAGGGCCCGAGTGCCATGGTTTCAGATCTGAACCTATTATGTTGTCGCCAATATATGTGTGTTTTAGATCCTATCTTGCAAGTTGTAGTCACCTACTATGTGTTATGACCCGGCGACCCCGGAGTGACAATAGCCGGAACCACTCCCGGAGATGACCATAGTATGAGGAGTTCATGTATTCACCAAGTGTTAATGCATTGGTCCGGTTCTTTATTAAAAGGAGAACCTTAATATCCCGTAGTTTCCATTAGGACCCCGCTGCCACGGGAGGGATGGACAATAGATGTCATGCAAGTTCTTTTCCCTAAGCACGTATGACTACATATGGAATACATGCCTACATTAGATTGACGAACGGGAGCTAGTTACATATCTCTCCGTGTTATAACTGTTACATTATGAATAGCATCCGGCATAATCATCCATCACCGATCCAATGCCTACGAGTTTTTCCTACTGGTCCTTGCTACGTTACTTTGCCGCTACTGCTATTGCTGCTGCTATCATACTACTTTGCTACTGATACTTTGTTGCAGATACTAAATCTTTCAGGTGTGGTTGAATTGACAACTCAACTGCTAATACTTGAGAATATTATTTGGCTTGCCCTTGAGTCGAATCAATAAATTTGGGTTGAATACTCTTCCCTCGAAAACTGTTGCGATCCCCTATACTTGTGGGTTATCAAGACCTTTTTGTGGCGCCGTTGCCGGGGAAGCCAAAGTCAAGAATAGTCTCCCGTCAACGTGCCTTTTTCTGGCGCCGTTGCCGGGGAAGCACAGCAATATTCTGTGAATCACTTGGGATTTACGTCTACTGGTCACTATGAGGAATCCGAAAGATCCAAGAACTAAAGTCTTACCCTCAACTACGAGGACAGGTAAGGAACTGCCATCTAGCTCTGCACTTGATTCACCATCAGTTATGAGTAAGTTTGCGACACCACCTCCTGCTAGAAATCTTGATATGTCGCCTGTGCTTGATGATGCTACTTTTGCTGCCCATGATGCTTATGATGACGCTATGCTTGATACTGCTTTTCCTCATGATGCTATGCTTGATACTGCTTTTCCTCATGATGCTATGCTTGATACTGCTTTGCCTGATGATGCTATGCTTGATACTGCTTTGCCTGATGATGCTATGCTTGATACTGCTTTGCCTGATGATGCTATGCTTGATACTCCTTTGCCACTAGGTGCATTCCTTGATGCAAAAATTGCTAAAGTTGCTGCTAGATGTGATGATACTTATAAAACTGTTGATACTATTGAAGTAGAACCTGCTATTATGCCTGAATTGCTTGATATGCCCGAGCGTTATGTTATGGAGGGAGAGATAGCTGAGGATTTTCTTGCGTGTAAGGATATTTATGATGTTGAGAAATTACTGCTCAAGTGGAAAGAAAAATCTTTGAACGCTAGGATGAAATACGACCCGAAGTTTGCTACTTCACCTATCTTTGTGACCGATAAGGATTATGAATTCTGTGTCGACCCTGAGTTAATCACTCTGGTCGAATCTGATCCTTTTCACGGTTATGAGTCTGAAACGGTTGTAGCCCATCTTACCAAACTGCACGATATAGCCACCCTATTCACTAGTGAGGAAAAGATCCGCCACTACTATATCCTCAAGCTGTTTCTTTTCTCGCTAAAGGATGATGCTAAGACTTGGTTCACATCTCTTGCTCCTGGTTGTGTGCGTAGCCCCCAGGATATGGTCTACTACTTCTCTGAGAAATATTTCCCTGCCCATAAGAAGCAAGCTGCCTTGCGGGAAATATACAACTTTGCTCAAGCTCAAGAAGAGAGTGTCCCACAAGCTTGGGGGAGGCTCGTCCAGCTACTGAATGCTTTGCATGATCACCCTCTTGAGAAGAATGAAATACTTGATATCTTCTATAATGGACTTACGGATGCTTCCAGAGACCCCCTAGATAGTTGTGCTGGTTGTGTTTTTAGGGAACGAACTGTAGAACAAGCTGAGATCCTATTGAATAATATCTTGTGCAATGAGAATGCTTTGACTATTCCCGAACCACCCCCTAAGCCAACTCCAAAGAAAAGAGGTATTCTATTCCTCAGTCCTGAAGATATGCAAGAAGCTAAGAAATCTATGTGAGAGAAAGGCATTAAATCTGAAGATGTCAAAAATCTACCACCTATCGAAGAGATCCATGGTCTTGATAACCCGATACAGGTAGTAGAAGTAAATTCTCTGCGTAGGTTTGATGAGAGTGATATTCCTTTTGATAAACCTGCTAGCTCATGCCTGGATGAATTTGATAACTTTGTTGCCAAACAACAGAGTTTCAATGATTATGTTAGCAGACAATTGGAACAGAATGCTCGTATGCTTAGTCATTTAAGTGCTTGTGTGGACAGAAATGTCAATGATCTTAAGCTTCTGAGTAAACATGCCTCTATGGTTACTACTCAAGTAGAACAAGTACTTAAGGCTCAGAATGACTTGCTCAATGAGTTGAATGACAATTCTGTCAGAGTCGTCACTAGAGGCGGTAGAATGACCGAGGAACCTTTGTATCCTGAAGGTCATCCTAAGAGAATTGAACAAGATTCTCAAGGAGTTAGGACTGATGCACCTAGTCATCCTAGGAAGAAGAAGAAAGATGATAGTGATTTGCACGCTGGCAACCCTGTTGCTGCTACACCTGAGAGTCCAAATGATGCCTCTGCCACTGATGCTGAAACACAATCTGGTAATGAACATGAGCCTAATGATAATATCAATAGTGATGTTCATGAAGATGCTCAACCTAGCAATGAAAAGGATGTGGAGATTGAACCTGTTGATCTTGATAACCCACAACCTAAGAATAGAAGATACGATAAGAATGACTTCACTGCTAGGAAGCATGGTAAAGAAAGGGAACCATGTGTTCAGAAACCCATGCCCTTTCCTCCCAAACCATCCAAGAAAAAGGATGATGATGATTTTGAGCGATTTGTTGAAATGATTAGACGTGTCTTTCTGCAAATGCATTTGATAGATATGCTCAAAATGTCTCTGTATGCTAAGTACATGAAGGATATTGTGACTAATAAGAGGAGGACACCTGAGGTTGAGATTTACACCATGCTTGCTAATTATACCTTCAAGGGTAGAACTCCTAAGAAACTAGGTGATCCCGGTGTGCCCACTATACTTGCTCCATTAAAGGCAACTACGTTAGAACTACATTATGCGACCTTGGAGCGAGTGTTAGTGTTATGCCTCTCTCTCTTTATCTTAGACTTGAACTGGATAAGTTGACACCCACTGAAATCTCTCTGCAAATGGCCGACAAATCAACTGCTTTCCCTATCGGCATTTGCAAGGATGTGCCTGTTGTGGTTGCGAACGTCACTATCTTAACAGACTTTGTTATCTTGGATATTCCCGAGGACGATGCCATGGCGGTCATCCTCGGAAGACCCTTTTTAAACACTACAGGGGCTGTTATAGATTGCAACAAAGGCAATATTACTTTCCATGTCAACGGTAATGAGCATACGGTGCACTTTCTTAAGAAACAATATCGAGTACATTGCATCAATGCTATCGTAAAAACTTCATCGATTCTTATTGAGAGCTTTAAATGCCCTATTCCTCCTGTTAAGATGAAGTATGATTTGCTTGTTGGGGAGATACACATCCCCATTGAGGTGACCTAGTGACTATTCGGAAATTCTCCGTCTTCTTTTGTGATTCAGAAAGTTTGTCAAAGAGACTTGATCAACCTCATTGACGGATTTCTTTCGATGACCATGATATGGATGAATCGAGGAGTCACAAACCTCCGTTCCAAGCTTTCACCTTCGGTTGCTTAGAAGAAAAATGATAGGTTTAGTTTAGTTTTCCCTGTTTTTCTGTTTTAGCGTCCGGTAGAAAAGTACCCCGAAAATAAAAGTTATCCGAACGTTCTGAAAATCAAGTACGGTTTTTTTCTGGAATTTCTGAAAAATACTGAGACGAAGAGCTAGTCTGGGGGTTGCACGAGTGGGCCACAAGCCCTGGAGGCGCGGGCACCCCCTGGCCGCGCCTACCTGGCTTGTGGGGCCCACGTGCACCCCCTCCACTCATTCTAGCTCCCATCTGCTTCTCCTACCTCGAGAAAAAATCGTTTCGCAGCTCAAACCCGTGTTCTTGCTCCTCTTGCTGGGATTTTCGATCTGTTTGCTCAAAGCACCATTCTCCGAACTGTTTTGGGGAAATTACTCCTTGGTAAGTGACTCCTCCATTGGTCCAATTAGTTTTTGCTCTAGTGCGTTATACTTCACGTATTTTTGCTGCCTTGGTGACAATGTTCTTGAGCTTTGCATGCTAATTTTAGCTGGTCCCAAGTAGTTTTGATGCGTAATATGGCCTCTAGGCACTTGTTGGAGTAGTTGCTACGATTTTAGTTGAGTCTTGTTCACTTTTCCTTTGGGTCACTTAAAATTTCAGAAAAAGGAAGATGTTCAAGAGAAACTATCATGGTGGTTCCTCAAGCAAGAGAGGTCCCGGTCTTGCGATTCGGGAGCCCGATCCTTACCAACCAAGGGACACGCAGGTACAACCATGTGAACGGCCTTCTGATGAATTCTTGATTGAGGCAGGTTTCAAAGACGAGTTTGATGCACTTGTTCACAACGTCGGACTCGAAGAATTCATCTCCGATAAATGTGAACAGTATGTTGCTCGCACTGCCTCTTTTGTTCGTAGATTCAAATTTCAGCTGGCCGTGACACATCGGTACTGTTTGATCTCTATGACAAATCGTATACCATGGATTTAGAGGATTTCAATAGAATTTGCAAGATACCTATTTGGGGTAGTCTCAATGATCCTCCTAAACCTTCGGTTAGAGACTTTTTTCTCTGGTATAACTGTTGGAGAAACTAGAGATATTACGCAGGCTACCATGGGGAGCATTCAATTTGCTGCCTTGCATTATTTTTCCCTCTTCATAGGCAGATGCATTAATGGCAAGATTGAGCATTGTCACCTCTGCGCACCCGACCTTAGTATCCTTAAGAGCGTAGTAACGGCTGATAGAAGTTTCAACATGGGAGCTATTATAGCAAGGAGGCTGAATAATAATGCTAATGGAGGGGATTTCTTTGGTGGGATCTATGCCACTCGCTTAGCAAATTTTCTTGGAGTACCCATCTGTGAAGGAGATCCCCCGCTCCATACAACTTTCCTTGACCGCGTTGCTTTGACACGCTACCAGTTCCTTGAGAGGGATGGTGAATCCCTCCTATACGGTTTAATATTTAACCGGCAGCGTGTTTTCGATATTACCCTTCCTGCTCATGCCTTCTTTGAATTTCAGGTAAAACGGAGATATTACATAACCAGAGGAGAGGTAGAGGAGTATGAGAGGGAGGCAAAGGTTGCTCGTCTCCATGAGGCAGCTATTCAGGCAGTGGCTGCAGCGCTCCCCTATAACCCCCATTATGATTTTGGGTGTCGCCCGGACCATCCATGGGAGTAGACCAACTTAGGCCAAAAGCCTAAGCTTGGGGGAGTACGTGTTTCTCACCGACTTTACATTCTTGCTTATGCTTTCGCTTTGTTCGTCGGTGATCACACTTTGCCACTGTATCATCCATGCTAGTTTATTTATTTTTTCTTGTTTTCTTTTAGTGTGTTTGTCTAGTTTGAGAAAACCCAAAAATATTTTATTTTTTTCTTCTTTTGCTTGTTGGGAGATCTTTCGTGTAAATAGTTTTCTTTTTCTTTGGGTCAAGGTAGAAGACCATGGCTACAATGTTTAGTGTCTCTCGCATGCATATCTATTTATCTATTAAAGAGCCATATTACCTTGTCTTCTCCTTTGTGTTTGCATGCAGATTCCAGCGTAGTCCAATGCACGAGCACTCTTATTATTGTTCACATCGTTCGGTCGTGCAAGTGAAAGGCAATAATGACAATATATGATGAAGTGACTGAGCCTGGAAAAGCTGGTATGAACTCGATTATTTTGTTTTTGTAAATATGACTAGCTCATCGTGCCTAGTTCAGCTTTGTTGTGAGAGAAACATGTTTGCAGTGACAACTTAGAGATCATAGTTTCTGATGCCAAGCTTAACTAGCTAGGAGCTGATAATGGTTTGTCTTGGATGCCCACATGAATGTTGAGATGACTATGATGTAGTATGATAGGATGGTATCCTCCTTTGAACGATTCAAGTGGCTTGACTTGGCGCATGTTTACGCATGTAGTTGAAACAAAATCAACATAGCCTCTATGATATTCATGTTCACGGTGATTTATGTCCTACTCATGCTTGCACTCAATGTTAGTTAAGCTCAATGCATTTTGATGACTGTTGTCGCTCTCTAGTTGGTCGCTTCCCAGTCTTTTGCTAGCCTTCACTTGTACTAAGCGGGAATACTGCTTGTGCATCCGCTTCCACAAACCCAAAGTTGTTCCATATGAGTCCACCATACCTACCTATATGCGGTATCTACCTGCCGTTCCAAGTAAATTTGCATGTGCCACTCTCTAAACCTTCAAGAAACAATCTGTTTTGCATGCCTGAACCGCTCATGTGGTGACAGGGGACTATCAGTATCTTCCATGCTAGGCGTGTTATCCTCGATATGTGTTTATTCACTATCATTCACGAGAAAGGGGCCGGTAATTGGAATTCCTAGTTCCATGCTCAAATCAAAAGGATAATTGCAAACAAAACTCCCCTGGATTGATGTTGATATGGACGGCACCTAGGATTCGGCTAGTCGTGGAGTGTGATTGATCGTGGTGGGGGAGTCAAAACTTTACTTTTCTGTTTGGGAACCGCCTATAACATGTGTAGCGGGGAAGATGGTGAGAACTCTTAGTCATTGCGTTGACAATGAAAGCATGCCACCCAAAATTATTATCTCTGTTTTCATAAGCTTGAGCTCTGGCACCTCTGCAAATCAATGCTTCCCTCTGCGAAGGGCCCGTATATTTATGTTCCTGTTGAGTCATCCTCTTCTTACAAAAGCACCAATTACAGGGCACCTCTGTCATTTTTATGCTTTGCTTTTAACTGTGATTGAGTATGACTGTGACTGGATCTTCTTTGCCTTGAATTACAATGTTTAGTCAGCCCTTGGTCTTTGAAGATGCTCTGCATTTATGTTTTGCGGTCTCAGAAAGAGCTAGCGAGATACCATCTGTTCGTACTGCTTCATGATTGTTTTGATTGAAGTGTTGACGTTTGAGACTTATTATTATTTGCTAACTAGTTGATTATGCCATTAATATGAGTTTACCGTGAGACCTAGATGTCATTTGCTTATGTGGTTAGCTTGTGATCTTGCTGAAATTTTGGTTATGAGTTAGATATAGTTGCAACAAAAAGATCAAACAGAGTTCGTCAAAGTTTTTCTTTTGTCTCTTTCGGTTTGTCAACTGAATTGCTTGAGGACAAGAAAGGCTTTAAACTTGGGGGAGTTGATACGTCTCCGTCGTATCTACTTTTCCGAACTCTTTTGCCCTTGTTTTGGACTCTAATTTGCATGATTTGAATGGAACTAACCCGGACTAACACTGTTTTCAGCAGAATTGCCATGGTGTTGTTTTTGCGCAGAAATAAAAGTTTTCGGAATTACCTGAAAATTTACGGAAATTTTTTCTGGGATTTATGGAAAATACTGGCGCAAGAATCAGCGGAGGGAGTGGAGCCGTGAGCCCACAAGCCCACCAGGCGCGCCCCCCTAGCCGCACATGGCAGGCTTGTGGGGCCCACAAAGCTCTACCGCCTCTCAATCCAGCTCTATATAGTCTATTTTGTCCGAAAAAAATCAAGGAGAAGAGTTCATCGCGTTTTACGATACGGAGGCGCCGCCACCTCGTGTTCTTCATCTAGAGGGCAGATCTGGAGTCCGTTCTGGGCTCCGGAGAGGGGAGATCGTCGCCATAATCATCAGCAACCTTCCTTCATCGCCAGTTCCATGATGCTCTTCACCGTTCGTGAGTAATCTCATCGTAGGCTTGCTGGACGGTTATGGGTTGGATGAGATCTATCATGTAATCGAGTTAGTTTTGACGGGGATTGATCCCTAGTATCCACTATGTTCTGAGATTGATGTTGCTACTACTTTGCCATGCTTAATGCTTGTCACTAGGCCCCGAGTGCCATGATTTCAGATCTGAACCTATTATGTTGTCGCCAATATATGTGTGTTTTAGATCCTATCTTGCAAGTTGTAGTCACCTACTATGCGTTATGACCCAGCAACCCCGGAGTGACAATAGCCGGAACCACTCCCGGAGATGACCATAGTATGAGGAGTTCATGTATTCACCAAGTGTTAATGCGTTGGTCCAATTCTCTATTAAAAGGAGAACCTTAATATCCCGTAGTTTCCATTAGGACCCCGCTGCCACGGGAGGGATGGACAATAGATGTCATGCAAGTTCTTTTCCCTAAGCACGTATGACTACATACGGAATACATGCCTACATTAGATTGATGAACGATAGCTAGTTACATATCTCTCCGTGTTATAACTGTTACATGATGAATAGCATCCGGCATAATCATCCATCACCGATCCAATGCCTACGAGTTTTTCCTACTGGTCCTTGCTACGTTACTTTGCCGCTATTGCTGTTGCTGCTGCTGCTATCATACTACTTTGCTACTGATACTTTGCTGCAGATACTAAATCTTTCAGGTGTGGTTGAATTGACAACTCAACTGCTAATACTTGAGAATATTCTTTGGCTTCCTCTTGAGTCGAATCAATAAATTTGCGTTGAATACTCTACCCTCGAAAACTGTTGCGATCCCCTATACTTGTGGGTTATCACGATGCTATTGCTATTGCTAAGAATCCCTTTTGTATCTCCTCTTTTGATTAAAAGCTTTTTCTTATTTTCCTATTTTTTTGATAGGCAATGCTTGATGCTCGAACCAATATATGAGACAAATATGATGTATATGCATGAGAGAGACTTATCGCACAATGTAGATAACGAGATGTTTGCACACTAAATGTAGCTACGCAGCATAAGAGGAACACTACGATGCACAAGTAATGTGGCCCAACAATTCTCAACTCACTAGTCTCGATAGGTAAGGTACGCACTAGGCTCGCAACTATCAAAGCAATGGCAAGGAAATAGACAATGATGTCATCGAGGTTACTGTCCTTGCTTACGGTTGTGGTGCCAAAAGGCGAACTGGCCGATGTCGATGTCGAGGCTGAGGCAATGACGAGTGCAACATTGTCAATGTAGAACCGTCCCTAATTAGCCAAAACACCTTAGGAAATGGTAACCACAACTCAAAATATCAAACAAAATTTGTATTATGTTTGCGGAAAAGTACGGTGGGAAGGCTATGCGGAAGTTACGGTGGAGGCCTAGGAAAAGATGCCAAAATAAAAATATTTGATGGAGCCAAATGGTTTTGGAAGTATTTTTGTGGGATGGGGTAAGTCAATTGCTATCCAAGGAGCTAAAGAATATCAAAATCGGACGAGCACAGTGCTAATCCCGTGCACTGACTCTCGTTAGGCCGGAAGTTCCAGGCTCTCGAAGGTCCGGGGGGGGGGGGGGGGTACCAGAAGTTCCGGGGGCTGCGGAAAAGGTGAAGGTAAAACCCGAGGATTTTAGTGGAAACTTGCTGGTTAGGGCAGAAGTTCCAGGGGTAGGGATAATACTTTCGGGCGATCCCTAGTTTCCAGATCTAAGAATGGGGGTGGAAAAACTCAATTTCATGGGTCAAAATTGATGGGAAAAAACAAAATTGACGGGAATTTCGTGGAGGGGAAGCTAGATCTGGTTGAAAAACACGAATTCCATGGATCAAAATGAACAAAAATCTCACAAGAACCTACAAATCCAAGAAATTTTGGTATGGCTATTTTTGGTGGGGATTTTTGAATTGGGATGAAATAAAACAAAATTAAGGAAAGAAAACGAAGGGGAGGATTTCAATTTCATGAGAAACATGGCTCTTGATACCAATATGATACGGGGAAAACCCGTGGGTGTCGATCTTTCACGAATTGGAGGGGGATTTCTCAAGAACATGAAGAACGCGGGGATGAACGGGGATAAATCACAAGAGAAAACACTCAAGAACAAGTCCAATCACACATCCACTAGACTCACCATACACAAGATCCATAAAGGTACATGAACATCAACGGGGAAGTAATATACATGGTAGATTTCATCCCAAATCCCATGGGGAGATGGGGCCTTGAATCCACTAGGGGATCTTCCCTCGTAAGGTGCCTTGGCATCCACTACGTGGTCTTCTCACATGGAGGCGTCTCCATGGGAGGAGGTAGTAGTTGGAGCTAAGCTCAAGAAGTAATTGTCAATACATAGATAAACCTAAGACGGAGGTGGGAGACAAATGTTTATAGTCTAAGGCACGAAGGGGTAAGTGAGAGGGAGAGAGGGATACATGGGCCTCGGGCCCGAGTGGTTGTACGCACGCAGGCCGGATGTTCCGGGATGGACTAGAAATTCTGGGTGCCGGAAGTTCCAGGGCAAGTGTCGGCAGGTTCTTGGGTTTCATGAGAGTTGGCGCACTTTGGGTGCGCTGCGGTTGGATGTTCCTAGGAGGCTGGAAGGTCCGGAGACCGGATATTCCGAGAGAGGTGCGGACAGGGTCCGGGTTATCCATAGAGTTGACACGCTTGGGAGCTGCTCTAGTCGCCACAGGCCAGAAGCTCCGGGCATGCCGGAAGGTCCGGGCGTTCGAGAAGCTGTCCTTGCTTCTTCTTCCTTTTGTTCCAAGCTTCCCTTGAAGATGGTGTAGAAGTACGTAGGTGTTGGCACTCCTCCTCGTCCTCCGCAAAGCTCCGACAATACCTATGTATGCACACGAGAGGAGTGTCAAGTAGAATACCATCCTCGAAGGGGTCAAGTGAACACGTGTAATGGATATGATTCACCTTTAAGTATGCGGAGTTGATGTCGCACGTGTCACTTGGCAAATAGACTCTTGTCATGGTGATGTCTGTAGGATGCTCCGCATCAGCAGGCTTACATGTATAGTCCTAGTAGGTCTACAGCTAGTCTCTTCTCTATTACAAGATGAATCCTTGTCCGGGTCTTGCTTCCCTTCTCAGGGAACCTTCACTCTTCTTGGACCTTCTCTATGAGTCGACCCTCCACACCTCTCCGTGAGTCGGCCTTTTACCGGGTTGCACACTGGGCCTTCATCCTTGTCAACTCACTACAAGAAATATGCTCATACATTACGTTTTTTAAGATGTCGTTGATGAATTCGTCATAAATCTATAACGATTTCATCCAAGATTGTCGTAAACCGTTTGAGGGGATCAAATCTACATATATATTACGATGCTGTGAGTCAAAAACGTCATAACCGCATAAGATGAGATCGTCATAACTTTTACGGCAATTATAAAAATGTCGTAACATGTTCTAACTATGTTGACATGTCACTCGTGGGTCCATTCTATGTCACGCGCCAAACCCGCCTAGTTTGTGAAGCAACCTACTATTCTGTCATTCCAAAAATTCTCGAAAAATTCTCATAAATACTTTGGATCATATATTCCTCAAATATGTGAAAACCCTTCCTTCCATAGTTCAAAAATAATTCAGCAATATTTATTTTCCTATTCTGTTCGGAATAGCACTTTGTGAAGGAAGTGCTATTTCTATTTATTTCATTACCCTCATATTTTTTGGGCAATCTTTCCTATCCAAATCATTGCCTCATGAAAACTTTCGGAACCATTTTCCTAGTAAATCTTTTTCAACAAATTTCCAAAGTTTGTGTTCAGCTAACAACTTTGTGAAGGAAGTACTAGATAGGAATATTCTAATGAGTTGAATTTTTTCCACATCTTATATGTGCCCAAAACATAGCTCTCCACAAGATTTTAGCCCCATCTAACAATCCATGTGATCTCATCATCCAATCTTTGTTTCTGGTAATATTTTAATTTTTGGAAGCAACTATATTTTATATTGCTTTATAGTTGATAAAAATTTACCACGGGATGAAACTGAACATATAACCTCACTCCACCAAATTTTAGCTCATTTAATTTTGAAACAAATATATGGTAGGTCCTTCATAAAATAATTCATTTTAGGCACTTAAAAATTGAAAATGATTTTTATATACAAGGAAAATGAAAACTTCCTTAATCAACATTGTTTGCCATTCCAATATGCACCCTTTTGCATAATATTATATCATTTTAACAAACTATGTCATGGATGTGGCCATAAGATTGATTATTTTGCTTGAAAGCCATTGATCTTCACATATGATAGCCCATTTCTAAGAACACTTTTTAAAAATAATTGTCGTATTACAAGTGTATTATTTTTGCTGGTAAATTTGTCACATATAATGACACAATGCGATGGTTTTCCATTTTTTTTGATTTTTTTGAATTTTTCATGTCCATTTGAAAATGCGGTCAAAACAGCAGGTATGACCGTTCCTACCTAGTGGTTGAATCTTGGAAATATTTTGGTGTTTCTAAGATAAAATAGATACTTGTGTACCTATAACTGATTTTTTGGAAAAATAAAGAGCAAACTATAATGCAACTGATGTTCAAATTTGACCCGCTTCCAACTAAATCGACATAAATTTGTATTTTTCACGAGAGGTCGATAAAAGCCTTTAACACCCAACCATTTGGTCAATTGTAAATTAAATATGTCCTAGTATGTTAGAAAAATGATTTGGTCCAATTTTACAACAAATATATGGTTGGTCCTTCACAAAAAAAACTCATTTTGGACACTTGAAAAATGGAAAATGAATTTTACATACAAGGAAAATGAAAACTTCCTTAATCAACATTCTTTGCCATTCCGATACGCACCCTTGTGCATAATATTAGATCATTTGAACAAACTATGCCATGAATGTGGCCATAAGATTGATCATTTTGCTTGAAAACCATGAATCTTCACACATGATAGCCCATTTTTGAGAACACTTCTTTAAAAAATTACCGTATTACAAGTTTATTATTTTTCCTGGTAAGTTTGTCACGTAAAATGACACAATGCGAAGGTTTTTCATTTTTTTGATTTGTTCAATTTTGATGCCCATTTCCGAATGCGGTCAAAACGGGGGGCATGACCGTTCATAGCTAGGGGTTGAATCATGCAAAACTTTTGGTGCTTTCATGATTAAGTAGATAAATTTGTACCGACAAATGATTTTTGAAAATAATAAAGAGCAAACTATGAGGCACGTATAGTTCAAATTTGACCCGCTTCCTACCGAATCAACAGAAATTTATTTAAATGAACAAAAATAGCTAAAAGAATCGGAAATGCGTAAAAACTGGTTATCATCCATAAAATGTGGTATAAAATTAGTGCAAATTTTAGTGATGTCATTTTGCAAAATATTTTTGATAGCTGCTTCATAAAACACTCTCTTTTTTAGCACTAAAGCATAATTTGAAAAAACCTCATGTTTCGAACCAATCAGGAGGCAGCCCATGGATCACCCCCACTGTAGTCGATCTGAGCCGTCCACACCGTGCCATCCACACCCTACCGTCGATCCATTCCACAGATCACCTTTCCTGAACGCACGCGCGAGGCACACCCTCTAGTCCCCCTCCCTCAGTCTCTCGATCCAGATCCATATCCAGATCCAGTCTCTCCGTAGCCTCCCTCTCCCATAGCTTCGCCCCACCCTGCCGCAGAGCCGGGGCTCCCCGAATCCGGTCCACCGCGAGGCGATGGCGTTGGCGAGGCTGACCCCGAACAGCGTGGGGGCGGCGCTGGCGGGGGACACGAACATCAGGCCCATCGTCCAGGTCGTCAACCTGTGCTGCGTCAACATCGACGGCAGGGGCATGCCCTAGAGCGACAGGTGGCGCGGCCTCGTCTCCGACAGCGCCGAGACCTCCGCCATACTCGCTGCGGCCGCCGGCGCTTGCACCTCCGCCATCGGCGACAAGTGCGCCGCCTGCAAGGATGTCGCGTTGAGCTCCTCCCCTGATCTCCTCTTCCTTCCATTCTTCTCCATCTCCAGTCTTTCCCGTCGTCTGGAAAGCAATTTTCCCTCCTGGATCTTCATGGATTCCCTGCAGACGTCGTGGGATTTTGAAATCGCGTTGCTTCAGCGGTTTTGTTTGGGAGACACATTATAGTGGCAGAGGTTCTGATGTATCTTTTGGGTCCTATTTTTGCAGGCTGAGCTAGAGATTGGGATCTCCAGTGTGAGTCAAACTTCCAGTCTATCGATTGGCATTGTCTTGGTGCTTGATTTCTGCTGTCATTTGCTGGGATTATTTGTCCATTGCTAATTGTTCGTGAGGTCTCTAATGTAGGAGAAACCAAGAAATCACTTGGACTTGCGTAAGGTATAAAATGCAAGACTATACGTTGCAGGAGGTATAAAATGAAGCTACACAACTGTTTTAGACTTCTGTTTTCTGCACACTGACATCTTATTCAGGCTAGATCTTTTTTTTCAACATATTAAGTCATGTACTCGGATATATGGATATATTATAACCGAGTTATCCCTATAGCATTGAACCGTTGATCTATTGTCTATAATTTGAGTACCAGCCAAAGAATTTTAGTCATCTAATAAACTGAACTGTGTGGAGTCGGAATCAGGCGAAAAAGAATGGGTGAAAGTAGAAAACTGGAGCAGTTTTCAAACTGGTAAGTTAGGATATTTCTGGCACCTGTTTACTCTTTTGATTGGGTTTAAGTTGTTACCACACCATGAACATTGGAGAGCCATGGATAGTCCATACCCCATAGTTTGTTCTGGTTATTCTCACCACACAAATAAGCATTGGACAACAATAGTCAGTTGTTCCACAATACTCAAGAAATCCAGCAAGCCCTATATTAGAATTATATATCACATTGCTCGCCGCAATAGACTGATGACAAGGATCCCAGAGTCAGCATTGCCAACACAATCTTGTGCTCGCCGCAATAGACTTATGTAGTCTTACGTAAAAGTAAAATGAGTAGGAGTTAGTATCCATTACAAGGCAATGAACTTATGGATACATTTAAGCTAAATAATAAGCAAACCATACCAGCTACTCCTTATTGGATTACTCTCATTGAGATATAATGATTATGAGCTATAAAGAAGTATGACTTGTAGTTACTAATTGTGCACTGATTGTCTGATAATTCGTGTGTAGATAAGAAAGTTGTTGCACGAGCACACTCCAAAAATTTATCCAGTTACTATGGAAGGTACAGTGCGGTTTTCAGTACTTCAGAGAATTGAACTGATAATGAAACATAATTTACTTTTATTAAATATATGCTACTCCCTCCTATCCGGACTAATTGATGCAGCCTCTATACAATGTAAAATGGACATTATATAGAACTTTATACGTACCAGCCTAGACTCTATTATGGCATAGGCTTAGCTTTTCTTAGTGTACGAAACTCTATTATGATAATAAATAATGTCATTCCTTCCATGCATATTACACTATATATGGTCTAAAGCTTTGAGATGGGTTGATTTTGTGTTGAAAATGAATTCCACATCACTAGTATTAGCCATCTGATACAACTCACCAGTAGTTCCCTAGTTGATTTGCAGAAATATCACTAGTATGACCAGTGTTAGTTCCCCAGTTGATTTGCATAAATATCACTAGTCTGATCAGTGTTTTATGCAAATACACCTGTCGGATAACATTAATAAAAGTCCACCTTTTGGTCCCAAACTCGTCAAAAGTTCATTTTTGACACCCGAACTATAAGACTGTCAGATTTGCTACCTCGAACTATGAAATCCTCCTGTTTTCACCCTCAGGTGATTTTGCAAGTGATATTGGCTGATGTGGATGCCATGTGTCCACCGCAGCACTGCTGCACCATTCCCATGTCACAGTGTTTCTGTTATTGATCTTCTCGACCAATGTTTCTTCCATTTCTGACATTTTTTGGAAGCTTTTTATCTGAATGGTGGAGTTTGTTTTAGACTATTTTCTGTTACAGTGTTTGTTTTATTTATGGTAGTGGCATTGTTTTATTACTGTAGATTTTTAGAAAACTATATATAATGTTTTTTTTATAACTAGCAGCTTTTATACAACTCTGACATCTAGTATAATGGATATATTTTGTGATTTGAAGTTACTGATCTGTGCTCTTGTGTAATATTATGGTCTAATGTTTTTTGTTTTGTCTCTTTTTTTGTTGCTAGGAAAGTGGTGAGAAGATGTCGATGATATCTACTTGGGACTTTTAAATCAACACAACATAAAAAATTTCTGAACCTATGTCTCATAGGGGAGTGGAATGAACTCCATTGTTAGCAGATGTGTCATTGGTATACTGTGCAATTTTGTCCGTTCTTGGTATATTCTCGTGTAAGAAAATGTATTCATGAGATGAGTTATTGTGTTACGTAAACCTGGGAGATGTATGATGTGATGTTATATGATGGATGATTTTAATTCGACTTGGAGTTTTCTTGATTTGAATATGAAATAATGTTGGATTTAATATTAGACAAATAATTGGGTTGAAAAGGCCCAACAAATAGAAATGAAACCAAGTTCTGGAATAAAAAGTTGCTGAATTCAAAAATGAAAAAAGGCCAAAACTGAAACTGGACCAAATGTATTTGGGCACTAAAAGGCCAGGGCCGAAATTATAATGATAAAAAAATCGAAAAAAATACTAGAAGTGGCCGTAAATAGGCTAAAGCCCCAAAAGAAGCCCAATAAGGAAAAGCTCAAAAAAATAAAACCAGCCCATGTGATCAATTGAAATGGGTTGGGCTGATTTCAACCATGACATTTTGATTTCGTCGTAATTTGGCCACGTAGGACTGCCAAGTAGGATTGGGTTTGATTGCCAACGACGATTTAGGATCGTTGTAAAGGTTACGACGATCCAGGAATCGTCATAAAAGTTATGACGATTTTGATCCAAATGCCGCTGCTGTTCATTTGTGACGCTCCGTTTTCGACACTTGGTTTTTCGTCGTGAGATCGTCGTAAATTAAAAACCGTGACGATGTAGCGACGAAAAAATAGCGTCGTGTATTAGCATATTCCTTCTAGTGACTAGGCCAACCTGTTAAGCGAGGTTACCCATGTGCCGCCAAGTGATGGGGTGGGTTATACCTCCTCGCTGAGTCAAACCATGGGTGGAGCCCTCCGCGTACTCGCGCAACCATTACCCACCGTGATATGGGGTGGAACCCCTAGATGTTGATCTTTATCGGATTCGAGGGAGAAAACCTCAAGAACACGAGAAAGAACGGGGAGAAATCACAAGGGGAAACACCCAAGAATAAGTCCAATCACACATCCACTAGACTCACGTCGAGACAAAATCCACAAAGGTACAAGAACAAAAAAGGGAAAGAGGATACATGGTAGAGTTCATCCCAAATCCCAATGGGAGATGAGACCTTGAATTAACTAGGGATCTTCCCTACGAGAGGGTCCTTGGCATCCACTAGGATCTTCTCACCTAGAGGTGTTCGCCTCCATGGGAGATGGAAGTGGAAGGAGAAATGCTGAACTAGTCTATGAGCTAAACCATTTCTAACCCTAGAAAGGAGGTGGGGGAAGAGTATATATAGTCTTAGCCACGAAGGGGTAAGTGTGATAGGGATACTAGATCAAAGGCCGTAGCTGTTCACATGCGGTTCCAAACGTCCGACGGGTTCCGGTCGTCCTGTGGCTCACGAGGGACCCAACGTCCGGTGGCCTCCGGATTTCCAGCGATTCGGCTCTGGTCGGGTGGCACCAGAATTCCGGTGGATGTCAGTCGTCCGGGCGCTAATGTCTGGCAAATATTTGGTGGCTTGCGGTTGTCAAGCCGCTGTAGAATTTGGGCGGCGCCTCTTGAGGTTCTTGTTCGTCTATCGCCTTGGTGAGTTGGCCTTCACTCCGAGTGTCGCCATCACTACTGCAGGATGTTGGTAACACGACACTACAATCAGAGACCCTTTGACAAAACTGTGTGCGATGTATGAATCGCAAATGGTATATTTCAAGCTCCATCGCCAATAAGGCGAATTGTGTGTGATGGCGGACCCATCAAATATGATGCAGAAAAGACTTACGTGTGCAATTTGCGGCACATAGTTTTTCCATACAAACTGTTTGCGATTAGCTAAAATAACAAAAACGGTTACTCAGACCCATATGTGTGCGATGGAGGGCACACAGTTCACTACCATCAATTGTGTGCAATGATACAACATAACACAAATTATTCGGCATAACAAGATGTGTGCGATGTACAACAAACACGTGAGTAATCAGAATCATGTGCGAACACGAGAAATAACACAGACGATTCGTGCTAATCACCTGTGCGTGTTGTGGGGAAATGCTTTCTGGTATACAATTACCAGTGATTGATGAAATCATTGCCGATGGGTTTCGTTGTTTAGTTTGTGTGGGAAGACCAATAATAACCCAAACAATTCAACCGGACAAGGTGTGTGTGTTGTGGCCAGATGGTTTCTACCAAGCAATTGTATAAGATGTGATTTGCTCTGTTTGAACAACATCTATGATGTGTTTACAAAACACCAATATTATTGTTGCATAACCAACTTTAACATCCAATTACATAAGTGACTGCACAACACTTGTACATTCCTCAATGTAAATTTACAAGAAGTAGATGATCACCAAGTCATATTGTTCTTTGCATGATGGTTGCCACCACTAATTTGCTTGTGGCTACACCTCGCCATCTGCAGCAAGGAGGAATGTTCTCATGTGAACGATCCTCGTGTACATCTCGTAGCTTGTGTACGCGTGCTTGGTCGTGTACTTGATGTGTGCTTCATCTAGTTCGTCCACACAGGCCTTGTGCGAGACCGACTTGTCCTTGTCACACTCTACTGCTTCTTCTCGCTATAGTACGAGTCGGTGATGGCCGTGGAGAGGTCAACCAGGGAGCCCTTCTGCTTCTTCTTCTCGCTGCCCTAGACCCAATACTGATCTTGGATGTTGACAAGCTTCTGGCAGGACAAGCCCGAAGTCTTGAGCAACTTGAGATCAGTTGTGGTGTCCACGATTGCACATGAAGTCGGGGCTGTTGAGAAACTTGGCGAAACGCTCACGAGGCCTTCTGGCCAGATAGTAGTGGTAGGCGAGCACGTAATGGCGCACACATGATTGGGCGACGACAACCATCTGATCATGGACGGCACGACCGCCGGTGTACTCGAGGTCGAAGGCGACCACTTTGTACTTGTCATCCTCAGCAAGCAGCTGCTCCAATGTGTTGATGGAGTTCCCCACAAGGATCGATTCATTGATATACACAACCGAGAGGTCCATCTTCCTCATGTGGATGCCCACTTTGACCATAATGGTAAATTGCCACTCGACACCGGCAACCGCCATTGGATCCACACGGGAAGGTTGAATCGATGAAGAGATGTGCATCCTCTCTCTATTTTTTGTTGTCATGGGTGTTCTTCTTGTGTTGTGTGGCGATATCAAAAGGTCGAAGAGATGAAGGTAAATGGTCGCGGAAATAAATGGGTGGGCGCCACACGGCCTAGAACTTCGGCACGTCCGCATGGCAGTTTTTGTAGCGTTTAAATGCATGGTGGCCCACGTATAACTGCATGGTGCCGCCAAGTGTGGCGCAACTGCATGCATATAGTGCCCCAAACATGGAGGGATGGTGGCAAAGCATGCACGCACGAACGCGAGCGAAGCGCGTCGCGACCGATCAACTGTCTGCCTCATGCGTAGAGCAATTCACGACGGTGCATACAGAATGGCCGTTTTCTATGTAATAAATGTTGGAAATATGCCCTAGAGGCAATAATAAATTAGTTATTATTATATTTCTTTGTTCATGATAATCGTTTATTATCCATGGTATAATTGTATTGATTGGAGACACAAAATAAATGTGTGGATACATACAAAAACATTGTCCCTAGTAAGCCTCTAATTGACTAGCTCGTTGATCAAAGATGGTTAAGGTTTCCTAACCATAGACAAGTGTTGTCACTTGATAACGGGATCACATCATTAGAAGAATGATGTGATGGACAAGACCCAAACTATAAACGTAGCATATGATCGTGTCAGTTTATTGCTACCGTTTGGTGCATGTCAATATATCTGTTCCTATGACCATGAGATCATGCAACTCCCGGACACCGTAGGAATACCTTGTGGGTTATCAAACATTGCAATGTAACTGGGTGACTATAAAGGTGATCTACATGTATCTCCAAAGGTGTCTGTTGGGTTGGCAGGGATCAAGACTGAGATTTGTCACTCCATATAATGGAGAGGTATCTCTGGGCCCACTCGGTAATACAACATCACAACAAGCCTTGCAAGCAATGTGACTAAGGAGTTAGTTATGGGATCTTGTACTACGGAATGAGTAAAGAGACTTGCCGGTAACGAGATTGAACTAGGTATGGAGCTACCGACGATCGAATCTCGGGCAAGTAACACACCGAAGAACAAAGGGAACAACATACATGATTAACTGAATCCTTGACATAGAGGTTCACCCGATAGAGATCTTCGTAGAATATGTGGGAGCCAATATGGACATCCAGGTCCTGCTATTGGTTATTGACCAGAGAGTATCTCAGGTCATGTCTGCATAGTTCTCGAACCCGCAGGGTCTGCACACTTAATGTTCAGTGACGTTTCCTTATAGTTGAGTTATATGTGTTGGTGACAGAAGTTTTGTTCGGAGTCCCGGATGAGATCCTGGACGTCACGAGGAGTTCTGGAATTGTCCGAAAATGAAGATTGATATATAATAAGTTGGTATTTGCTTTCCGAAAGGTTTTCGGGCATTGCCGACAGTGTACCGGGAGTGACGAATGGGTTTCGGGGGCCCAATGGGTGGGCCCACCATGCCCCAAGGGGTCCACATGGGTTTGTTGGATGCGCACTAAGGCAAAATGGGCTAACAAAGTCATCCAAGGAAATCCCATGAGGAAAAAGTGGAAAATCCAAAAGAGGTGGGAAATTAAGGAAGGAGTCGTAATCCAAGTGGGATTGGAGGAGGACTCCTCCCTCCTCCCTTGTGGCGCAAGGCTTGCCCCATCCCTCCTCCTATATATACTAAAGGTTTAGAGCTGTTTGATAGACAACTTTGCCGCGTGCAACCCTAAACCTCTACTTCGTAGTTCTTTCTCTAGATCGGATTTTTGCAGAGCTCGGGCGGAGCCCCGCAGGAATAAGATCATCACCATCACCGGCGCACCGTCACCCTGCCGGGGAACTCATCTACTGCCCCGTATCTCTTGCTGGATCAAGAAGGCGGAGATCGTCATCGAGCTGTACGTGTGTTGAACACGGAGGTGCCATCCGTTCGGTGCTAGATCGGGACAGATCGTGGGACGACGGTGATTTGAATCACGAAGCAGTTCCACTACATCAACCGCGTTTCTTAATGCTTCCCGCTTAGCGATCTACAAGGGCATGTGGATCTGATCTCCCTCTCGTAGATGAACATCACCATGATAGGTCTTCGTGTGCGCAGGAATTTTTTTTCCCATGCAACGTTCCCCAACAGTGGCATCATGAGCTAGGTTCATGGGTAGATGGTACCTCGAGTAGAACACAAAAGAGTTTGTGGGCGTTGATGTTTGATTTACTGCGCTACTTAGTCTTTTCTTGATTCGGCAGTATTGTTTGATTGAAGGGGCCCGGACCAACCTTAGTCGTACGCTTACGAGAGACCGGTTTCATCGACTAACATGCAACTTGTTGCATAAAGATGACTGGCGGGTGTCTGTTTCTTCAACTTTAGATGAATCGGATTTGACCGAGGCGGTCCTTGGAAAAAGGTTAAATAGCAATTTGCATATCACCATTGTGGCTTTGCATAAGTAAGATGCGATCATACTAGATACCCATGGCAGCCACGTAAAACATGCAACAACAAATTAGAGGACATCTAAATTGTTTTTGCAGGGTATGCATGTGATGTGATATGGCCAAAGACATGATGTGATATATTGGATGTATGAGATGATCATGTTGTAATAGTTAAATATCGACTTGCACGTCGATGCTACGGCAACCGACAGGAGCCATAGGGTTGTCTTTAAACTAACGTTTGTGCTTGCAGATGCGTTTACTATATTGCTAGGTTATAGCTTTAGTAGTAATAGCAGAGATAGCACGACAACCTCGATGGCGGCACGATGATGGAGACCATGATGATGGAGATCATGGTGTGGCTCCGGTGACGATGAAGATCATGCCGGTGCTTTGGTGATGGAGATCAAGAAGCACAAGATCATGGCCATATCATGTCACTTATGAATTGCGTGTGATGTTAATCCTTTTTATGCACCTTATTTTTCTTAGTAGCATTATAAGGTGATCCCTCACTAGAATTTTGAGATAAAATTGTGTTCTCCCCGATTGTGCAGCATTGCGACTGTTCGTCGTTTCAAGACACCACGTGATGATCGGGTGTGATAGACTCAATGTTCACATACAACGGGTGCAAAACAGTTGCACATGCGGAACACTCAGGTTAAACTTGACGAGCCTAGCATGTACATACAAGGCCTTGGAACACAAGAGACCGAAAGGTCGAGCATGAATCATATAGTTGATATGATCAACATAGAGATGTTCACCACTGAAACTGTACTCAACTCACGTGATGATTGGAGTTGAGTTAGTGGATTTGGATCATGCGCCACTCAAATGACTAGAGGGATGTCTATTTTGAGTGGGAGTTATTAGTAATATGATTAGCTAAACTCAATTATCATGAACATAGTCAAAAAGGTCTTTGCAAATTATGTTGTAGCTTGCAATGTAGCTCTATAGTTTTTATATGTTCCTAGAGAAAATTTAGTTGAAAGATGATAGTAGCAATTTTGCGGACTGAGTCCATAAACTGAGGATTGTCCTCATTACTGCGCAGAAGGCTTATGTCCTTAATGCACCGCTCGGTGTGCTGAACCTCGAGCGTCGTCTCTGGATGTTGCGAACATCTAACATACACGTTTTTGATGACTACGTGATAGTTCAGTTGTTAGAGCATATTTCTCCATATGTGGTTTTGGTAATTGATGACAATTCCTATGGACTAATGGTTGCCTTAAGTTATATTTATAGGATTTGTCCATAGGCACTTCTTGAAGTCCATCTGTTGGGTTCAAGGAGTTTATATGATGACCAAGGAGGTATTCAAGGTATTATCCAAAGAATGGTCATAGAGACTCAAGGTTGATCAAGATCTCAGACAAAGAGTAAATCAAGATGATCAACAGACAAAGCGTAGAAGATGTACCGAGAGGGGTCAAGCGATCCCATGGTATGGTAAGCATTGTCCATTACGTGTTTGTGTACTAACTCATGGTCTTCTTGAGAGTTCTATGTGGGGTTAGGTGTGTTTCCATGGGCTTGCGTCTAGAGGAAGATCTCATACAACCCATGGAGGATGATGTCAAGTGGTGGAGGATGGTGGCAATGGACTTGTAAAGATATGTTGAAGAGTAGCTCACCCATAGTGTGTATGGGGGAGTAATCAACTAGTCTTCATCAAGCCAACGGAATCAAGAAAGGTGGTCCATCATGAGGAAGCCAAGATCATCATCATCTAGCTCAAGAGGACAAGGTGCAAGGTATAGGTTTGCCCTTGATAGGTTTTCTGTTTTAGGATAGATTGTCGTACTAACAAGGGGGGCTCTCAAGTGAATAGCTTGATCGTATCGTTCGTTGAGAGCTCAAACCATTTTCATCCTTGCATCATACTTCTTGGTTCTTTTTTGGTTTTTCTCTTTGTGAGTTTTAGAGCTTATGGTGATCTTCATGACAAGCTCGAGTTCATCGAAAACGGAGTCCATATGCACCTTCTATGATGTTTTTGATGCTCGGAGTTTTTATCGGTCTTATTCGAAGAAGGGTTCTCACCATTTTCTTATGGTACTTTTCTCACTTGCCTCTTATTGATATTTCTATCAAGATTGTGTTAGCCCATGTCGTTAGTTTTCGAACAAACTTGGTTTCGTTGAATTCGGAGTCCGTATGCGAAAGTTAGAGGAGTTTCAGTATCCAGCGATAGTACCGCTCCTCGTGCGAGCGGTAGTACCGCCCCCGGAGCGGTAGTAATTTTTTACTACCGCTCCCTAGCGGTAGTACCGCTCCTGTAGCGGTAGTACCACCCGTGGAGTGGTAGTAATTTTTTACTACCGCTCTAGGAGCAGTAGTATCGCTCCACCGGACTGTTTTTCGCATCCTTTTTTACCTCAGCATGGTTGGTGAACCTACCGAGCGGTAGTACCGCTCCCATGAGAGGTAGTACCGCTCTGGGCGGGCTGTGAAGCATAACGGTTGGATTTTTCCCCACCTATAAAAGGGGGTCTTCTTCCCCATTGAACCTTATCTCTTTAGCTCGTGTTCTTCCCCCATCGTTGATCTTCTTCGAGCTTGCTAATTATCAATCCCTCCAATGATTCTTGCTAGTTCTTGAGGGAAAAGAGAGAGGAGATCTAGATCCACATTTCCACCAATCACTTTCTATTCTAAGTGAGGGGAACCCATTGGGTCTAGATCTTGGAGTTCTTCGTGTTCTTCTTCATTCTTCCTCTCATTTTCCTCCCTAGCATTAGTTGCTTTGGTGGGATTTGGGAGAGAAGGATTTGGGCACTCCGTGTGCCCTTGCCATTGCATTTGTTGCATCGGTTTGAGTTCTCCACAGTGATACGTGGAAGTGATAAGTTCAGAAGCTTATTACCTTTGGGTACTTGGTACCCCTAGAAGCTTGGTGGTGCCTCGAAGCTCAATCATTGTGGTGTAAAGCTCCGGGAAAGCATCGGGGTCTCCAATTAAGTTGTGGAGATTTCCCCGAGCATTTGTGATCACCTCGAAGCCATATGCCATTGTGGTGAAGCTTTGTGGTGTTATTGGGAGCCTCCAATTAAGTTGTGGAGATTGCCCCAACCTTGTTTGTACGGGTTCGGTGACCGCCCTCAAGGGTCCCTTAGTGGAATCACGGCATCTTGCATTGTGCGAGGGCGTGAGGAGATTATGGTGGCCTTAGTGGCATCTTGGGGAGCATTGTGCCTCCACACCGCTCCAACGGAGATCAGCATCCGCAAGGGTGTGAACTCCGGGATACATCATCGTCTCCGCGTGCCTCGGTTATCTCTTACCCGAACCCTTTACTTATGCACTTTACTTTGTGATAGCCATAGTGTTTCTTGTCATATATCTTGCTATCACTTAGTTGTTTATCTTGCCTAGCAGAAGTTCTTGGTGCACATACTTGAGCCTAGTTGTTTTAGGTTTTGTGCTTGACAAATTAAACGTTAGTTTTATTCCGCATTTGTTCAATCCTAAACCATAATTATTTTAAAGCGCCTATTCACCCCTCTCTAGGCGACATCCACGTCCTTTCAATTGGTATCAGAGCTAGGTCTCTCTTTATTAGGTTTAACCACCTAGAGAGTAAGGATGCCGACTAGGGGTTTAGGATTCTCTGACACTCTTACTTTTGATGGGACAAATTTTGATGTTTGGGTAATTCGCATGCTTAATGACTTTAGGGTCATGGACGCAAACTTGGAGAGAATTGTAGATATGGGTTTTTCTCCTCCAAATGATTCTCAAAATATATATTTAGAGGATGAGAAAACTCTTATCTCAATGCTCAAGCTTCTAATGTGCTTTTTGATACTTTGAGCAATGTAGTTATATTGCAACTCATGCCATTCCGGGATGCTCATGAGTTGTGGACAAAGCTTCATGATAAATATGGTATGTCAAAGATTTGTGGGAATTATTGTTCTCCCTCCACCTCCGGTCGTGTGGTCTTCTCAACTTCATCTACTTCACCTACATGTGGATTGCCACAAGGTAATGATATGGTGAGTAGTGGTGATCATTGCAATGATGATAGTGGGTTTATTGTTGATGATCCTTCATCACTATATTATTGCAATGCTTCATCATTGGCATTAACACTTCGAGCACTCTAAATGTTTTACATGCTTGTGTTGATAGTCCTTGCATATCATGTAAAAACTGCTTGACTAAATCTCATGATGATATGCTTCCTATATATTGTTGCCATGATAAATATATATATATTTCCTTGAGTTGTTGTGCTAACAATGTAGAGGAAATTCATCACTCCATGGAACAAGATGTGGCCTTGAATGATGCTTTAAGGGATCCTACATCATCATCTATTGTTACTCACTTTTGTCTTATGGCTAAGGCTTCAAAGGTATCTCCTACTTTGAATCCCAATGTATCTCATGATGATGATGTTAATGATAATGAGGATGAGAATAATGATGAAGAGAGTGATACTGTTGCATCCATAAAAATTAAGGGTGAAATGATTTTTAAATCTCTTTATAAGAATAAACTTGCTTGTTCAAACTTCTTGGAAATCATGTCTATTGCCATTGAGGGCAAGAAATACTTTGAGTAGTTGGAAGCTCATCTCGAGGAGCACGAGGCCACCATTGAGACAATGGAAGGTCATGAGCGTGATTACGCTAACGAGATCGCGGAGCTATATCAAGCTCTTGAAAATAAACAAACCACCAAGGAATCTCTTGAGGAAACCTTTGCTATAGAAGTATCTAGATTAAAGGAATCTCATGATAGAGCTCTCGAGATGGCTAATGATTTTAGAACTAAAAACGATAAGCTTGAAGTTGCACATGCTAAACTCGTTGAGGACTATGAGCACCTCGAAAATGGCTCAAGGGCTATTAAGAGTTCACTCATCGAACTCACCGAGTCTCATGCTCAACTTGAAGCTTCATATGCTAAAGAGCTTGCCAAGTTGCCTTCTCCTCTTATTGTTAATAATGACGCTTGTGCTACTAACTCTACTTCTTGTGAAGCATCCAATTTAAAGGAGAATGTTGAGCTAAGGGCTCAACTTGAGTTGCTATCTAGCAATTATAGGAAATTGGAAGAAAGTCATGTAAGGCTCACAAGCTGTCATGATGATCTTCTAGTATCCCATAATGTGCTAAAATTAGCTCATGAGGCTATTACTGTCAAGGTAACATCGAGAGAGCCTCATGTGGACATTAGCACTACTTCTAGTCAAAATGCTATATTGCCATGTGCTAATCCTCGTAATTCATCTACTCATAATGCTGCTACATCTTGTGATGAATTACTTTCCATGCCTTGTTGCTCTAACAATGAAGCTTATACTTCCTCTAGTACTTGTGTTGATACTAACCATGTAGAGGAAATCAAAGATCTCAAGGCCCAAGTCACTTCCTTGAAGAAAGACTTGGAAAAGAGTCATGAAGGAATGTCCACACTCAACAATGTATTTTGTGGGCAAAAATCCCCAAATGACAAAGATGGATTTGGATTCAACTCCAACAATAAGAATAAGTCCAAAATCTTCAAGAAGAAGGGCCAAGAACAAGTCAAGAATTCGGCCAAGATTATTTGCTTCAAGTTCAAAATTGAAGGGCACCATGTTAGATCATGCCCACTAAAGAAGAAGCCCCAAAGTCACAAGCAACAAGGGAAACGACCACAAGTTCAATCACATACTCAACTACAAGTTGAAGAAAGGCACCTTCCCAAGAAGACCCAATCCAACACTCCTCATGTTGAGAAATAAATAGGGAAGAAATTAAAGGGTAGATGTTGCTACTTATGTCGTCAGAAGGGTCACTTCGCTTCTTCTTGCACGAGAGGTAATTTATCCAACCCAATCATTATTGATGATATCTATTCTCTTGGGAAGGATAAGGTTGGCAATGTGTTTGCCAATTTTGTTGGTACTCGAAGTGGTGTCAAGAAAAGTACCATTTGGGTTGCCAAGCCTATTGTGACTAACCTCTTAGGACCCAACGTGGTTGGGGACCAACAATCTCAAACTTGATCAATAGGTGAATGTGGAGGACATTGGAAACTTGGATACATAATTAAGAATTAAGGGGTCTCAATCATTCATATTATCTCAAGCCAAGTCATTTGGATTATCGAGTTTCTATCTCATATCCAATTTGCCTCCTTACGGTAACTTGCACTTAAATTGTTTACATTGTTAGTTACTTGTCCCTTTGCATGTTGTGGTTTTGTACCTTGCATGTGTTTGTATATGTTGTGCTTCCAACTTGCTTATCTTGAGTAATCGAGTATGTGTATGCTGGTTTGCACATCATGTACATGTGATTCTTGTAGTTAGCCTTTTTGCATCTTGTTTGTATCTTTGTTGGTTCTTGTGAGAAATTAATGGATTATCCCATTGTGGGGGAGTGATGTGCTTTGCATACCTCACAATCCTATAAATGTGTATACATGGGGAATACCACTTAGTATTGATATTTCAAGATTATCTAGTTTCTATGTGGTATGTCTTACTCATGAGAAATTCAAATTCTATATGGTCCATTAATTATCTCTTGTTGGTTTTAATTTTCCACTTGTTAATATTGTTGGGTTATCACATTATGGGGGAGTAATATGCTATGTGCAAATCACAAGCCTAGAAAATGTGTACATTTGAGGTATTGCCACTTAGTGTTGATATTGTAAATTATCTTGTTCCTAGGTGGCATGTTAGCTCTACAAGTGTCATTTGCTTGCGTTTTAGGGCTAAAGATGATGTTGGATATATTTGGGATCTACCAATGAGTATAATTTCCAAAATACTTCTTGTCCTTGACAATTGGTATTCCCATCATGTGGTAGAAATTGCTAATCGTCTTTACAGTGGATTATGTGTTTCGTTTGTCTTCCTCGCCTCTTGTGGATCTATTTTAACATGTCTAGTGTTTTTATAGATATAGAGAAAGTGATGATCCCATCTTGTGCATTTTGTATTTAAATGCAAATTCTATATAAGGCAATCCCTTGGGGGAGCTATCCTATTTTATTTAGAACACTATCTTTATTCTCCCATCATAAAATCTTTTGATCCCCATCGAGTGTGTGTTGATGGGAGGCAAGTCTTGCTCTTTATGATGCTTTGTGCCATCATCAAAATTTGTCGAGGGTTTGGTTTGTTGGAACCTAGCTCTCTTTTGGAAACTAGATACTTCGTGTTTGTTTTCCTTCAATTGGTATCTTGTTTCCTTTTATTTGGCATGTTCCAATGGATATATATCTCATTCCTTGAGGTATCTTTTAATTGATATCCTTCAAGTGATAGTTTTTCGCTTGGTATCTTATTATCACTTGATATGTTGTCTTTTGGTGTCTTATCAACTTTGTGTTGAGTTGATTCTTCAAAGCCTTGAGCATGCATATTTACTATATATAGCTACTTTTGCTTGCTTTCTTTCTTTGACCCAATATATAGGGGAAACTCCACCTTGTCATAAATTGGCTAAAGTGTGCATGAAATTCAAATTCATATCTATGTGCACATATGTATGTGGAGTTTGTCCTATGTATTGTTGGTTATCTAACTCTTTGGTCCCAATGAATTTGGCACCATTTTTGTTTGTTTTGTTGTTCCAGGAACAATTGGAGATGCGTAGGATGCTCGGCTCACCTATAAGGAAGGTGTTGAGACCATGTGATTATTGGAGCCAAGTTAGGATGATCAACAAACAACTATCTACTACATCAATCCAATTTTGTCTTGGCAACAAGTATCTACTTCAGGCATTCATTTCTTGCAAAGGCCCAAACCTGACTTTCTTTTCCAGGTTGCATCATGGCATGAATCTCTTGATTCCTTCTTGTAGTACTTGTTTCCTTTCTCAAAGCATCCGAACGATGATGTCTTATTGCTAGTTGAGATTTCTTTGATGTTCGTATGTTGTAAGTTCATACTGTACAATAAGAAAATATTAGGCCATGTGCTATGCTTCCAAGCAAAGATCTTATTGATATATTTATGACTTCCTTTAGGATATCTTGTTTGTTCCTTCTTGTAACCATTTCGTGTGTACATCCTTCTTTGTGGATATATATCATCATGAATGTCTTCTACTTAGAATCTTTTACACATGAGAGAAGTTACATCTCTAATTGATATCCTCTTTTCTTTCACGTCCACTGTTGCATTTCCTTTTTCAGTTTTGGTGGCTTCGTGAAAGGATTTGTCTTGAGTGCGTATCTTATTTTCCTACATCTTGATGCACTCTTTGGCCGTGAAGATTATTTTTCCTCATGCTTGTCTTGATGAGGGTTTTGCCATTTCGATTGGTATCCCTCCTCTTGACAAGGTTCTTATTTCCTATCTTCACCATGGGTTGTCACAAGCGTTGGTTCTTATTTCGTTTATTAGTAAGCTTGTGAACCCATTTTCTAGTGTGTGTGTGGGGGGGAATGATATGTCTTGCACTTTGTTTCTCATTTCATCAAGACTATGTTGATGAGTAATGCTCATCCTTATCTTAGTCTTCTCAAGTGCTTTGCCATGACTCACACACATTATTTTGGTTGAGCCTATTCTTAAGTTGCTTCTTTTACATGTTTCTCAACCATTTGTTTTGTGCAAAGTGATATGCTTATTGTCTCATCTATCTTCTTGCAATCATTGTGTGTTTTTATTAATTTTGGGGGAGCAACGACCCTATTTTGTGCACTTGTATCAAATACAAAAATCTCTTATTAGTGCACAAATCATGGGGAGCTTCTCTAGCTTTGATAAAACACTCTTTTGCCTTTATCACAATATCTTTTATTCATGTGGTTCGAAGGACCATATGATTGTTTGTTCCATCTGGTATTTTTTGATTGCTTGCCTCTATTTTTGTATGTCTTTGTGGCATACGATCATTTTATTTGCAATCTTTAGGTCCTCGATATAGTTCGTTTTCCTCCGACTTCTTATCATTGTATATGTGTATTTCTCTGCACTCATTTGTTGAGAAGTACACACTTTGTGGAGGACCACCTACTATGTTGGCTTTCTAAACTTTTTGTCCATTTTGGCAATCGATGCCAATGGGGGAGAAGTTTAGAGAGTTTAGTTTGGTTATGCTTAGAGGGTTTTGCTTTTATTGCATAAGCATTTACATCTTGTACGCATGCATTACTGCTTTGCATGTGTGTGCTTGGTTATGCTTATTTCCTTATACAAACTCTCTTTAAGTGTTTGACATCAATTACCAAAATGGAGGAGATTGTTAGTGCATATTTGTCCATATGTGGTTTTGGTAATTGATGACAATTCCTATGGACTAATGGTTGCCTTAAGTTATATTTATAGGATTTGTCCATAGGCACTTCTTGAAGTCCATCTATTGGGTTCAAGGAGTTTATATGATGACCAAGGAGGTATTCAAGGTATTATCCAAACAATGGTCATAGAGACTCAAGGTTGATCAAGATCTCAGACAAAGAGTAAATCAAGATGATCAACACACAAAGCGTACAAGATGTACCGAGAGGGATCAAGTGATCCCATGGTATGGTAAGCATTGTCCATTACATGTTTGTGTACTAACCCATGGTCTTCATGAGAGTTCTATGTGGGGTTAGTTGTGTTTCCATGGGCTTGCATCTAGAGGAAGATCTCATACAACCCATGGAGGATTATGTCAAGTGGTGGAGGATGGTGGCAATGGACTTGTGAAGATATGTTGAAGAGCGGCTCGCCCATAGTGTGTATGGGGGAGCAATCAACTAGTCTTCATCAAGCCAACGCAATCAATTAAGGTGGTCCATCTTGAGGAAGCCAAGATCATTGTCATCTAGCTCAAGAGGGCGAGGTGCTAGGTATAGGTTTGCCCTTGATAGGTTTTCTATTTTAGGATAGATTGTCGTACTGACAAGGGGGCCCTCAAGTGAGTAGCTTGATCGTGTCGTTCGTTGAGAGCTCAAACCATTTGCATCCTTGCATCATACTTATTGGTTCTTGTTTGGTGTTTCTCTTTGTGAGTTTTAGAGCTTATGGTCATCTTCATGACAAGCTCGAGTTCATCGAAAACGGAGTCCATATGCACCTTCTATGATGTTTTCGATGCTGGGAGTTTTTACCGGTCTTATTCAAAGAAGGGTTCTCACCATTTTCTTATGGTACTTTTCTCACTTTCTTCTTATTTATATTTCTATCAAGATTGTGTGAGCCCATGTCGTTAGTTTTCCAACAAACCTGGTTTCGTTGAATTCAGAGTCCGTATTCGAAGGTTAGAGGAGTTTCAGTATCCAGCAGTAGTTCCGCTCCTGGTGCGAGCGGTAGTACCGCTCCTGTAACGGTAGTACCGCCCCCGGCGCGGTAGTACCGCCCCTAGAGCGGTAGTAATTTTTTACTACCGTTCCTGTAGCGGTAGTACCGCTCCTGGAGCGGTAGTAATTTTTTACTACCGCTCCCTAGCCGTAGTACCGCTCCGCCGGACTGTTTTTCGCATCCTTTTTGGCCTCAGCATGGTTGGTGAAACTACCGAGCGGTAGTACCGCTCCCATGAGCGGTAGTACCGCTCTGTGCGGGCTGTGAAGCATAACGGTTGGATTTTTCCCCACCTATAAAAGGGGGTCTTCTTCCCCATTGAACCTTATCTCTTTAGCTCGTGTTCTTCCCCCATTGTTGACCTTCTTCGATCTTGCTAACTCTCAACCCCTCCAATGATTCTTGCTAGTTCTTGAGGGAAAAGAGAGAGGAGATCTAGATCCACATTTCCACCAATCACTTTCTCCTCTAAGTGAGGGGAACCCATTGGGTCTAGATCTTGGAGTTCTTCGTGTTCTTCTTCATTCTTCCTCTCATTTTCCTCCCTAGCATTAGTTGCTTTGGTGGGATTTGGGAGAGAAGGATTTGGGCACTCCGCGTGCCCTTGCCATTGCATTTGGTGCATCGTTTTGAGTTCTCCACGGTGATACGTGGAAGTGAGAACTTGAGAAGCTTATTACCTTTGGGGTACTTGGTACCCCTAGAAGCTTGGTGGTGCCTCGGAGCTTAATCATTGTGGTGTAAAGCTCCGGGCAAGCGTCGGGGTCTCCAATTAAGTTGTGGAGATTGCCCCGAGCATTTGTGGTCACCTCGAAGCCATATGCCATTGTGGTGAAGCTTTGTGGTGTTGTTGGGATCCTCCAATTAAGTTGTGGAGATTGCCCCAACCTTGTTTGTACGGGTTCGGTGACCGCCCTCAAGGGTCCCTTAGTGGAATCACAACATCTTGCATTGTGCAAGGGCGTGAGGAGATTACGAAGGCCTTAGTGGCATCTTGGGGAGCATTGTGCCTCCACACCGTTTCAATGGAGATTAGCATCCGCAAGGGTGTGAACTTCGGGATACATCATCGTCTCCGCATGTCTCGGTTATCTCTTACCCGAACCCTTTACTTATGCACTTTACTTTGTGATAGCCATATTGTTTCTTGTCATATATCTTGATATCACTTAAATTTTTATCTTGCTTAGCATAAGTTATTGGTGCACATAGTTGAGCCTAGTTGTTTTAGGTTTTGTGCTTGACAAATTAAACGTTGGTTTTATTCCGCATTTGTTCAAAACTAAACCGTAATTATTTTAAAGCGCCTATTCACCCCCCTCTAGGCGACATCCACGTCCTTTCATCTGTGCGTAATGCTTCACTACTTAGAATTGGGGTGCCGAAGACATTTTGAAACGTCTCGGAACATATGAGATGTTCCAAGAGATGAAATTGGGATTTCATGCTTGTGCCCTTGTTAAGAGGTATGAGACCTCTGACAAGATTCTTTGTCTACAAAGTAAGGGAGAAAAACTCAATCGTTGAGCATGTGCTCAGATTGTCTGAGTGCTATAATTGCTTGAATCGAGTGGGAGTTGAACTTCCAGATGAGATAGTGATGGTTATCCAAAGTCACTGCCACCAAGCTACTAGAGCTTCGTGATGAACTATAACATATCAAGGATACATATGATGATCCTTGAGCTATTCGCAATGTTTGACACTGCGAAAGTAGAAATCAAGTAGGAGCATTAATTGTTGATGGTTAGTAAAACCACTAGTGTCAAGAAAGGGCAAGGGTAAGAAGGGATACTTTATGAAACGACAAAACAGTTGCCGCTCTAATGAAGAAACCCAGGGTTGAACCCAAACCCGAGACTAAGTGCTTCTGTTATGAGGGAAATGGTCACTGAGGCGGAACTACCCTAGATACTTGGTAGATGAGAAGGCTGGCAAAGTCGACAAAAGTATATTGGATATACCTGATATTTATGTGTACCTTACTAGTATTCCTAGTGGCACCAGGGTATTAGATACCGGTTCAGTTGCTAAGTGTTAGTAACTCGAAGTTATAGCTACGGATTAAAAGGATACTAGCAAGGGTGAGGTGATGATGTGTGTTGGAAGTAATTCTAAGGTTGATGTGGTCAAACATCGCACGCTCCCTCTACCATCGGGATTGGTGTTAAACCTAAATAATTGTTATTTGGTGTTTGCATTGAGCATGAACATGATTGGATTGTGTTTATTGCAATACGATTATTCATCTAAAGAGAATAATGGTTATTCTATTTGTTTGAATAATTACCTTCAATGGTTTATTGAATCTCGATCGTAGTGCTACACATGTTCATAATATTGATGCCAAAATATACAAAGTAGTAATGATAGTACCACTTACTTGTGGCACTGCCACTTGAGTCATGTTGGTATAAAAAGCATGAAGAAGCTTCATGCTGATGAATCTTTGTACTCACTCATTTTTGAAACGTTTGAGACATGCAAACCATACCTATTGGTATAAACGCATGAAGAAACTCCATGCAGATGGATCATTTGGACTCACTTGATTTTGAATCACTTGAGACATGGAAATCATACCACATCGGCAAGATGACTGAAGGCCTCGTTTTCCAGTGTGATGGAATTAGAAAGTAACTTCTTGGAAGTAATACATTTTTGATGTGTGCAGTCCAATGAGTGCCGAGGCACGCAGTGGATATCGTTATGTTCTTACTTCACTGACGATTTGAGTAGATATAGGAGTATTTACTTGATGAATCACAGGTTTGAAATATTGAAAAGTTCAAGCTTTTTCAGAGTGAAGATTGTCGTGACAAGAGGATAATCTGTCTACGATATGATCATAGAGATGAATATCTGAGTTGCGAGTTTTGGTACACAGTTAAGACAATGTGGAAATTGTTTCGCAATTCATGCCACCTAGAACACCATAGTGTGATGGTGTGTCCGAATGTCATAGCCGCGCCCTATTGGATATAGCGCATACTATGATGTCTCTTATCGAAATACCACTATCGTTTTGGGTTATGGATTAGAGACAACCGCATTCACTTTAAATAGGGCACCACGTATTTCCGTTGAGATGACACCGTATGAATTATGGTTTGGAGAAACCTAAGTTGTCGTTTCTTAAAAGTTTGGGGATGCGATGCTTATAATGTTTCAGGATGATAAGCTCGAACCCAAAGCGGATAAATGCATCTTCATAGGACACCCAAAACAGTTGGGTATACCTCCTATCTCAGATCCGTAAGAAAAGTGTTTGTTTCTAGAAACGGGTCCTTTCTCGAGGAAAAGTTTCTCTCGAAAGAATTGAGTGGGAGGGTGGTGGAACTTGAGGAGGTTATTGATCCGTCATTCAACCAGTGTGTAGTAGGGCGCAGGAAGTTGTTCCTCTGGCGCCTACGCCAATTGAAGTGGAAACTGATCATAGTGATCATTAAGCTTCGGATCAAGTTACTACAAACCTTGTAGGTCGACAAGGTCACGCACTACTATAGAGTGGTACGGTAACCCTGTCTCGAAGGTCATGTTATTGAACAACAATGAACCTACGAGCTATGGAGAAGCGATGGTGGGCCCGGATTCCGACAAATGGCTGGAGGCCATGAAATCCGCGAGAGGATCCATGTATGAAAACAAAGTGTAGACTTTGGAAGAACTACTTGATGGTCGTAAGACTATTAAGTACAGATGGATCTTTAAAAGGAAGACACACGATGATGGTGAAAAGTCACCATTAAGAACATCTCGACTTATCGCAAAGATGTTTCCGACAAGTTCAAAAAGTTGACTATGATGAGACTTTCTCACTCATAGAGATACTAAAAGTCTGTTGGAATTATGTTAGCAGTTGCTGCATTATTTATGAAATTTTGCAGATAGGATGTCAAAACATTGTTTCCTCGAAGGTTTCCTTGAGGAAAGGTTGTATGTGATACAACCAGAAGGTTTTGTCGATCCTAAGGATGCTAAAAAGTATGCAAGCTCCAGCGATCCATCTATGCACTGGTGCAAGCATCTCGGAGTTGGAATATACGCTTTGATGAGATGATCAAATCTTTTTGGTTTATACAAGTTTTATGAGGAACTTGTATTTCCAAATAAGTGAGTGGGAGCACTATAGAATTACTGATAAGTATATGTGGTTGACATATTGTTGATCAGAAGTAATATAGAATTTCTGGAAAGCATAAAGGGTTGTTTGAAAGGAGTTTTTCAAAGGAAAACCTGGATAGAGCTACTTGAACATTGAGCATCAAGATCTATAGAGATAGATCAAAAACGCTAAATAGAACTTTCAATGAAATGCATGCCTTGACAAGTTTTTGAAGGAGTTCAAAATAGATCAGCAAAGAAGGAGTTCTTGGCTATGTTGTAAGGTGTGAATTTGAGTAAGACTCAAAGCCCGACCACGGCAGAAGAAATCGAAAGGACGAAGGTCGTCCCCTATGACTTAGTCGTAGGCTCTAAAGTATGCCATGCTGTGTACCGCACCTGATTTGTGCCTTTCCATAAGTCTGTTAAGGGGTACAAAGAGTTATCCAGGATTGAATCACTGAACAACAGTCAAAGTTATCCTTAGTAACTAATGGACTAAGGAATTTTTCTCGATTATGGAGGTGACTAAAGAGTTCTATGTAAAGGGTTACATCGATGCAAGCTTTGACACTAATCCGAATAACTCCAAGGAGTAAAGCGGATTCGTGTAGTGGAGCAGTCATTTGGAATAGTTTGAAATGGCACGTAGTAGCAACATCTAGAGGATAACATAGAGATTTGTAAAGCACACACAGATCTGAAAGATTCAGACTCATTGACTAAAACCTCTCTCACAAGAAAGACGTGATCAAACCCCAGAACTGTATGGGTGTTGGATTCGTTCAAATCACATAGTGACGTGAACTAGATTATTGACTCTAGTGCAAGTGGGAGACTGTTGGAAATATTCCCTAGAGGCAATAACAAATTAGTTATTATTATATTTCTTTGTTCATGATAATCTTTTATTATCCATGCTATAATTGTATTGATTGGAGACACAAAATACATGTGTGGATACATAGGCAAAACACTGTCCCTAGTAAGCCTCTAGTTGACTAGCTCGTTGATCAAAGATGGTTAAGGTTTCCTAACCATAGACAAGTGTTGTCACTTGATAACGGGATCACATCATTAGGAGAATGATGTGATGGACAAGACCCAAACTATAAACGTAGCGTATAATCGTGTCAGTTTATTGCTACCGTTTTCTGCATGTCAATGTATCTGTTCATATGACCATGAGATCATGCAACTCCCAGACACCGGAGGAATACCTTATGGGTTATAAAACGTCGCAATGTAACTGGGTGACTATAAAGGTGCTCTACATGTATCTCCAAAGGTGTCTCCTGGGTTGGCATGGATCAAGACTGGGATTTGTCACTCCGTGTAACGGAGAGGTATCTTAGGGCCCACTCGGTAATACAACATCACAACAAGCCTTGCATGCAATACGGGATCTTGTATGATGGAACGGGTAAAGGGACTTGCCGGTAATGAGATTGAACTAGGTCTGGAGATACCGATGATCGAATCTCGGGCAAGTAACATACCGAAGGACAAAGGGAACATCATACGTGATTAACTGAATCCTTGACATAGAGGTTCAACCGATAGAGATCTTCGTAGAATATGTGGGAGGTAATATGGACATCCAGGTCCCGCTATTGGTTATTGACCACAGAGTGTCTCAGGTCATGTCTGCATATTTCTCAAACCCGCAGGGTCTGCACACTTAAGTTCGGTGATGTTTCGGTATAGTTGAGTTATATGTGTTGGTGAACGAAGTTTTGTTCGGAGTCTCGGATGAGATCCCGGACGTCACGAGGAGTTCCGGAATGGTCCGGAAACGAAGATTGATATATAGGAAGTGGGTATTTGGATTCCGGAAGGTTTTCGGGCATTGCCCGCAGTGTACCGGGAGTGACGAATGGGTTCTGGGGGACCACTGGGTGGGCCACCATGCCCCAAGGGGTCCACATGGGTTTGTTGGATGCGCAATAAGGCATAATGGGCTGACAAAGTTATCTAAGGAAAGCCCATGAGGAAAAACTGGAAAATCCAAAAGAGGTGGGAAATTAAGGAAGGATTCCTAATCCAAGTGGGATTGGAGGAGGACTCCCCCCTCCTCCACTTCGGCCGACCCAAGGGCTCCTCCCTTGTGGCGCAAGGCCTGCCCCTCCCTCCTCCTATATATACTAGAGGTTTAGGGCTGTTTGAGACACAACTTTGCCACGTGCAACCCTAAACCTCTACTTCGTAGTTCTTCCTCTAGATCAGATTTCCGCGGAGCTCGGGCGGAGCCCTGCAGGAATAAGATCATCACCATAACCGGCGCGCCTTCACGCTGCCGGAGAACTCATCTACTTCCCCATCTCTCTTGCTGGATCAAGAAGGAGGAGATCGTCATCGAGTTGTACGTGTGCTGAACGCGGTGGTGCCGTCCGTTCGGTGCTAGATCGGGATGGATCGTGGGACGACGGTGATTTGAATCATGAAGCAGTTCCACTACATCAACCGCGTTTCTTAACGCTTCCCGCTTAGCGATCTACAAGGGTATGTGGATCCGATCTCCCTCTCGTAGATGAACATCACCATGATAGGTCTTCGTGTGCGTAGGAATTTTTTTGTTTCCCATGCAACGTTCCCCAATAATAAAATGCAAAAACTTTTTCATTATTAACTGTTTCTGTACTTGTCATTTCTCCTTCCGTGTTCCGTCTTGTCACCTCGTGGCCGCCCAAGGATTTTAGTGCACGCTTCGGAGTGTGCATGTATTTCTTTTGGCCTTCGCGGACCCGCGCAACCGTGCACGTTTCCACACAAGCTTCCTGCGTGGTTTGCCGAAATTCCACAAACCCCCAATGCTTGGTTGCTTGTTTTATAAGCCCTCACGGCCGACGTCCACACAGTGATTCACCCCCTCTCTCCCGTAGCTTCTCAAATTTTCTTCTTCCCCAGTCACCAATGACGTTCGTCCATCGTCGTTGTGTCGCCACTCCGCCAGAGGACAACTCTAGCTAGGAGGCTGCATCACGTCTTCGGCGAAGTACTCAAAAGCATGTAGTGCGCATGGCGTCCTTGTTGGGTGTGCGCATGCCAAACACTATACGCTTCGCCACCGTTGCCTGAAGGTAGTTGCTGGCATCGACCACCGTGGCCTCCACACCATCGCCGGCCGTCATTGTTGCCACCCTACCAGCGGCCGCCTTAGCCGCCACCACACTATTGTAAACCTTGGCCTTCACCCCACCATCAGCCGTTGGGGTCATCAGCCACTCACGCACTGCGACCGAAAGGCAGGAGGAGGAGGCTGCGAGCAATGCCTAGCCGCTTGGCCTTTGTGTCAACGGGCTTGCGTGCTACATCAACTTCCTGCACGAGGAGGAGGAGCGCTAGGTTGAGCATGCAAAGAGGCTCACCGTCGTCGTGGCAGCAACCGATGCCGCAAAAGTGGCATGGAATGAGGAGATCTACACCGAGTCCTGCCGCTTCGAGGTGGCGTGTTAGGAGCGGTGGAGGGCAGCAGCAACAAGCGACAGATTCGGCTCCTCCAGCTCGTCGGTAGGCTTCTCCTCCTCTCCCTCTTATCGAACGCGCTTGAGAGAGGAGAGGATGTTGGAAGTAGTGCAAAGCCCTTCCATAGTACTAGTGTTTATGGGCTATTTTGTTGAGTTCATCTAACTATAGATATGGTTGAATTGTACCACATACTTTAAATTATCTAGTATATATAGTTGAACTAGCTATTCAGTACGTGGTTCTCAACAATTGGGAAACGGTTTGTTCGGTTCAGGTATCGAGTTGAACTATTTTGTACAAATACAACTATTTAATATATGAATGAAACCTATGTATACTCAATTTTAGTTGCAAAATTGCACCATAATAGTGATTTTGTTCCTAAGAAATTTCACAAATCTCAGTGTTACAATGATGTTAAATTTCAATTTTACGAGATTGAAAAAATGCCAATGTTCCCAAGTTGACAAACAGCAATTTACCCAATTGCACATATGCAAATCTAAACTCATCGTATGTACAAACCACACGCGTCATAATACACAAACGTTTGCAATGACACAATGAAAAAAATCCTTCGCGCCAAATGTTGACTTGGCTTAGTAGAGAAGGAATGTGGAGATCGGTTTTTCGGAAAACAATTTCTAGAAATAAGGCCCTTATGTTCACCAGCCCCAGGAATCTATTAGTTGGTGGACACTCACTTGATACAGAAGTACCAAAAAAATACAAGTTTTGGGTTACAAGACCATAAAGGTTCATTGGTTTGAACCAAGTCTGAGGCTGACGGCGGAAGCGACTCGAGGAATCTCCAGAACCCATGGCACTCCATTCCCACAAGAACAGCTGACCTGGATAAATTCCTATCTCACAAGGCTGCTATCCTCGAGTCCTAGATCTATGGGTTGACAACATCGTTCTCCTCTCCGATGAAATCTAACCAAGACAATAGCGAGGGACAAGCCAGTGAGTACTTTGGATGTACTCGCAAACATCAAGAAAACGGATAAGCTAAAGCAGGTGAGATGCATGCTTAAGTCATTTAATAAGTTGATTATGCTACAAAATTATTCACATATGCATTCATGCAATAATTTCATTTCCACCAAAATGTATATCAAGCAGGGGAAAAGTAACAGCAAACATAAGCTTGTCGATCGGGCGTCTCAGGCGACACCTCGAAAAGATAAGCAGTACAAGCCACGGTCGGGCGTGTCAGCTACACCACAGACAGGTGCTACCTCTTGAGTTTCCGTTGGTTTTTCCCCTGAAGAGGAAAGGATGATGCAACAAAGTAGCGATAAGTATTTCCCTCAGTTTGAGAACCAAGGTATCAATCCAGTAGGAGTATCAAGATGAGGCACCAATGTACCTGCGCAAAAACAAACAAACTTGCACCCAACGCTATAAAGGGGTTGTCAATCCCTTCACGATTATTTGCAAGGTGAGATCTGAAGGTGAAAAGTGCAAAAAAGTAATTTTGTAGATCTGAAAATATGATGTGAAGTAGACCCCGGGGCCATAGTCTTCACTAGAGGCTTCTCTCATGATAGCAAGTATTACGGTGGGTGAACGAATTATTGTCGAGCAATTGATGGAATCACGCAAAGTCATGATGATATCTAAGGCAATGATCATACATATAGGCATCACGTCCGAGACAAGTAGACCGATACTTTCTGCATCTACTACTATTACTCCACACATCGACCGCTATCCAGCATGCATCTAGTGTGTTGAGTTCATCACAAACAGAGTAACGCCTTAAGCAAGATGACATGATGTAGATGGATAGATTCATGCAATATGATATAAACACCATATTTTTACCCTTGATGGCAAAAACACGATGCGTGCCTCGCTACCCTTTTTGTCACTAGGTGAGGACACCGCACGGTATGAACCCAAAACCAAGCACTTCTCCCATTGCAAGAATTATAGATCAAGTTGGCCAAACGAAACCCACAACTCGGAGAGAATTACAAGGATACGAAATCATGCATATAAGAGATCAGAGGAGACTCAAATAATATTCATAGATAATCTGATCATAAATCCACAATTCATCGGATCTCGACAAACACACCGCAAAAGAAAGTTACATCGGATAGATCTCCATGAAGATCATGGAGAACTTTGTATTGAAGATCCAAGAGAGAGAAGAAGCCATCTAGCTACTAGTTATGGACCCGAAGGTTTGTGGTGAACTACTCACGCATCATCAAAGAGGTAATGGTGTTGATGAACAAGCCCTTTGTGTCCGAATCCCCATCCGGCAGGGCACTAGTACGTGCCCCAGATGGGATCTTGCGGAGACATAAGCTTGCGGCGGCGGAAAAGTATTTTCGTGGCTCTCTTCTTTGGTTTTGGGATTTTAGAGAATTTATAGGCGAAAGAGGTAGGGCAAAGGAGCCACGTGGGGCCCACAAGTCTGCCAGCCACACCCCCTGCCTTGGTTCTCAAGTCCCCTGCGTATCTTCTGTTATGAAAAAAAATCATCCCGCAGGTTTTATTCCGTTTGAACTCCGTTTAATATTCTTTTCTAAAAAAGGTCAAAAACATGGAAAAAACAGAAGCTGACACTTGGCATTGAGTTAATAGGTTAGTCCCAAAAAAGATATAAAATAGCATATTCATGCATATAAAACATCCAAAGTTGACAAGATAATAGCATGGAACCATCAAAAATTATAGATACGTTGGAGACGTATCAAGAGGGCATAATAAAAATAAATGCTATCCACAGTGGGGCGTCTTAAAGACACTACAGAAAGGGCATAATAAAAATAAATATTTGCCACAGTCGGGCGTTTAAGCGACACCACATAAAGGGCTTATAATAATAACGATGAACATCCAGGTGGTAGAACCGTCCCATGAATATTCAACAATCATAATCAAAAGGGTTAGGCCAAAGTAAAATAATATTTATGATCATCCACCATATACCAAGATGATTAGTTCACCTTAGAAAAACATGATAATAATAAAGGTTGACATCCTGGTTCACACGCATCATCTTGTTTTAATTTAATTCCTCCGAAGACCGACACTCACACCATCCCTTGACTAGTCAACCAGTCGTCCTTGACCGAGGACACGACTACTCGAATAGTTTTGACTCTGCAGAGGGTGTACTCTTTACCCACAACCCACGAGTTCACGTAGTCACTCGGACTAATCCCGCGTATGGTATTTTAGAAGTAAACACTCAAAACCAACACACACCCATTTTTAACCCCGCGAAGACCGGCACCACCCAGACTATGCTGCCAGGTAAAAACCATTAGACGGGGAGGTAATATCCTTGACTAGCATGGGATCACATTTATACCATGCACAACAAGGGAAGGTCCATTCCCTCTCGGTCCCAGACCGGAAAACACCCATGCCCCGTAACCGAATGACTAGATTTAATCCGGTGCCCCGGATACCTTCATCCCGGCCTCTCTATTTGATGTGCACTCGATAATAGGTTACGACCTACTAAACCATATCCCCTTTCGTGAAGACTTGTGGTAGCACAAAAGGTAAGGTGACATACTGAAAAGACTCCATCTATGATGGATTTAGGAGGTTTAAGATTTTCCTGCAAAGTTAGTATCGCTCAATTTCTATGGATGATATACCTGAGTGTCACCACCATCACACCCTGTCATGCCTCCACTAACCACTCTCGTCCCACAGATATCAGCCCATGGTCTCACCTCTAGCACGACAATCATCCTTTCAAGGTTGCCTAGACCAACATGGCATACAAGCATGAGGTAGTACCCGTTCATCCGGTGCATCACATAATATTCACCAACAACAAAATATTCATCAAAAGCAAGCCTGATTTTATGTGGGTTTTTTATAAACATAACCTAACCGCAAAGTCCATTCACCATATCAAACATCACACAACAAAATAAACCCTCGTTCAATATGCTTCCTTTGGAGTGGAGGAGGGTGGTGTGCACCCTAAAATTCTTGAAGGAAATCTTCTCCTCTTCGAATTTAGAAATAGAAAACGTACACGGACAGATTACGTTTTCTCCGTGGGAAAGCGCTTCCTAGGGATTATGCAACCAGCAGCTCAACTGGCTCACCGACAGGTGGGGCCCACCCATCGGGTTTCTCTTCCTCCTCTTGCGCACAAGGCCAGGATCAGAGGCGAGCTCCGGCGATGCTCGTCAGCGCTAGGAGGCTCCGTTCCTAGAGGTGCGCACACCTGCGTGCTCAGGAGGGATGGCCCCATCCTCAAGAGGCAAGAGGATCGCCTGGGGGCCTCGGAGGTGAGTACCTTCTCGCGGCGGCGGCAGAGAGCTCCGGCGATTGTGGCTTCGGCCCACGATGACCATGGATGGTTTTAGCACGGGAAACGAGTTCGGTGGGGCTTGAGGAGGCTAGCAGGGGTTGGAGGAGAACGACTGGGATCGGGTCTGCTTGGATTTAGCCGGAGACGATCGGCGGCGATGTGTCAGAGAGAAGCAAGACGAGTGTCTCCGACCGAATTGAGGGGCGGGGAAGACGAGTGCGTGCTCCGAGAAGTTGCTGAGCTGTTTAAGGGCTTGGAGATGCCCTTTTATAGCCGAGCTATGGTGGTTCTGAGGTGCCTGTGGATAGGATCGCCGGCCGACCAGTTCTGGCGACGACACATGGGCAGCAGGGGAGGCAGGCAGAGCAGGCAGTGAACAAGCGATTGCAGGGGGATGGTCCAGGGAAAGATGGCGCTCGAGGGGACACTTGGACGGAACTGGCTGCGGCACGGGCAGAAACGGCCGGCGGCTACCCGCCAAGGAGCTCGGTGCGGCAGCAGTGCTTTGACACGGCACGGGCTGTAGCAAGGCGCAACAGAGAGAGGGAGGACATGTCGGGGCTTTGACTTGGTCCTGTGGCTATCCAGGAGGGCAAGGGTGTGGGGCTTGGTGACGCGACAGCTCAGGCGCGCTGGCAGCCAAATGCGCGTGCTGGGCGCTTCGAGAGCACGCACGTCTGGCGCCACTAACCTCTTCCTGTGCTGCTCCAAATTAACATAAATAGATTAGGGCCTAGGGTAATTCTTTTGGACACGCTGGCTTCGGTAGTGGAGCAACTCCACAATGTAGACTAACCTCATGCCAATTCTGGCCACGCACCATAGGTGCTTGATGAAATGCCAGAGGCTTCTAAGGGATTCTACTGCCAACAAAAATCTCCAGATCCCACTCTCTTTAGGTGTTACTCGAAGTGGCACGGTTAGTTTGTGAAAACAAGAAAATTGTTAGTACAACTTTTGGGGAAAATTATTTTCTCGACAGAATCTTTGGGGCATTAAAACATGGGCTAAAGATATTCAAAATGATCTCATCTCTTGGAATTAAGGGTTTGAGAGGGTGAACTACTATCAGTAAAAATTTCATGGGCATTGGAGGAATTAAAATAGGGGTTGCAGTAAAAATCACCAAACTGGACTAGAACAAAGAAATGATTGTTTTGCTAAATTTTTCCAAAGCTCAAGGTTGGGTTTTTGCATAAAAATGAATCCCATGCATGACTTGACATCTCCAATTTTTCATAGAATTTTTGAAATGTTATTTCTAGGGGTTGCAGTTCAAACACAAAATAGTGCCAGAATAGAAAAGAAGTTATTGTGCCCCAATTTTCCAAAACACCTGGCTAAAGTTTTACAAAAAAATGATCAAGGGACATCATAGGTCATCTTCAAGTTTTTATAGAATTATTGGAAGAATTTATCAATAGGTTGCAGTGTAAAATAGTCCTTCAAAGGGATTGAAAACCATTTTTGAATAAGTGGAAACTTGGCAAAATATTTATAAAAAGGCTTCCACAGAACTTTTCAACAAAAATGAAATGTTCACATGCAAGCACGCAAGTCCCCACAAAATTTTTAAAGGCTTCTATGTGGGAAAGAATTCTTTATAATTGAAGAAAAGGATTTGTTTTGAAATCAATGGGAAAACTAGGAATTAAAATTTAAATAATTATGGTCAGAATAAAAGACTATCCCCACTGAATCAAATAAAGGTTTTAAAATGGTCTCACGCAATGACTCTAGTACTCAAAAATGTCACTTAACCGGAAAAGTTTTTGGAAAGAGGCTTTTGAAACTAGCTTAAAGCAATTTCTTTCTCAAAATTTGAAGTCAAAGCAATATTTTAATTTGCAAAAAACATTATTTATTTTTTAGGGTGTGACAAGGAACCATTACCCTCGGTCTGCATACACGTATTAAATCTGAAACATTTGCGATGATGGTGAAAGGACACACCTCCTCGATGAGCATGTAGAGGACTACTCGCACACCCCCCGTCTACTCAAACACCTATCCGCATGCTACCTCGTAGCCAATATAGAGTGCAACGCGTGGCAACACGTAAATGGCCAGTAGAACGTCCATGATTTGTAAATAATACGTCTCTTTGCGATGGTAATGTGACAACGTCTTGTTCCAAAATGCCTTTGTTGGCTATTAGTTATGTTTGCGCCTTCCCTCAAAGTGGACATGAAAAGTACCAAAACATACTTGTGTTATATGACGAGGCCCTGCCCACCATACACCTTGTGAATATAGTTCAACTCTGAGTTATGTACATTAAATGCACATAAAACTCAGTTAGTGTTTAAAACACCATACAAAACCTTAATAATTCCATATTTTTGCAGTAGATACGTATTGGTTTATGTTGTTTCTAGAAAAAGAATCAAGGAGAGAAGAGGCATCACGAGATGTGACATGCATGTTCCCTATTGAAACCACATAGCTTATTGTAAGAAGCCCCGGTTTGTAAGAGGCTTGTGCCAAAACATGTCGAGGTTGGCATTTTTTTTACCATGCCATATGTGCGCCTCGTCATGACACCATGCCAAGTTTCATGAATTTCTGATGAGTTTTAGATTTACAGGTATTTAAAAATAAAATTTCTCGATGTTCGCTGTCGAGCCAAGACAATGAGATGTTCGAAATTCATTCCCATTTCTTGCGTGGGACCTAACATATGCATCCACGAACACATATATGATTTTTCAACCCATTTTGGTGCATTGGACCTTGTTATTGTAGATTAAATTTGAATTATGCACATTAAATTCACAAAAAACTCAACTAGTGTACTAAAAAGCAAGATGATCCCTTAACTTATTCATATTTTTGCACTTCACACCTTTTTGTCTATGTTGTTTCAATACAAAAATCAAGGTGAGAAGAGGCATCGAATGTCATTTCACCCATAGATATGACATGCATAATGTTCCCTATCGAAATCATAAAGCTTCTTGTGGCATGCTCTGGTTTGTAAGAGGTTTTATGCGAGAACATGTCCAAGTTAAACAATTTTTTACCACAACATATGTGTGCCCTTCTCATGATAACATGACAAGTTTCATAAATTTCTAACGAGTTTTGGATTTACAAGAATTGGAAACCCAAGTTTATCAATGTTTGAGGCCGAGCCAAGACACTAAGATGTTTGAAATTCATCCCCATTTCTTGCAGGGGACCTAAATATGCAACTAGGACTCATATATGGCTTTTTAGCCAATTTTCATGCACTAGACCTTGTGATTATAGTTCAAATTTTTTATTATGCACATTAAATGGCTAGAAAACTGAATTAATGTATTAAATATGCCAAACAAACCCTGGAAAATTCCATTGTTTAGAACGACACTCATGTTGCTCTATGGCGACTATAGAAATAAATTCAAGGGGAGAAGAGACACCGAATGTTGTTTTGCACATAAAAGGTGAACGTTCCCTATCGGAACCACATGGCTTTCGTGTGACAATCTCGTGTTTGTAAGAGGCTTTTTCCAAAACTTGTCCAAAATTCGGCAATTTTTTTACCACAACACACAACAGGGCAAGATCATGACACCATTCCCATGTTTTATGAATTTCTGACGAGTTTTGGATTTACACAAATTTCAAAACCAAGTTTTCCAATGTTTGTGGGCGAGCTAAGATGCTGAGGTGTCCGAGATTCATTCACATTTCTTGCGTGGGATCTAAACATGCATCAAGGGAAACATATATGATTTTTCAACCTATTTTATTCGCTGGACCTCGTGATTGTAGTTCAAAGTTTACTTATGCACATTAAATGCCTAGAAAACTCAATTAATGTATTGAAATGGCCAAACAAACCGTTGAAAAATCCATAGTTTAGCACGACAATCATGTTGTTATATGGTGACTCTAGAAATAAATTGAAGGTGTGAAGAGACATCGGATGTTATTTCACACATAAAAGGTGAACGTTCCCTATTGGAACCACATGGCTTCTTGTGAGAATATTCAGTTTGTAAGAGTCTTGTGCCAAAACTTGTCCAAAATCGGTCATTTTTCTTACCATAACACACAACAGGGCAAGCTCATGACACCATGCCCAAGTGTCATGAATTTCTGGCGAGGTTTGGATTTGGACGAGTTTGAAAACCAAGTTTCCAAATATTTTCAGCTGAGCCAAGATGCCAAGATATTTGAAATTCATTATATTTCTTCTGTGTAAGCTAAATATGCATGCCGAGAAATGTATATGATGTTTGAACCTTTTTGCATGCGACCTTGTGATTGTAGTTCAAATTTGAATTATGCACATCAAATGCATAGAAAACTTAATTAATGTATTAAAAAGGCCAAACGAACCCTGGAAATTTCCATAGTTTAACACGATAGTCATGTTGCTCTATGGTGACTCCAGAAATAAATTCAAGGCAGAAGAGATAGCGGATGTTGTTTCACACATAAAATGTGCACGTTCCCTATCATAACCACATGGATTCTTGTGAGGATCTTCGGTTTGTAAGAGGTTTGTGCCAAAACTTGTCCCAATTTGGGGTTTTTTTACTACAACACACATGTGCCATGACATGACACCATGCAAAGTTACATTAATTTCTGACGATATTTGGATTTACTAGAATTTGAAACACATAGATTCTCAATGTCTAGGCCCGAGCCAAAATACTCATCGGTTTGAAATTCATTTCCATTTCTTGCATGGGACCTAAACATGTATCCCATGACACATATATGATTTTCAACTCATCCACGTTCCTCTAGCATGTGCTTAACTACATTTCAAATTTGAACTATGCACATGAAATGTCTAAAAAACTCTTTAAATGTTTAAAAAGGCCTAAAAACCTTGAATAATTCCATATTTAACAGACACTCTGAGAGTTTCATGTTCACTGCTGATAAATGTTATTGCAATGCAACTTCATTTTTCATTTCAAAACAATATGAAAATCAAGTACATCGCAATGGTTGTTGATCATGAAACGTGTCTGATGTTGTATAAATACCTTGGGACAATCTTTTTATATATGACCTTACACCGAAAGCTTCATCTACCACTGTCCACCGTCGGTGCATCAACCACATAGTCACACTTGCTCCACAAGACCACCGTACTATTCAAACGTCGCCGATGAAAGATGGGGACGTGGATCCGCATCGTGAAGGCAACTTCGGTGACCCAATCTGGCTCGAGCGTGGCCGCATCAGCCATGAACACGCTCACAATATCCATGAGCGCAACTGCAATCTCTGATAGCACGAGTCCAGCCGGTGAAAGGGCAACTACTAAAGCTGAGATGGTGGCAGCAACATCCATGATCGGGATAGCAAATGGCTAGAATGGCACAACAACATCCTGTTCATTGACGACAATCGTAGCCGTGATGGCGGCTTCCACGCCTATGCCGAGGCTGCCCACGCCCAGCTCGTGTTGGTCATCGCACAATAGTAGCAACCTTCTCAGACACCGGTTGACAACCTACGTCCAAAGAGTTGGCAATTGCCAAGAGCGCTCGGGAAGCCGTCCATTCGTTGTCAGCCTCCCTAGCCAAGATGGAGGTCGTCAATGCCCGGTCCGCGGCCGCCCACACCCGGCTCATCGCGACCTTTTCCAAAGAGATGGTGGATGCATACTGCGAGATTTTTGCGGAGTATGTGGTGATGGATGCCATGGAGCCCCTCCCCCTGGAGGTTGTCAAGTGTGAGATGGTCATGGAGGATGCGTCGGAGATCGACGCGCATTAGGCGGAAAATTAGTCTTTGTTTAGAGTAATGTTAAGGTCAACCATGTCTATTTAATTGCTCGTTTAAGTAAGTGTGGGATGTGGTGTAGACTCTTTTGTGTAGTACCCAAATTAGCAATTGATGTTAAATTATGCAACGACGTGGACGACCATTATAACGAGAAAATTCGGACAAAAATTTGCCGCCAAAGCACCATTACATCTTGTAACTGAAAATGAAATTCAAGTTCATCACACACAATTTGTTGGCACGAACCATGTGCAATGTAGTATCTAATCTTATGTCGGAAGCTTGGAGCCAAAATTTACACGTTCAAGCTCATTGCACACGGGGTATAACGCATGCTTTGTTTGTGATGTATAGATATCGCAAACTGTTATGAATAATTTGCACATGCAAGTGGATCACACACGGGGTAAAGTACATTTTTCGTCTATGATGTTTAGATATCGCACACAGTTCTGAACAAGGGTCTCCTTCCGATGATACTTTCCGCGATAGTTTTTTGCTAGACCGAACGAAAATTTTGGGTTACCGCGGAAATCTACCTCCTTCACCCCATTGTACCAATCAAAAGCCACATTTACCCCCTTTCCTCGTTCCTTTCATAGTTCAAACCTTCACTGCTTGCTTGCAGTGTCACCTCCTCCCTGGCGATGCTCCTTCCTGCTGCTCGGCCTTGTCCATCTAGTGAGGTAATCGACACCTTCGCAATACCCCATCTATCCCACCCCTCCTCCATCCCACATGGACCGATCGCTGTCGGGGCTGTGGGACCGGGGGTGCCCAGGCCCATCTGCTTGTGGCGTAGGGCCCGGTGCATGTTGTGAGCCTAGGGGTGCTCCCCGTTAAGGCCGAGGGGTCCGACCCTCACGAGGGACCCTCCTCATAAGGTGCTGATCATCGAGTTGTGGGCCTAGGGGCGCTCCCCATTAAGGCCGAGGGGTCCGGCCCTCGCGGGGAACCTGGGCAAACTGCTCGCGTGTTCTTGTTTTCTTTCCTTAGCTCGAGCCACCGAAGAGTCGCAGTGAAGTTGAGAGGTAGAACAGGGTCGAAGAGCGAGCGCACCCAGAGTTCGAATATTTTCTGGGTGTGCGGAGCCCCGATTCTGGGCACGCCATGTAGGGGTGCGCAGCCGTTCTTCACCTGCAGTTTCTCTCTCAGCTTCACGGACCCCATGGCCAACGTTCGCCGTGTGCGTGCTGAGCGCAGAGACGCATGGATAGTGGTGACAATTCCCATGGGCCATGGCACCCACCATCACTGCGTCGGGGCCGAGGCCACGGCAACCGACCCTGCTGCCCGCGAGCAACAAGCTTCATCCGTGCACCTTTCTGTGCAGCGGGAGGGCCACACCGCCACTACTTCCTCCTCCCACACCAGTCTCGAGTGGGTGAACATGCAGGCGGCGCTTCTCATGGCACACGAGCTGCTTTGCTACCGCCGAACGGATGCTAGTTGTGACACTTGGCTTGCCTGCATCACCCAGCTCGTCACCGTTGCTGGAGAGGCCCGGGGTGCCCTCTCGCTCACTCCGCCCCTCCTTTCCGTGACAGAGAGGAGGCCCAGGGAGCGCCATCGCCTCCTCCCACGCGCGGCGACCAGGACGAACCCAGGCATGATGCGCGCCTGGGGAACCCGCCTCACGAACCACCACCGTTCTCCCAAGAACAAGGAGACAACTGCCAGATCATCCAGCACGAGGCTCCGCTCGATGCGCGCACGGTCCTCGAGCACCAGCGTCAGCGCCTGTACCGGTTCTTCTAGGATGTTGTGGCGGCCTGGCGTCAGAACCGAGCTGCCCTCACGCGCGATGGCCACTCAAGCACCATGGGTTGCCAGCCTTCACCCACGAGCTGTGCAGGGTGGTTTGGCCGGCAAAGTTCAAGCCCAACCTGCCCCTGTGCTATGACGGCTTCCTCGACCCTGCAGGGTTCGTCAAGTTCTACGCCCTGAGCGTCGAAGCGGCGGGTGGTGATGACAAGGTCATGGCGAACTGGCTTCTGATGGCGCTGAAAGACGGCGCACGGTCCTGGCTCCTGAACTTCCCGATCACTCAGTCTCTTCATGGAGCGACCTGTGCGAGCTGTTCATCACCGACTTCAAGGGCACACACGACCATCCCCTCTCCGTCAACGACCTGCTCTGCGTGAAGCAACGCCTTGGTTAGACCCTCCGCATGTACATCCAGCGGTTCAGCCAGGTGCGCAACAAGATCCCGCGTGCCAGGGACAAGGCAGTCATCGTGGCATTTACCAATGGCGTCAAATACCTCAAGATGTGCAAAAAGCTCGCCGTCAATGACATCCCGACGACGGCCATGGAGCTGTTCAACCTGGCTAACAAGTGTGCCAAGGACGAGGAGGGCCGCCTGTTAGCCCAAGACATGTCACACCCTGTGTTTTCATTCTCCTAGCTAATTAGGGCCAATTTTTTTGTGAATGCTTGTGATGCTTGATGTGATTGTTGTTGCTTGCTTGTTTGCTTGTGTTTTAAATCACTAAACTCCCTCCTACTCTCTAGACTCATCTTCTTGTCCCAAACATTTGTCCAATGACCATACCATGTGTATAGGACCAAAAGCTATTTTACCAAGTATTATTTTGGCCAAAAAGAATTTATTTTGTTTAAGCTTTCAAAAACCCTTGAGTTGGAATTTGTACTACAATTCCTTAAATTAGGGAAGTTGTTTTGCCCCAAATATCTTATTTGGATCCCATTATCAAGAAGACTTTCCAAAACCACAAGATTATTATTTTAAAAGTTATTTTTCCTATTATATTTAAATACCTTTTTCTGAGGTCAGAAATGGTCTTCTACAAAGAAATATTATTTTTCTTGCTTTTAAAATATTTGAGAAAATTTAGAGAAACTCACTGGACATATAAATTCCATATACAAGAGTTTCAACACATGGTAATGTTCAAAATATTGGACAAAACCCTTCAAAACCCTTCCTGCCTATTTCAACCTTTTGGAATATTTCTATAAGGAAATTGTCAATAAATTCCAATAAAATTCTAGAAATTCACACATGGTATATGCGATGATCTTGCCAAGTTACATCTCAGTGCAAGTTGATTTGGTTCACCTAAATATTCCCAAAACCCTATCTGTCTAGAACCAAATTTGAGCAACTCTACATTGCCAACTGTCTCCAATTGTGCTCAAATTTGTGGACATATTCTGGAACACCAATTATGCATCCACATCGGGTGGTGCTTCAAGGAGAATAGATTAAATTGTACAAAACCCCTCAAAACCTTCTGTGTAGACATCTAGAATTGGGAAACTTTAGATTGTGAAATTTCTCCAATTGATCCCAAACTTTTTCGGCATGCTGTAATACTCAAATATAGTAAGAACACCAAGTGGTGCATTTGTGGGAATTAAATTGCATGGGTTTATCTTCAAAAAGTTATGTGTGCCTATTTCTTGGGTTTTACAAGTCTACATTGAACCTTTCTCCACCGAATCACCAATTTGGTGTACAAGCTCAATTTGACCTATCTTGTGATCTTGTTGAGTTTCATAGCAATTGGAATCCATTTGCTATGCCTAACACCCATCAAAGACCTTATGCTCATTAACCAAACTTGCTTCTTTGGCCCCTTACACTATTCTCCTTAAGCCCAAATTTTCACCACAATATTCTATGACCCTATTTTACCTCTAGTAACCTTGCCATGACCTCTGGCCAACTATTGGAGGGTGACTCCATCTCTCTAGCTCTCCTTTTTTACCATGGCAACACCTATTTTACCCCTCTCCCTATAATTCTATTCAAGCCATTCCCCCCACATCCTTCCAGAGCATCTCTAGTATGCCAATGCACTATTTAAAGCAAAGATATGGCATGCTCATGTGGGAAATATCAACAGCCCTTCCGAAACTTGATTTTGGCAGAAATGTAGCCTTGAACTGCAAGTGCTAGCTACACTCCTCTCCTTGATCGGAAACTGAGCAGTCTTGTAGTCCTTCCATGCCTATGACTATTAGACAAGGTTTAATTTCAAAAGAGTCCCAGTAAAAACATTTTGTGCTAGCCTAAAGTTTTTTTTGCAAACTTAATTAGAGAGGAAGGCCCATCTGCATTACCACGTATGAGGCCAAACTCCTCAGTCACACTCCTGCAACCATGCCTTGCATGCCACATAGCTTTAACTGACCAAAATGCCAATGTGGGCATGAATGCTCATGGTGACCATCTCCGTGACATGCAGAAATGTTGCTCTACACCTCGTCCTTGTCTTGCAGGTCGTGTCTGGCTGTGGCAGCATGTCTCAGTGCGCCAGAGGACTCCTCCATCCACCTTCAATCTCAGAACATAATGGATACTAGGGATCAAACCCTAACAAAACTAACTCGATTACATGATAGATCTCATCCAACCCATCACTGTCCAGCAAGCCTACGATGGAATACTCACGAATGATGGAGAGCATCATGAAATTGGTGATGAAGGATGGTTGGTGATGACGACGACGTCGATTTACCCTCTACATAGCCCATATCAGACTCTAGATCTGTCCTCCCAAGGAAGAACAGAAGGTGGTGGTGACTCCGTAACGTAAAACGCGATGAACTCTTCTCTTTTATTTTTTCTCCCCAGATAGGAATATGTAGAAGTGGAAACGAGGTCGATGGAGCATCAGGGACCCCACAAGCTAGGGGGCGCGACCTAGGGGGGGTGCCCTGCAGGCTTGTGGCCAGGGGGTGGCCCCTCTCCGGTAGATTCTTTTGCCAGTATTTTTTATTAATTCCAGAAACGTTCTCCGTAAATTTTCAGGTCAATCCGAGAAGTTTTATTTCTGCACAATAATAACACCAAGACAATTCTGCTGAAAACATCGTCAGTCTGGGTTAGTTCCATTCAAATCATGCAAATTAGAATCCAGAACAAGGGAAAAAGAGTTTGTAAAAGTAGATACGTTGGAGACATATCATGCACTCCCACTATTAGCAATGTGGCAGTCGCCAATACTCTCATCGATGGAGGCGTGGGCCTCAACATGCTCGTCGTAGAAACCTTCTACACGCTCCTGGTGCCTTACGACCAGCTGATTCCGACCAGGCCATTCTCCGGGGTGACCAACGGTTCCACCAGTCCACTGGGGCAGGTCTGCCTTCCAGTCACCTTCGGTACGCGCGACAACTATCACATCGAGCACATTGAATTCAACGTAGTGCACATTGGCCTCCCGTACAACTCCATCTTGGGATACCCGATGTTGGCCAAGTTCATGGAGGCGACCGACCATGGCTACAACGTCCTCAAGATGTTGGGTTGCAGCGACATCATCATCGTTGCTAGTGACGAGATGGACGCGGTCTGCTACCCCGAGCGTGCCTACAGGGCCACTACAACAGAGCTTTCAAACGGTGCTGGAGGCGATGTGCCTCGCGAGGCGGCACTCCCGAAGAAGAAGAAGAAGCCGCTGCCCTCCTCTGGCTTCGGCAAAGCGAAGGTTCCGGTGGTCGAGGCCAAGGTCATGAGCCCCGCACATGATGCAGGTGCTTTCCCCCTTCTGGCATAGGAAGGCGTGCCGGGAACCTCCCTCGGATCATGCTCGGGGGCTTCC